>NW_025335761.1:7207714-7288572 GCF_004798865.1 Varanus komodoensis
TATGCCCCAAGTGCAAGACCTTGCACTTATCCACATTGAACGCCATTCTGTTGTCTCCTGCCCACTTCCATAGTCTGTCCAGATCCTTTTGGATCTGGAGTACCTGCTCCTCAGTTGTGGCCACTGCTCCAGTTTTAGTGTCGTCTGCAAATTTGATCAGCAGACTGTTCACTCCTTCTTCCATGTCGTTAATGGAAAGATTAAACAGGATCAGCCCCAGGACAGAGCCCTGGGGGACCCCGCTTGTCACTGGCCACCATCCTGATAATTCCCCACTAATGGTTACCTTCTGCTTTCGGTCAGTCAACCATGCCCTAATCCACCGGACAGTGCTTTGGTGTATCCCAAAACTCCTCAGTTTCTCTACCAGGATATCATGGGGCACTTTGTCAAAGGCCTTGCTGAAATCCAGGTATACCACATCCACTGCATCCCCTCCATCTAGCCATCTCAAAACCTTGTCATATTATTATTATTATTATTATTAGAACATTTCTATGCCACCCCTTGCCGAAGCCTCAGGGCAGCTTACAATAAAATACAATACAATACAAAAATAACAATATAAAATTAAAATTAATAATATAAAATAAATAAAAAAACTATACATGATATAAAAGAAGTTATAAAAGAGAAGTTATAAAAGAAAAGGAAAGGAAAGAAGTCGCCCTGGCCAGGTGAATAAGTGAATATTGTTAACAATTAAAATGATGTTTAAATAAAAAGGTCTTCACCTGGCGCCGAAAAACAAATAACGACAGCGCCAGGCAGACCTCTCTGGGGAGCACATTCCATAGATTGGGTGCCACTGCAGAAAAAGCCCTCCTCCGAGTACCTACCCTCCTAATTTCTTTCACGGAAGGTTCCCGGAGAAGGGCCTCTCCCGCAGATCTCAAGGGGAGGTCGGGCATATATGGATGTAAGCGCTCCTTCAGGTAACCAGGTCCCAAGCCATTTAGGGCTTTATAGGTCATCACCAACACCTTGAATTGGGCCCGGACTTCAATGGGAAGCCAGTGAAGCTGTCAGAGGACTGGAGTCATGTGAACATAACGCCCCGTCCCCGTCAGCAACCTGGCAGCTCTATTTTGAACCAACTGAAGTATCCGGACCGTCTTCAAGGGAAGCCCCACGTAAAGCGCGTTACAGAAGTCAAGGCGGGAAGTCACCAGCGCGTGTGTCACCGTCGCCAGGCAGTCGTACTCCAGGTAGGGGCGCAGCTGATTAATCAGCTGAAGCTGAAGGAAAGCGCTCCTCGCCACCGCTGTCACCTGAGCTTCCAATGAAAGCTCCGGGTCGAGGAGTACTCCTAAGCTGCGGACCTTGTCCCTAAGAGGGAATGCAACCCCATTCAGGGCCAGGTCAAATCCACCCTCTCCGAAGCCCGATCCGCCAACCAACAGGACCTCCGTCTTGTCTGGATTGAGCTTCAGTTTATTGGCTCTCATCCAACCCATAACCTCGGCCAAGCACCGGTTCAGCACAGCCACTGCCTCACCTGGATTAGTGGAAAATGAGAGGTAGAGCTGGATAGAATTCCACAAGGTTTGTCTGGCAGGACCTGTTTTTGTGGAAGCCGTGTTGTATAGCTGTCAGCCTCCCTTCCCTATCTAGCATCACTAGATCTCTCTCTGTTATGAGCCTTTCCATTGTTTTTCCTACAATGGATGTAAGGCTAACCAGTCTATAATTCCCCATGTCCTTTCTACTACCTTTTTTGAAAATTGGGACCACTGATGCCAGTGGTCTGACATTCTGGCTGATTTTGGTACAGCCATATGGAAGCATGTTATTTCACAGGTTCCATGACTTACTATTTTTAAATTGGATCTTTACTTAAACAACAACATTTACAGAAAATCCATAATTGGTATATACCAGCCTTCACCCACCTGGGGACTATTTTGGATTTCAACTGCTATCAGACCTAGCCTGCGTGCTTAATGGTCAGCAATGAGGAATTGAAAAAAAATCAGTTCAGTTTTGGCAGTCTTGAAGTGCAAGGTTTTATAAATTTAGGTTGAGGAATATTTGATATTAAGATGAATGAACGAGCTAAATCATTAGTGTAGTGGCAAATTTAGAAGTGGGGGTGGCTTCATGATAGTCAGAGCCACACCCCCAAGCCACACCTATTTCCAAGATTATGCATCCTATAATTATACAATAAACATGAGCTTTGCCAATTTGTTTGAATTCCTGTTGAGTAATGACTGCAAGATGAACTTGTCTCTCTTTGAGGTGAAACAATGGGAGCTTCTAGAAGTTGTTTTCAAACTATTATTTATTTTGCATGAATGGTTTTTTTAAAAAATACTTTCATGTTCCACTCTCCAGCCAAAAAGTTCCCAGGGTTCTTTAATACGGCAGTTCTTGTCCACAGGCTTACTATCTAAAAACATGACATACAGAGGCTGACCATGAGAAAAATGTCACAGAAAACACATGTGCATGTCTGGCCGGCCTCTCCAGGTAAGGAATTCTCAGGAACTGTTGGGGACTGTCAAAAGGAAAAAAAAAAAAGCTATGTTCTTAACCCCTTAAATCCAGGACTCCAACACACTCTGCACCCTTGAACTAAATTCAGGAGAAATCAAAGCAGACATATTTGAGTATTTAGACCGAGGACATCAAATCTGGGTTTCAATCCTTGTGTCAACCATTTCCTTCCTTCCTTCCTTCCTTTCAGCTCATGATCTTTAGCAGCTCTTTGTCACATCATCATGGTCCTCTCAGTACTTGGCATAGCTGTAGCAATCCAGTTTTGTCAGTGACAACGCAAATCTCTGAGAAATTTATTTCAGTTCATTTTAATATGATTTTCCAAACTTAGCAAAGTACTTCATATCTGGCAAAAAGAAGTTGACATTAAAAAAAAAAAGTAAGGTGAGGAGTAAACTAGATAACTTCACCCATCCCTATCAGGAATTATGGGATTTGTAATCCAAAATACCTGGAAGGCACCACATTTGGGAAGGCTGAGTCTTATCTCTATTGCTAGCTGAGCAATAGAGACAAGAGGTGTAATGGCAATGCTACTCATTGAACAAAATCTCAGTGATGCAAACAAGTATGCCATGCCCGTTATTATAACACATTTTTCTTAAATAGTAGTTTTATTCTCAATGAATTTTAACATAGTGCAGAACAAAAAACATCTGCCCTGAGAGAATATTTTAGATATTTATTACATTTTGAATTCACCCATGAAAAGGTATGCTTAATCCCTTCCTTCAGCTACAGTAATCAGTAGACTGAGAAAAAAAGTTCATTTCCTAGTAAATTCCCAAGAAGCATTGTTAAAAGTACTTTTTTTAATTGGGCCTAGAGAAGGACAAACACTGCTGAATAAGGCTAACTCTTGTCTCAGTAAGCTTTAAGCAGTTTTGTTTTGTTTAGAAAGTATCAACAAGCATGTGGTTATGGCTGATACAGTAGTCACTATTTCCTCAAGGTACAAGTTTAGATAGAAACTTCTGCTGGCTGAGGTATGCTAGGATTTATAGTCAAAACTTCCATATGATTGCATCCTTAATCTTTCAAAATGCTTTTAACCAATCCCTCTCCAGTTGCTCCTTAGTACCCTTAGAAGTTGCAGGATAAGAGGGCAGGTCTTTTATGAGTCAGTGACTGTTTAAAGATCAGGAAGTGGGGACCCTGAATTGGGATCAGTTTTTCCTAGCTTGATCAAAAGTGATCTGGGTTAAAGGTAACATGACCAATGGCCGATGACTCCAAATTATTAAGGTTGGCAAAAACTAAATAGAAATTGAGAAGAGCTCCAAGAGGCTTTCTCCAGACTGACAAAATTGACAATAACATAGGAATCCAGTGCCATGCAAGTTAATCTGAAATGATTAACTGAGTGAGTGAGTGTGTGTGTGTTTGTGTGTAGGATTAAACTTAATGTTAAACCCTAAAGGGTTTTGAGAATAGCTATCCTGGAAGTTGGGGGACCCCAAGAGCAGATTTCAGGGATGCAGGGGAAGGAAAAGAAAGGAAAGTGATGTGGTCTGACTTAAAGTCCCTTTGCACCCCCATATGCACTTCTGTTCACACATTTTTGCAACTAAAGGGAGGATCAAAATTATCAAAGGTGTTAATTTGGTGCTGAAGCTCTGGGCAGCTCTGGGCAGGTGTAGGGACTAAGTTTGCCTCCACTGCATAGGCTGAATCCCTGCCATCCTACACAATTTAGATATTGGTGTTCACAATATTTTTTCTGTGATTGCAGTCAAAGTCAGGTGGCAAACTGCAACAGAATGCTACAATGGCTAAATCTAGCATGAAAATAGGCTAACTATGACCATAGTACTATTCCACAGTTTGCTGCCACCAATTTTAAGCCGTGTGGTGGCAGCAGGGAGCTGTGGGCCCACAAACAGCCCATTGGTCACCTGCTGTCTGTCATGCACGTGACTCAGAAGAGTCCTTGGCATACGTACAAGAGGAGAAAACTTCCCATGAGAAGCAGAGGGTTGATTAAGATATATTTCTGGTGTCAGCAGAACAAGCTTTACTCCCCAGCTGCACAGACGATGGGAATGGAAATACAGGAGATAAGGAAATTCAGGGTGGTGTCAAAACAGAAGAGCATCCAGAGACCAATCTGGGTGTTGATGAGGGAACAATCACACCAGGTGATGATATGGGAAGTGGGAATTTAGGAGATAACACGGATGAAACTGTTCAGGACGTTCATTCTTGCAGACCCATACACAGATTGGGACAGTTAGAATCAAGATTGTTTGAGTGATGCAGGGAAAGGGGTCATAGTGCCCTGCCTCTAGAACAGGGGTCTCAAACTCAACTTACCTGGGGTCCGCTGGAATCTGGGTGAGGCTGGGCCGCATCAAGTATTCCACCACTGCGCTTTGAAGGCCGCAGGGCCCCTCCCCGTGCCCTGCCCGTCCCGGCAATTGGCCCACGGGCCGCGAGTTTGAGACCCCTGCTCTAGAAGGATGGCCCCGAAAGATCCATAAGCCCAGTGTAATTTGAACTTAATTAGAAAGAGAGGACAACTTCCTAGCTTATGTGATTGTAATTGTAATACTGTGCAGAATAAAAACTTTTGTAGTATCAACTGCCGTGATTGCTTTCATTGGGAAGGAGTGCCGGCCACACGGCACTGTCCACTCTGTGATGACCAGGTCAACTGGCCTCTGAAGAAAATTAAAACTGCTAATCTGACTGTAAAATGATCCAATGGTTTAATCTTGAATTTTTGAAGATTAAATACAATTGAATTACAATTGAAGATCCAGAAGAAGGCCCAAGACTCACAAAGAAGGTTTCCATCATGGGTAGATAGTCCTGATGGGTGTCATATGCACAAGTCAAGTTTCTACAGGGTGGTTTATTCTACTAGGTGGTATAGCCTAGTCCATGACATCTTTCAAGAACTGTTTGATGCATTGTGTTGTCCACCAGCAAGGTGATTTTATCATGAGTTGCTATGATCATCTACACATCTGCTCCTCAAGGGCAGCAACTGGCACCCCCTGCCACTTACTTTTGAATCTCACCAGTGACTGCCCTTCCACTGCAGCTAAAATATTGCTTTGGAAGGGCCATTACTCATTTCTCATTAGTTAGTTAGTTAGTTTTTAATCAGTGCCTCAAACATTCTCTGAACAGTGTTGCACCAGTCTATTGCAAGTGTGTACTTACAGCTTTCTAATGTGTGTAGCCATGCTTAGTAATTCCGTTGTCAGTTTCAGTATAAAGAGGCATATATGTAGGTTAATTTTGTTATAGCGTATTTAGAGCAGATGTATCTAAGAAGGAAAAGAAGAGAACCTGCACTGTTAGCCCCAGCCAGAGACAAGAAGGAAGCTGGAGACTTTAGTTGACCCAGAAGAGCAACCATGTTGGCTTTTCCTCAACTTCACCAAATGCAAACGCAGAACTAAAATCTGTTTAGCCCTCAGAACAGTGTAGGATAAAAGACAAGAAGAAGAATTGCAGACAGAAGTCACAGCAGGGCACCTTTCTTAAAAGTGACACACTGACCTGATTAACTGTCTGTGCTGATTTGCACCAGGTCAAATGAATTAGCTCAGCTGGAGCTAGCCTGCTGCTACAAATAACAATGTTTTGCCTTGTTCTAGTGGACCTTACAGATTCCTAGGCCTTTGACTACCCACTTGGACTGCAGTTCTGGACAACTCTGACTGACCTGGATGGTTGGTGTGATGGACCATGTAATTTATTTTTATTTATTTATTTTTCGATTTATATCCTGCCTTTTTCCTACAAACGGCTCAAGGCAGCTTACATCCTTCTCCATCTTATCCCCACAACAACAACCCTGTGAGGTAGGTTGGGCTGAGAGTCTGTGACTGGCCCAAAGTCACCCAGTTGGCTCCATGGCTGAGCAGGGACTAGAACCCAGATCCTCTGAGTCCCAGTCCCGTGCTCTTAACCACTACACCACACTGGCTCATGGGGTGACTTCTGGACAGAAATGGTTTTTCGTTTCATTATTCCGGAAAGTCTTTCTGCCATGACTAGGGTGCTTGCTGGCCTAGAAGCAGGATAGTTTGTTTGAAGTTTTTTACTTTTTTTCTACGCTTCCCACCTTCATCAGGTAGGAATGAGAAATTTGTTCAAAGTTGCTAAAGACCAGTTGCCAAACTTTCAACTGAAAAGCATTGATGCAATTTAAAAAGCAGCCAGGAAGAATGAGTCGATCGAGGCAGAGGCATCCACCCACCCAAGGGGGCAGTGTTTTCTCCTTGATAATATAATCCTCTTGATTGCAAGTGTCTGAACTGACAGTTCTCACTGTCCTTCATCATTTCAACACTTCGCAGAACCTCAAGTCACTCCAGAAAGGGATGCTATTAACCCCCTACTTTTCACTGTTCTGCTACTGCAGGTGTGCACAGTTCTCTATCTACTTCCCAACCATTAAATTTGCTTTCATTTTTGTATTTTCAGAGAACTGTCAGGAAACTGCACTAACCAGAATGCTGAGTGCTCCAAAAGGCGGGCGGGCAGAGGTAATCCCTCCTACATGTGCACATTTCTCTTATATTCATAGTGCCAGCTGTGCGTTCATTTCCATCAATCTCACATTTACATTACATATTCTTTCACTTCTGGTAATGGAATCACAGAAAAGCTTCTGATTAGTAGATGTTGTAGCTTTCTTAAATGAAATATTTAAGGCATGTCAGCTCAATTCTAAATTTGTTGTGATGTTTGTCTGTTTAGGCCTGGCTTGCTTACCAACTGGTTGTCTAAGTTTTGAAACTAAACAGGCTTCGAAACAGATTAACAAGGGGACTTGTTAAAGGAAAGGCCAGACATAATAGAGGCTTAAACATTTTTCATAATGAAAAGCGAGTCTTCCCCATCGTAATATGAAAAAGCAAGCCTTGTGAGTCCCCTCCCACATTAAGAGACCTCCCTTGGCAGGCTTGGAGTCATTGGCAGCCCTCCTCCCATTTGTTCCAGGAGACCAGGATTTTCCTCCCTGCAATGCCTCAGGTGGCTGCTAAGAGCATTGCAGAGAAATTAACATGCAGGGGCTGCCTGGCTCTGAAGTCCTAGGAATCAGTACTATGTGTGTACAAGTACAGGGCATTTGTCAATAATGCATCCTGCTGGGACATATGTGGTAGGAAGCCTGAGGAGCCGTTTCCAGGGATGTTATAGGGTGATGCCAAGCCTTCATATCCATACCTGCTTAGTGACTGGGAGAAAGAGAGGAGCCCCATGATATAATTCTTAAACAGGACTAAACATTTTCAAACAGAAACATGCATACATAATCATTGGTAATCATTTATCCAATCGGCAAGTTTGATGTTTATTTATGTGTCCAGTAGCACTAGTCTAATCTAAATCCTTGCTTGTTGCAGACAAAATTGCTAAGGTGCATTGAACAGCAATATTCCATATTCATCCTTTTGCTAAGCCAAAATGAGCAGTATGTCCCCCAAGGGGAACCTTCTGTGGTTCAATGCATTGAGTCTGCCATTGGAGCTAAGGCATACCACAAAAAAAGCAACACTAATGCTTAACATTTCCTTCCATCTGTCATTACCTTTTCAGCCAGAAATAACTTGGTTCTTATGACAACAAACTAAAAGAGGTTAAAAGGCCAATGGAATTTAGAAGTAAGATGTGGCCACTCTGCATCTGTTCCTCAACACAATGCAGACATTGCATTGATGGAGTGAACCCAACCAGAAAAGACAAGAACATGTTACAATATGCCTATAGGCAGAGAGGCAAATAAAAAAAATGCTTTATCAAATACTAGCAGCAGATTCCCAGAAAACAGTTGCACATAGAGCTACATTGTGTGAAGTTATTTTAGCAGAATGGATGAGGTCAACTCTCCTTGCAGGTCACCACTAATTGAATACACAGACAAAAGAAAGGAAGCTATGTTTATAGTACATGTAGTACTATATACCATCCCTAGTTGAATTTACTGTGTGTAGAGTGAGATGCAGCGAAGTATTACTCATCATACAGTCTCTAAGGATATGCTCATGTTCTAACTAAAAGAACATACATAGCTCTACATAGCTCTCATCCAGTAACCATTCAACAATCCATCTACTTGCGTCTAAAGTGTAGGTTCCACTCTTCATCCCAGAATGTCCAAACTTTTTAAAAGAAATGTTAGCACAATGGTTTGGAACCTAAAATAAGATAGCTCAAGGAAGATCACAGATGAATCAGAGATGATTTTCCATTCCCTCAAAACAACATGTGTTCCTCCATGATAAAAGTCTATTTCATGGTCAGAAGCTATCATGAACCATGTGGCAGAGGAAATTTTGAGGAAGGGAAGGATCAACCCAATCGGGCTTAAATCTTAAGATGCTAACATAAAGAAACTCAGGGAAATTTCTTCCTGTTCTATTGTTCACATTATTCTGGTAAGGCACTACAGAATCAGTGTGAGTGTGTGGGTGTGCAGGTTTGTGTGCACACATCAAAAGTGTCTTCAGATGTAAGGAAAGGACAGGAAACATTACTTTTGTGAACTTCTTCAAGTTATCTTATTTTGGAATCAGAGCCAATAATGTAATACAAGGTACTTCAAAATACCCACTCATTGACAGATTCAGATTTTTCCCTCCTCCTCAGAAAAGTCTGCAAAAAACTCTGCTGCAAACATTGTATAACTCTGCAGGTATATAACACTGGCATATTTTTCTTACCTCAACATACAGCCACTGAGTAGAGTACTACATGGCAAAGTCGGAATAGAGATCAGAGATGTATAAAATATTGCTTAAGTTGCTTATTTTTTAATGTATAAATTAGTGCATTTTCCATTAGCTTTCAAATGTTCATAGAACTAAAAATGGTACACAATTTTGCAGCATATACACAACTCGCAAGATGAGTTTGCTGAGGAGCAGTCAAGATCATAAAAATCTGAAGCCATCTCAATCCTTTTTCAGATTTCACAAACATAACTAATCAAATAGAAATTACTTTATGGCACAAACCTGTGGGGATGCGTGTAACTGACTAAGATCAGATAGTTATGTACATCCTATGCAGTGCTGGAGAATCAAATAGGTGAAGCTTGTCTCATGCTTTGCCTGCCCTGCAAAGCAGCTAAATGAGTGACATTAGCGGAGCAGTGCAGTGGCGGAAGGAAGAAGCCACCAGTGGGTGGGCAGGGGTCTTAGTTGTAACATCAGAGATGCTTCCTGAGATCAAAGACTCAGAAAAATCCTATGGCTCTCCAAGTACTGTATAGGGGTCATAGGATTGCTCTGTCCAGCTGCCAGCTGCTTATTTTGGCACTGGAGGCAGAGTTGTATGTCACACTTGGAAGAAATGGGTCCATGCATTTTAACATTCTTTTCATGACTTCACTTTGACCTCTCCACAGATAATGTGCTCAAGAATAGAAGTCGGTGTCCTATATTCTTCAGGTATAATCATCTGAAACTGACTCCAAGAACAAGCAAGGGCCAAATCCAAAAAATCAGGATTCCCCCTCCTTTTTCAAATTCAAGCCCTAAAAAACCGAGACATGAATATTAGGCTTTGTCAAATAGCACAGTGTTTCCCATTTTTAACTTAGCCCTTTAGCCCTAAAACTACCAAGGATGAGTTGATCTTCTAGTCAGTTGATCTTCTATGGTAAGTGTTTTTGTTTATGCCACCCATAATAATCACTACAAGCTACCAGGACAGTCAGTCACAAAATGGACTAGCTGAAATGTTCATTTTGATGATATCTGATAGAAGACCTCTCCTGACCTCAATCTACCAGGACCCTACATTCTGCATCAGAATAATTTCTCTAACTGCAAACTCCAATGGATGCCTGGAAAAAGGCAACAAGGAGGAAGGCCTTATCCCCCAATAATGGAATTATTGTAGGCACTTCATCACATATGATGACTAATATTGGCTGTTTTAATCGTCTAGTTTTATTGAAATTGCTTTCATCGTTTAAACTACATTCCATCTTTGTATGTTGGAATTTTAACTTGTTTTAACTGGAAATGTATTGTATCTGTATTTTTATTGTATCTATTTTTTATTCTGAGAAGTTGTTCTCAACCATTGGATGACTGACTACTGCTATTCAGTGGTATAGAAATCAAATAGATAAATAAATCATAAACAGGTACAAAGGTTATTGTTGCTCTTGTTGTTGTTGTCCTATTTGGCCAACCTAAGCCTGACACAATGACCACAGTCTACAGGTTTGAGGTAAGTGCAACTCTCATTCAGAATAATTCTAGTGTTCTGCCCCAGAATTTGTCTATTTTTTGAGGTATCAAAATTAAAAGCTGTTGTTCAGGAAATTGATACTGTGTAGATTTTCTCTTCTGTATCCAATGCCCTGCCTATATTTTATTAGGCAGCTATCATTTTCCTCACAATAAACATGTCTGTTTACAAATGCTGACAACTAAAAGATACTATTCAGATAGATATAGATACATACATGCATAAATTTAAATTGGCATAGATCAAGGAGGAACGGCAGTTAAGCTAACTTGGTTGATCCAGGAAGCTGAGAGATCAGATTAGATATTAGACCAATGTATTCTTTGGCAACATAAAGTTCAAGCTGAATGTTCTTTATTTACTAGATCTTACTCATAGCTTTTACTCTGTAAAACTGCATTAGTAAAATATTTTAAAAGACTTATGGAAGCACTAGTACTGGCTAATCTCCATAAGAAAGCCATTTGGTGTCTCTCTTCTCCCCAAGATAAATGAAGATCTCTGTTTGCATTTTCTGCTAGGCCATTATAGCAAGCTCCATTCATGCAACAACTTCATGAAATCTCTTTCTTCTGCCAGATTACTTCAGTAGTATATGTCACAAAAATCAGTGTTTTTCTTATCTTGTTCGGAAATCCAGTATTTCTGAGATACGCATTATAAACACCATGAGCTGTTTACATGAGGGAAATCATGCTGGAAGCTCCATCAAGTTATATTTTGTCACATCAGAAATGAAAAGGGCAGAGGACATTCCTAATGTTCTTTATATTGTCCTCTCTCTGATTCCTGGAGTCAGATGCAACTATCATTAGCATTACATAGCCCAAAGATCTGTGATATATAGCACCTCAGACATAACTAATCTCACGCTTTCAGCAGGGCTGCAGTAACTACCTATGTTCTAAAGCAATATGCATTTTCCTCAACCCAACAGGATCATTAAGGAGGGCTCCTGCAGTTGAAAAAAAAAACAAGCTATGACTGGATGCACTGTCCTCTGCTGGACCTGCCAGACTTCACTTTGCAGAGAAGATATGATTTCACTAATGGAACAACAACACATTGAGTTTACGTTGAGCAGCATCACATTGGACATGTCGTCATAAAAGGCAAAACTGGAGCAATGCCCCATTCATGTTTAACACTATCAAACCCTACATGCCTTGCATTTAAGTATGGGTAAACATACTCTGCCCCCTCCAGAAAGGACCATTACCACAAAGCACTGATGATCATGGATAACTTGGGGATCTATGTGCTGTACCTCTTCTACCCTGTTGTGATTTTGAAGGCTTGAATAGTGGACACTCTAACAACAACAAGAACTATAACTATCTTTAAGACTATCATCTGAATAACTTCTGATGATGTGTAATGCTTCTGCTGGCCAGTAGAATGCCAAGGTGGGAATATTTGGATTTGCAAGTGCACTCTTGCTGAAAGGTCCTTCTCCAGGCTCTCAAAGTCACAGACATTCTCTGTATGTCATCTTTGGAAAATAGCAGGCACTTTTAACAGACTTCTACATCCTATCTTCTGCTTCTTCCACCAAAAATGTATACACCTGCTCATCATGTAAAATGATGTGCAAGTTCACACAGGCTTTAGCAACTTCAGGATGGAGGAGAACAGATTATTCTCTAGCAGGCAAATCTGAGTTCTCTTGGAGCATGCGGCAGACAAGAGACCCACATGCAGGTTGGCATTTCTGCCTGGTAAGGCACTCCTTCAGGCAAAGCTGTGCATACGTGGAGGTACCCATCGAGGTGTTCTTATTCCTAATAAAGCACAAAATGTGATATCTCTCGGTACTACCTGGGCATGGTCAGTGATGTGCTTAGAGCCATAGGATTCAAAGCCTACTCAATCACCCCAACATGTCCATGGGACCAGAGAATATATATTAGTCCATTATTATTTTTCCTCCCATTGTAGTCAATTGGAAGGGGGAAATTGTAATCCATTCCTAACAGTGAAGGGACAGAAAAAGCCTCTCCTCTCACCTTAGCCACAATGAAGGACACTGGAAGTAGTGGTTGGTCCATCACATATTCCAGCCTCTGCCCCAGTAAGTATGATTCCTCTGTTAATTGATTTAACATTTTGAGTAGAGTCCTTATCAGTGCAACAGAAGCACCAAGAGCATAGTAAACTATTCAGTTTTACTGCTGATTAATTTTGTACTGTGGTGGTTTATGTGTTATAGTTATATTTTATGTTCATCACTTTGATACCTCTGTGGATATAGACATTTAAGAAACAAAGAAGGAATGCATCATAAATAAACCATATGCTCAAAAGAAAAGATGCACCCCCACTGGAACAGAAGGCAACATCTGATGTTCTTTAGCACAGGATAGCTAAACTCTGCTGGTCCTGAGAGAACAGCTCAATGGGAGTTGGCCCTGGTGTTGTCTGAGAGACTGACAACAAGAATCTGTATGATTGCTCAGCTAAGATCTTGATAGATCTGTATGTATTGTTAGTGGAAGGAGCAGACCTTGCAGGATATTTTAGGCTTTTTAAAAGCCACATTTTACTTATTAGTTAGAAAAAGTACCACAATAGCCTGTTCAAGAGCTCGGTACTTTGAAGATTCTCCTTGGTTTTCATCTTTTCTGAACTCATCCTTTAGTGGCAAACTACTCACCATGTTGTGAGTCATTTAATAATTAATCAAATAAATAAATAAATAACAAATGCAAATGGGGCTGATGGTTGCTAGGAACCTGATTGGAGCAGAGAGAGGAGTACACTTAACTCCTTCACCCTCTTCCATGTTTCTGATCAAATCCCTGCTAGGACTGCAAATATAGTTTGGCCGTAAGTGTGATAAGATTGCTTTTGCTCTTTAGCTTTTTCACAGATCGGCAGACATGCATTCAGGAAAAGATTTTGCTGAAGAATCAAACTCACAGCAGGTCAAGCAGAATTAGCCAAGCCACCTGAACACTGAATAGTGTACAAGATTGTGACAGGTCCAATTGGTGTAAGGTCAGGCTTTCTCTTTGAACTGGAAAAAACCATGGCATTCACTGCTGTGGCCACACCTGGTCTAGTGCAGCCTTGTCTGACCAGAGGACGAGGAGCCATGGCATAATTTCCTGCACTACACCTGATTTGAGCTTTCAATTATAGGAAGGATAGGAACAAAGAGCGATGCTGTGAAGCGTAATATGTAACCTGGGAATCAGTTGATCTGATTTCAAGGAAATCTGCTGCACGCAGAGGAGATGCTTGCTCTGTGAATGTGTCATTTGTGAATAGGACCCATCACAACCATCACAAATTTGGACTCCTGTAGTGTTAGTAACTTGGCCATTGTCAAACTATTACTCTCTTGTGTCTGTCTTTCTCCCTCTTTCTCTCGCTCACACACATATTTGTGTTGTTACTCTCATTTTTCTGCAAGTCCCTGTGTGCACCCAGATGTTCAAGAGAAAATAATGCAGAGAATGACTCAAGAGTTCCCTAATGACTTCTTTGCGCAGATGTATGCTCTAGAAACATATTGTGTACTTTGTCTTTGCTCACTTCCTGGATAATACATTTCTTGTCTTTGAGTACATATGTGCAACCAGGAAACCACCAAGAAATTGATACTTGCTTTTCACACAAACTAGTTGCTCATAGTTTAATTGCTAGGCTTATGGAAGGCAATCATAGAAGGTGCTTGTGATACTGTCAGGCAGGTTCAATTTAAGAATAAGCACCAGTTTTAAAAATCCATGGCCTCACATTAAAAAGAAAAAAGAAAAGAAAAAGTGAAACTCCAAAGGTTACAGAGATGTGTATTTTACAGTACTCTGTGCATTCAGGTCTCCTAGGATTTGCCATGTGAGTATTCAGATAGAAATATGCAAATTTTTATACCCACCAAAAAGCATTATGAATGCAGATTCGTTTTGAAGTAGCACCCCTACTGCTACTTCAATAAAAGCCTATGGTATTATTTTGGAATGACTGAAATGGGAAAAATGCAGAGTCTTTTAAGATAGCAAAGCTATTGGGTTAAAGGCATTTACATTGTGATTTTTACTGTTTCATTTTTCATTGTGTGCAAATTATTAAAGATTTGGCTGCTGAAGGCTCTGAAACGCATCTCATTTGGAACTAGCTATAATATTAACATATCATCATGCAGCTCTTCATTGCTTCAGCAGAGCATCTTTCTATTACACTAATCACTACAGAGACAATTATTTAAGTGCACTTTCTTCCTGAGGGCTGCTGTTAACTGTTTCTTGAGAGGTTTTTTAAACTGAACGATCATAGATGTTGTCTTTAAAGAAAGATGTAAGTTGGCAGGTTTGAGAAAGCAGTGCTTATTGTTTGCTATCTTAAACAATAAACGATATTGCTTATGTTATGGAATTCACCATCACATGATATTGTGATAAGTACCATATTAGATGATTTTAAAGGGAAGTTAGGCATATTTATGGAGAATAAGGATTTACATCGTAGCTACTTATGATGGCTATGTATTATTCCATTACATTTCTATCCCGAATTCCTTCTACTTGCAAGAAATCCAAGGAAGTTACAAAGTTTTCCTCCTCTCTGTATTTTCTTCACATCAAATTCCCTGGTAGTTTGGTTAGGGTGAGAGTCAGAAACTGGCCCAAAGTTACCCATCCATGCTGAGTGAGGGCTGGAATCCAGATTTCCTGAATCGCAGTCCAGCATCTTTCACCACTACACCTCACTGACTCAGTGTTTCCTGCAGGTTCAACAACAGTATGTCTTCTGTCCACATATAAATAGGGATCAAACAATTATCTTGATTCCATTCATATAGGAGCACTATTTTCTCCCATTGCACTCCTGAATCGAAGCACGAACACATTTTGCAGGCAAAGCTTGCACATTTCCCAACTTGTGATGCTAGCTCACAAATTTTGTACCTGAATTAAAAATGTGCAGTTTATAATATGCACTTTTGATGATGCATATACATTTCAACATTTAGTCAGTGGGCTTCTGCTTTTAAAAAATGCATTCTTGAATGCATGTGTTTCCTGTTTGGAATGTGTGTGTGCTTTTCAAGGTAAGTGACATTAACTTTAAAGCTAATGATAAAACGCTGGTCAAAGAAAACTGTGCTTATGAGTTTAAAGCATGGCTGGTCTTCCTTTAGCCTCTGATGGGAAGCTGAAAGCACACTGTCCTATACCAATTGTTATGCAAAGAATGATTAGAATGAAAAAGAAAGCTCCTAAGTCAGGAAACATTTGCTATGTGAAGAATGCAAGTCAGAGCTTCCCCCTTTCTGCCTCATCCTTTGGCAGAATACCTGTGAAGTGAGGCACAGAAGGATGCTTTACACTGAAAACCTCAAAAGGTTGTGAAAGAAGCATTAGGAATATTTAAGGGTGTTTAGCACTTGTGCTTTATGTTGGCTTACAAATAAAATGATTGAGACTAGACAACTGTTTTGAAAAGTACTGAAGTACAACAACAGCTATTTAGATCTTAAGTTACAATAGACTGAAGAGTGGAATGAACAAAACATTACCTAGCACTCTGAAACTCTGACAAAATCTAATCTCATAATGACTGTATTCTATTTTCTGCTAATGTTACCCAGAACTGCTTTCTTCTATGTGCTATTTGCAGAACGCTGGGTTCCTTCTCTCATTACTGTAAAAAGGAAAGTGTTGACAAGGTCTGATTGGCCTTTTTATGAAGATCAGAGATCAGAGTTTAGTAATGTAGGTGAGTTACTATGTAATTGTTCTAAAACACTGGGTCCAGGGTATTAACTTAACTTCCAGTGAAATTTAACTTTCAGTGAAAATCTATTAAGAACCTATTCAATAAAGAATCATAATGTTATATACAGAGAGCTGTCTTGAAACTAAACCAAGTAAAAAAGATTGGGGGCAAACAGTGGATCATCTACAGTACTATCTATGCTGGCATAAAGATATGGTCACTATGCCAGAAGCCCTCCACCACAATCTCTCTGCTGCTGGATGCTTCTTTTGCAAGGGTATGTTCTGATAAATGGAAGGACTTAAAAATAGGAGGACTGCCTTGCTGGACAAAATGCTGACATCAGAGTGAATTATTCTGTGCCCAGAGTGAAGTTCAAAGTGGTTTGGGTCAACTCACAATGACTCATTTGCAAACACAAAGAATTTGTTTTCGAGGCTCTTCCCTGATTCTACTTTTTGTCATCATCACTACTTTCCCCCCAGTGTGAAGTTAAAGGGTTTCAGATGACACTCGCTCACTGCCATGACAGTTGAGCATTTTCTTGGCATTTCACTCTGCTCAATATTTGCAACCTTGATGAAAATGTTTCCTGCTTAGAGTCATTTCCAGTGGGACCCAGATCATGAAAAATTTATGTTCCCTGTTGAATCCAATATTCCGAAATGATACCACCTGGATTCTATTTATTCAAGCACACCTGGTGCTGCCTCCTTTTTTAGACCCTGATGCAACTTATGCTTGCCATGAACATGAATCATAATTTCTGGATCAGCTGTGCAAATGAGCCTTTCCACTTTTTTCCCAAAGTCCCTAATAGATTCCACTAGGCAATAAGAAATGCATGGTGTTCTTGTGTTGGGGAAGAAAGAGCAGTGTGGAAGGGAATGGTCCATACAACAAGTTTGTGAAAAACTCATAGGAGCATGTGTGTTTACTGCATTTTTGTGATTTTGCTCATTAATATTGTTTACCTCTGTCGGGTCATCAGCTGTCGCCTCTGTCAGCTCACCTGATAGCATGGACAATGGAGTGAGCAAAGCTTGAGCCACAAGATACATGCATCCATGTTCTATATGGCTCATCCCCCATGTGTCATGCTCCTTCATAGTGCATATTCTGCAAAGCACACAACTGGCTCTATCAGCTTCAAAGTACTTATGTGAAAAGCAAAGGGATCCCCAGTCCTTAGAATGCAGATAAAGCACTTTCTCTCTCACACAACTTCATATGTAGATTGTCCTTACTAGACAGGGACAACCCTTTTCTCTCTATTGCTTCCCCCACCCCATCCCACCCCCGCTCCCTTCTCCAGGTTTCTTATTGACAAGATTACTTAATTTTGTCCCATCACATTGTCAACAGTTTCAAGGTAACCAATGGCAAAGTACCAGTTTCCTGCCAAGTATTTAAAGGACACCGCAATTGTCAGCTAAATGAGCCATGGTAATTATTCAAAGCATGTGGCCAGCGACGACAGTGAAAGGTTGAGGGCTCAGAGGTGAAAAAAACAACAATTCTCTGCTAATAATAGAAGCCGGTAGCTTTTTTTGCATAGCTCTTTGTTACATTTCAGCTGTGCATACCACACCTTGGGCTACTTAGCTTTGAAATCTAACAGTTTTATGCAGGTCAAGGAAGGAAATGTAAAGGATGAATATTTTGGCGATGATGTAGAATGATGACTACTTGTCATCACTCTGATTTCAGAATGATCTGAGCAAACTAAAATAAATAAAATCAAGAAAGGATACACCCTCCCACATACCATATGGATTTTATTTACATGTTGAATAGGACTCACATAGTGCCCGTACATTGAAATTGAACACCTCATTTAAGCATCACTAACATAATGTCTTGCTATTTAGATGATAGCCTTGATATAGGTCGGTGGAAATTAGTACTTCCATTACTATGTTTGATCTGAAGGCAATCAATGCACGCTTGCTCACTTGAGAGTAGAGGCCCCTGGAAATCAACAAACTAACTCAGAGGATAAGTAAGATGAAAAGGGCAACACTTTTGTGCTTCTACAAACAGGTGGAAACTTGCTGACACTTTTCCTTGGAGATAACATTGGAAACACGGCAGCTGAAAGTAAGTAACTGTGACCCATAATCACAGAGCTATTTCTCTTAACCTTTTTGCAGTTGCTGCCAGATAATGTTGGCTGGGACAGGATGGGTAATGAGAAGCACTGGAAGACCTTTGAGGAAGATGCGCACATTTTCCCGGTCTCAAGACAAGGGAGGTATGGGTTACTCCATAGGTAGATGCATGTGAGTTGGAGAGAAATGGAATAGTTGACAGTTGCTCTAGGGAGCCACCAGAACCTACCTCTGGTCCTTCTGAAGTGGGGACCACTACCTGAGATGTCATGACTTATCCAAGTAACCCCAAGGAGGTGCCAGTTCCCCTGACTCTGAGGCATGGATGTCAGACTCTGGTAGAGAACAAGAGACCCTGAAGAACTGCCCTTCTCATGCACCTGCCTCCTCCAACCTTCATTCCACAGGAAAAACCAATGCTTGTAAGAAAAGCGTTGTGTTCACATGACTCCAGTTCTCCGTCAGCTTCACTGGCTTCCCATTGAAGTCCGGGCCCAATTCAAGGTGTTGGTGATGACCTATAAAGCCCTAAACGGCTTGGGTCCTGGTTACCTGAAGGAACGGTTGCATCCATATATGCCCAGCCGCCCCTTGAGATCGGCGGGGGAGGCCCTTCTCCAGGAACCCTCCATGAAAGAAATTAGGAGGGTGGGTACTTGGAGGAGGGCTTTCTCTGCGGTGGCGCCTAAGTTATGGAACGCGCTCCCCAGAGAGGTCCGCCTGGCGCTGTCGTTATTTGTTTTTTGGCGCCAGGCGAAGACCTTTTTATTCAAGCGGCATTTTAACTGTTAACATTATTGGTTTTATCTGGCCAGGGCGGCTTATTTTATACTGTACTGCTGTATTTTAATTTTATATTTATATTTTAATTTATATTTTAATTATTTTAACTTAATGATGTGAGCCGCCCCGAGGCTTCGGCGAATGGGGCGGCATAAAAATGTTTTAATAAATAAATAAATAAATAAAAAAGGTAGCCAGATCATTATATCCAAGTGCTTAATCCAAGGGAGTGGAACTTGCAAAATCACTGTCCCATAAGTTGCTCTCAGAAACTGCTGGGATAATTTGTTAGTTCCTTAGGTGCAGTATTGCTGACCAAAGTCCTGAAATTAGCACTAATTCTACTTGCCTTTCAGCTACCTTTTCCCATACTGGGTGGGCAGGTAAGTCACTACAATTAACCATGATAGGTTGGTTGTTATGTGAAATACACATGATGAGCTTCATAGATGGGTGTGTTTATTGTAGGTACTTTACTCCCTTTCTCTTCTCCTTCTCCTTCTCCCTTGTTCATCCAAACTGTATCCCAGTGGACTTGTAGTAGGAATGGGTCCCCTCTCTTCCCTGCCATGAGGCCATCATCCTTTCTGTACAAACTACAGTTTATCCAGCATGTGTCATCTGGAATGAAATTCGAGCTGAATGTTTGAGTATAAAATCTAGGCGAGGTTAAGATTTTCAAAGACTTCTGAATAGGTTTTTACTCTTAAAAGCACACCCCTAGTTTATAGAGTTTCCAAGACAGCTGCAAAAAACAGAAAGATGGAAGAAATTACATTTCTGTCATTCCTAAGATACTGATTACTTTGCACCCTCTCTACGAAGTTTGTGACTAGGTTAAAAGCTTGAAGAAAATACTCTTGAAAGAACTACAAAAACCAGCAACATTTCCTATATTCCTGCTTAAATATATCCTCTTAAAAATCTGGATACAGAACACAAATATTCCAGTGTTTCTGCCAACTGCACAGTCACCATCAACATGAATATGTATTTGATTTCTTCTATAAAAGGCATTTCATTCCAATGCAGTAAAGTTACCTCCATATACATTCCATATAGTTGTTGGCAGAAAGTTAATAACAATGTGCACGGTGGCATAATTAGTAAAGTTAAATTAAGCATTAGTAAAGATGATTACTGTACTGGTTCAGACTCCATCAGGTGAATTTATAACTTTTTACATTGCTTGTTTTCCAAGATACGTACATTTAGAGACATTTTGGGCAAAAGCAACATAAACTGAACCTTGTTAAGAGCATCCACACCAGAAAGTAATGTGCTCCCATCTTCATCAAATATGCTTTAATTCTTCTCTGAGTTGCAATTTTATATGGCTATACTGATGCCCTCACATATTCCTTCCCGATTTATCATTCCTGGAACTCTTTGTACATTTTTGTTCAATTTGTAACACAAACTATTTGGAGTTATTATACCATCTGAATTAATCTCTTGAGCAGTGTCAAACAACTGAATACTCCATTGAATACCTCTTCTTCAAATGGGGTTAACTTATGACTATTTCAGTATAAATAATCTGAACTATGAGCTCAGTGTAAATAGAGAAAAAAGAAGATGATTTTCATGGGAAAACTTTTTTTTAGAAAACAAATTATATCCACAAGCTACTACTGCTTTTGCTTTGAAAAAATATCCAAAGGGCAAAAAGTAAGATGATTCTGTTTGAATTTGAAATTTAAATTTGAAACCTGATGGCTATCACGTAACCAAGATGATGGTTAGCTGAAGGTGAAGTATCAGGAGCAGACCAATTCTAACATCCCTGACTATTAATGAGATTGCTAGAAAGGAGTTATGAGAAACATGATCTCCTCTGTCATTCTCACCAAGCTGAATAATCTAATGAAATATTTCAAAGAAAGTGTTTTTAGATATATACACAGTTCAGAAAAGAATAGCATCTGAGCTGTTACATTAAAACCTCATGCATACTTCAAATGGCTAGTTGCAAAGCACCTCAAAAGCCATAATTTTCTTGACATGTTATGCAACAAATGAATGGAATAGTATGCTTGTTCTTTTGGAAA
The DNA here is from genome assembly GCF_004798865.1 of Varanus komodoensis. NCBI lineage: Eukaryota > Metazoa > Chordata > Lepidosauria > Squamata > Varanidae > Varanus > Varanus komodoensis. Next base: position 7,229,106 of record NW_025335761.1, read on the forward strand.
CTCAAGTGCGCTTCAAGACAATTGTTTCTCATCACAGTCTTTCATTCTGTGCAATTAATGTTGCACCATTGAACATTTTGTGCATATAAAAATACTCAGCTTATCTGGTCATGGAGATGAGGTTATTTGCTTTTTATCAGGAGAAAAAATCAGTTGTATATTATATAGTGAGGTGATGATACAGACTCATTCTCCATCTGAGAGGTCACTCTTTCTGTGTCATGTATTCTGCAGTGAGCATTAACTAGGAAGCCATCCAGAAAGGAGGTTAATAGCAGCAAATAAATATATCCAACCTCCATTTTAAAAAATAATCGTATTAATCATAAAATCCAAACAGTAATATGTGAGTGTTGCTATAGCAAGATGAGCATTGTGGAAGCATTGAGACTATGTTGGTGTGGAAGCATTCACTGAGTTCCTGAAGGGGTCCGAGCCCCTATATTATAGATTAGTGAGCTTGCATGACTCAGACTCATGACTGAAAATGGAATTCAGCACCTCCCTAGCTCACAAAACAACTTGCCTTTACCACAGTATTACTCAGCAAACTTCTGCCTGTTGTTTGGAAGAATATGAATGTGAGTACATTTCAAGGTACAACATCCCAACTGATATAGACTGATGGCACCTGAGCTAGCACTGACTGATCAAGAAAGGGATCTTTGAGTGGTGGTGGTCAGTTCAATGAAAGTGTCAACCCAGTGTGCAGCTGGGAATTGAAAATAAATCTGCCAAGATCATACTACTTACATACAGATTTTCAACATAATCACACATAGACTATTGTGTACAGTTCTGCTCACCACACCTGAAAAAGGGATATTATTGAGTTGGAAAAAGTGCAGAGAAGAGCAATGAAAATTGTGAAGGAGGTGGCACAATTATCCTGTGAGCAAATGATACAAATGGTTAGCTTAGAAAAAGGGTAATGGAAAGCATGGTAGAGATGTTTAAAATTATGTATGGTGTGGAGATAATGGACAGGTAGCCATGTTTTTCCTTCTCCCATTAGAACTTGAGAACCACCTAGCAGAAGATTCAGGACAGATAAGAGGAAGTGCTTCTCCAAGCAGCTCATAAACTATGTTTTTCACTAGCACAGGAAACAGTGATGGTTACCAATTTGGATTGCTTTAAAAGGCAACTGGACAAATGGAGGACAAGGCCATCAATGGCTGCTAGCCTTGGTGGCTATGTGCTACTCCCATTATCGTAGCTGGTATGCCTGTATACACCAATTGCTGAGGAGCTCCGGCAGATGGAGCTCTTGTATCCATCCCGCTTGAGGAATCCTGTGGGCAGCTGTTTTGCCAACATGTGAATAGAATGCTGGACCAGATGGATCAGCAGGTCCAGCATGCCTGTTCTTATGTTCTTCTGTTCATTGAAATCATCCTACACACTTGACAGTGCAGAATTTTACAATGCAAATCTATTCCACCATCTTCTCGGCACCTGCTTGGCTTTGTGTTGGGTCCTTTCCCCCCATTGTCTCCACATGATAGATGGTTATTGATTGTGGCACTTTGGGTAACGTTGTTGTATTCCAGTAATCTAAATCCTTTCAGTCTAATTTACATGTTAGGTACATTGCTGATTATGTAAATCAATACTATTAATTGTTGCATTGTCCAGTTAATGTATGTCAGTCCTTCACAATTTCCAATAAAAATTGGGAAAGGTTTGGGGGAAGTGGATTTTTATCATTTGTAGCCTCAAATGCATACACTGCACCTTCCAACAGTAGATAATATTTGAGAGGTTACCTTTCAAGCAACATTTGGGAACAGAATGCAACTGCAAACTACAATGCAGACAAAATCAAAATTTCAAATGCATTTAGTATATGAATTCAGCCTATAATATAATCTAATTAGCTGCACTGCTTGCTGACAGCAGACAATGCTATCCATTTTTATTACCTGAATATGCCACCTAATGATGAAGAGGATAACAAATCTAAGTTTAAATGGAAAATAATCACACCATTAGTCAATGTATTATGTCTTTTGACTTATTTACCACTAGGAAAAAAATAGACTGCTAGAGGATGAAAAGTTGTTTGGAAAGTTTGAAAGGTGTGACACTTATAAACATTTGTTCTGGGGCACCTCAAGGCACAACTAGCCTAAAAACCATAAAGAGACCACACAGAGAGAGAGAGGGGAAGGGAGAGGGGAGACATTACAGAAAATGGCATTATGGCTTCTTTATTTATATCTGGAGTTTCAGCTTGGAAGAAGTGGCCAAGGAATAAAAACACAGAAATAAATACTAACAAATATATATATATACACACACTAAAAGAACAAAAAACAAAACAACTGGAAACACTGTCTCTGTTTGTCTATGGGTATTTGAGCTATTGTATTATCAGGTTTTGGTCCGATATCTAAGACCTATTCTGAGTTAACATCATAGAAGCTAATTCTGTCTAATACCTGAATTATTTTGTGGCCTTTTATTCAATGTGATGACAGCTAAGTACACTATATATCTGCTCAAAAGACATTTTCCTACTCTGTAATTTTAACAAAAAGGATTAATGATGCATCCTGCTGAACACCAGGGAAATGGACAGTGTCCTGGTTCCTGGGCAAAATGCCATGCTAGGGGACATTTCCACTGAATGATCTTTATAGTAGTGGAAAATAAGAACAAGATTGTAAAGAGAGGAGTCTATGCCCTTTTTCATTACTTAGTAGGCAGCAGTTCTTAAGGACGAATAAGATTTATATCTCACTCTCCAAGCACATTATCAAAACCAGCTGACAGTAAATTATTAAACATATTGTAAAATAACTAATGCATAAACACTTGCAAAGAATACCATGAAATAATCAATACATAACCAGCAAGTGTACATCGAACAACAATATATAAAACAGGCAGTGTATAAATGCAGCATTGAATCAAAGCAGATTAACTACTGTACAAGAAGTCACAAAATATTAAAGAACTGGGACATAGAAAAGGTCTTTGATGCTCCGAAGACATTGGAATGGGCACCAAGCAAACCTTTCCAGTGTGAGAGTCCCAAGGCAAGGGCATCATCACTGAAAGGAGCCTCTCCCGCAGCCATCTGCAGCACCTCAGAGGATGGTGGCCTTCCATATTTTGCATATCTGTTGGACTGCATGCATGTCATGGGCTGGGGGCAAGACTGCAAGATCCATGCATCCAAAGAAGTTGGACCCAAGAGGTGGTGGCTCAGGCAGTCTTCCCCAGTGCCTTTCTAGTTATGTGGAAGTGAGGCACCCAGCTCACACATGGCAATTGCTCCTACTCTTGGAACTACCATAGGTTTCACCCAGGATTGGGGCTGGGGAAAAATGAAACAGACAGAGTCAACACACACCCACAACTGCAGTTTAAGGCCTTGCGTATCTTGTGCAATTTTAAAATAGCATTATAACAACGCAAACAAAAGAGAACCAGAAACAGTAACACTGATGGCAAGAACATACAATCAACAAGAATAAATGCATTTCAATTGCAGTACCTTTTCACAAGACCATTATTTTAAAAACAACGGCAACAAATGTTGATGCTTCCATTTTAAGTATGCATGTAGGTAGAAGCAGACCATATTCCTAAATCAGTTTCTGCACAAAACTGCCTGTAAGATATGCACTGAAATTCAGCAAGACTAGTAATTCCACTGAATAGTAGGCAGTGGTGTTAATCAATTTAAGGTTGGAATATCAGTAACTTTGGACTTGTAGGGCTCTCAGAGTACATCTGTTAATCTGCACATTAGAGTTCTGTAATTTAAAAGCACATGACTAGTTTCACCTTGTGTGAATAGTTAATTAAAGGTTAGGGTTGTAATCTACCCTAAATTGTAGTCCTCTGGTGATATAAATTTCTTAATTTTCATTGGGGTGCAATAATATGAGTTATATAACTTGTCCTGAATGAATAAAACTAATACAGTTTGTTACTAGTGTTTGAAATCAAACTTCTCGCATTGAAGAAAAAAATCAGCATGTTTTGTCTCCATGCATCATAAACCAGGTAAACAAATTCAGTGTTACAGAAATCATTCTCTATTGACTGATTTGTGCAGTCCATTTCACAGACCTAAAATTGCATGTATAATTAAATATGTGAGATTGATTCCACGTATTGTTATTCATCTGAATTCAGCATGGATAGATTCACACTTAATAGGCCGATGCCTGTAAAAATATCATTAAAATTTTCATTCTGAACTAAGTCATCTTCACTTCTTTAGATGTTTTCCCATCAGCCTCCCATCAACATCCACACTTGTTCTGTACAGCTGTTTTTGTTCATGATGTAATCATGTCATCCACAAAGCTGACCAAACTTCATGGAGGACATAAGAAAGTCCATTAGAAATTCATCCCTCTTTATTCATTCAAGTGATTTTTATTAAGGAAACTTAATAAAAATGGAAATGAAGAATCCAAATTATAGTTTTTGAACATGCTGACCATATTTATAACTTGGCAGAGATTACTGTTGAATGGGTATCACACCTTTGTTCTATATGGCAGGTATGAGCAGAAAATGGGTCCACCTTCTTTTCTTTTTCTACTTAGACAATTGTGTATGCCTGGTCCCATCCCAGCTGATGTTCTGGGAAAACGTCCACCCAAATGAGGCCCCATGCTGCACATTATTGCATGTACAGCTATTTCTTAACTTAAATGTTTGTATACTCCTCACACGTCAGCATAACTGTAATCTCCATCACTAACTTTCTGTAATACAGACAATACTTAACTCAGTGGTAGAGCACATACTGAATTCCTTGACCCCAGCTTCAGTTCCTAGTTTCCTCAAATAGAGGTGGGAAAGAATGACATTCTGCAGAGCCATCACCAATACTTCTAGAGCTATATAGACCAATACTATGACTTGGTGTAGGTCAGCCTCTTATGTTCCTAACAGCCAATTTTCATGTTTCATTTATTGGATCTACAGCCTTCAGTGATGTCTGTAAAAAGTTATTTTGCATACATCTCAAGCTCCAGATGGGGACTCTGAAAGAAGAAAGGTTCCGTGATAGAAGTTCACAAAATTATGTATGGTGTAGAGAATGTAGATAAGAAGAAAATTTCTGTTTCTCTCATAAGATTAGAACTGGGGCTCATCCCAAGTTGACTGATAGGAGAGTCAGGAAAAAAGGTCATAGTTAAACAATGAAATTCACTTCCAGATACAATGTCAGCCACCAGTTTATCTGTCTTTAAAAGGGGCATGGACGAATTCACTGAGGATAACAGCAAATCTATCAATAGCTACTGGTCCTGATGGTTATAGAATACTCCCTAGATCAGAGGCTGTATAACTATCAACACCAGTTGCATTCAAGTTCTGGGTTTCCTGGGTGGCCACTGTTGATAGAATGCTGGCTAGATGGACCTTTGGCTCCTTTTATGTTCTTATGCTCTCATTTTCCATCTTAAATGTGTTCTTTTTTTTAATAAAATCCCAAACACATATCACTTTAAAATGTGACAAGTACGCTTGTTACCATGGTGATGGCTGTCAAAAAAATTAAACGGCAACCCCCTAAATTTTTCACTGCAATTCTGTGGCTAAGCAAGAAGGCAACAACACAGCTTGTGGACTTAGCTGCCAAGTGAATGGTTCTCTATATTTATGAAGATGAGTGCAGAATGTGAAGAGCTTTTTTACTGAAAGCCTCCATGATTATGCAGTTTTATTAAGGCCTTTGTTTACTTGATGGTGTCTTGTACACAGAATAATGGAAGGCATGTGGTGTGAAGTTATCAATCCCCCTTCATGCTGTTCTGCATCATAATAGGCCTCCCTCAATAAATCAGGAAGAAAACATTTTCTTGTTATTGTATTCCCCATCATATTGATTGGAGGTCATGAACTATCACCACTGTGCAACAGTGCTAAAGCCATGTTTTGCTTGCAAACTAGGTTTTCCTTTATCTTGAAGTAAGTGCTGAATATCGGCCATTACAAATGAAAGCAGAAAAGCTGTTTCCAGAAGCTTAATTTGCAACCAATGTTATCCATATCAGCGTGGACATGGGGATAGACTTTGCTGAAATAGATGGAGTAACAGACTTGCATCTCAGGAACCCATTTATTTTAGACTAGACCAAAGGCAGATGCAATTAATCAGCCAATCTTGGGTTGTATCTGTATTTGTAGTGGAACAACTGAGCTGGTCAAAATGAGTAACATTCCTATAGCTTCCCCGCCAGCATCCTGAATAGGATGAGGCCCTCCTAAATGCGGTAGGCTCCCTCTCCCTCCCTCCCTTTGTGTGTGTGTGTGTGTGAAAATACAGATCTTGGATCCAAGCCCTTATCTTATTCTACCTAAGAATACTACAGATTGAAACCACAATGGATGATTTTGCTGTTGCTCTCTCTCAAACTGTCTCTTTGGGAAGGATCCAAGATGTTGAAGCTCATTTTATCTGCTTGGAAGAAATTTCAAGTTGTGTTTTCAGTGTTAAAATCAAGAGCAAAATCCAGTACCATTGGATGTCAAGAGAGCAGTGAATATAAGTAGGATATCTGCTTGCACAAGAAGACTTTAATCTCTTCTCCTTCCTCCAGCAGCTTTGGTGACTCACTGGACATTCTCTAGAGGGTCTCCCAACCCTTCAGAATATGCTTTGAGGATCCATGGGGGAAAGCAGGGAGGAATCAACCTTCCCATTCCTCCGATTAAAGCAGGTCCATCAGCAGCAGTTAATGAATTCCATCCAGTCAGCAATGCTCCCAGTCAGCAGGGTTTCCACACATCTCTAGGCATTATGTGATGCATTATAACCACATATTCCTCTGCTGCTCTCTATGACATGGATGACCATGAGTCAGCCAGCACTGCTACATCCAAAACAAAATAAGTATGTCTATTTTAGTGCACACTTTTATATATCTATGCTGATGTGTTACTCATTCAAGGCTCCCCCGCTGCCTCAAATTATTGCACATTTATATCTTTACACCACCAGATGAGATAAATGTTTTCTGACAGATTTGTCAGGAGTAAATTTTAAGCTATCTTCAGCTGCAAAATTAAGGTTAAAAAAAAAAGTACAAGCTCGAGCTCTATGCCTGCATTCTTAATCAGTGTCAGTGGTATATGTGAGGAAGACAAGTGGGAGTAAGAGGCTAACTCTTCCCCCCCCCACACACACACCATTCCTTCATCATCCTTGTCCTCATGTTATGGAAAGGGTGATTGGGAAGGGTGGTTCATTCCTGCTTTTCCCCATGGATCCTCAAAGTGTATTCTGAGGGGTTGGGAGACCCTCTAGAGAACGTCCAGTTATCCACATGTGCAGTAGATTGAAGTGTGCGGTAGGTAACCTTTTATATCCATGGAGGCTTCCTTCATTTTCGAAGTTTCTGCATCAAGAATGTGTAAATCAGCTAAACCCAGGTTCACCCAAATACTCCAAATTCTGTTTTGAAGCTCATTCCAACTTGAGTCCTTATCAAATTATGAGCCTTTTTCCTTCCTTTGTCATAAAAGTCCACAGGTATTTCCATGCATCTTTTTCTCAGTTGTAGGTATCTTTGATTCACATTGGTGCATTTTTTTCTCCAAAAGCAAGCATGTTGCTAAATACATTGTAGCGGCCGGGAGGCATGAATCCTGGGATTGCGTCCCAGTCTTTGTTTGATCCTGAAAGGATGAACTGGATAAATCTTGACCATGACTGAAGTGAAACAATGCATTTATTTTCTACATTGAAAGAGAGCTTCCATGGAAACTGAAAAACTGTCCAGTGTGGGCTTTCACCCTCAACATGAGAAGAGTGGGTGACAGAAGCAGGGGATTAAGCCTCATGTCCACAAGTCCACATTCACTTGTAGCACCTGTACTGAATATGAACACCAGAGTAGGGTAAACGGTTTCTTCTGCCTCCTCAGTAAAGATCATGGGTTAAGTATGGTTACTTTATCTCAGATGGATTCTTTTTCACCATATGCAGAATGATGTCTTCAGAAATGTTTTGCCTCTTCAACTGATCTGGTCTTTTCTCTTTGTATATGTGGATATACTGTACAAACTGGTTTCAAGTTTTTGGTTACTTCTGGTTCTATTCCAAACTCACCATTCCTGGAATCATCATTTTACACTTGATCGAACATCTACTTACCCCCTAACCTATCTGTTTAATAACTGACTAAATGGTTACAGTTGCTGTATTAGGTATAAGAACTGACTGAAGTCACCAAAAAAGCTAGTGTTTGTGCATTCAAGAATAAAAAAAATGAATGGCCTTGAGCCCCCCACCCCAATTTCTATGTAGAAGAACTTGTCATGGATATCTCTCAAAGATATAATAAATATATAATAAGCCACGGGAGTTACCCTTCAGCAAATCTTATGTAGCTATTACAATTGTGAGGAAGGTTCGACAAACTTTTATTTCGCTGCCAGTGCATCCTCACTAGGGAATTACATGTTCATTTGGGTTGAAACTAGACATTTTTCTGATCACAGGTTTGACTCTCTTTCTCCTACTGCCACGAGGAGGAAATATGACACTTCGATTCATCCCATTGCGCATATCCTCAGACTATTTTGTACCATGTACATTATTAATATTGTCGAAAGTAAAGAAAGCTTGATGTGTCATTGCAGTCTACAACTGCATGAAAACATCTTAGCTAATTCTGTTCTTCATGTTCTACATCTTCTGTTTTCAGTTGTTTAAAAGTATAAACTCCAGATTAGTGTTTCTACATCATAACTAGAAGAATATAATTTCAGATAGAAAGAGAAGTTATGCTTGACACATTATTACATTTTATTTCAAATTATTGATTTTACTAGTGAAACCAGGGAGATTCCATTTTAGCTCCATTCCTATATGGACATCGAGTTCTATCCTTTGATGTTCTATCCTTTAAAAATTAGTCAGTCAGAAAAATGTTGGGCCACTACATACTGTTATTGCTGTATAACTCTTAAGAATGTGTCATTGATGCTACATTGGCTTCATTTTGCAAAGCCTCTCCATCTTTCCTCAGGAGTTCACAATATGCTGCCTGCTGATTAGAAATACCTGGACTTTCTGATTTACTTTTTGTAATTTACCCCAAAAAACTTAGATGAGAGTCCTCCTTTATTTCAAGATCTCATTCTGTGAATGAAAATTTTACAATATCATACAGAGCTATAGTTTGGGATCCTGTATTCTATCAATACAGTAGACATTACAGCATTCTGTACCCTTCCCTGATTAGTTTTTCTCATGGCCATTCCACAAGATATTTCTTTGTTATCTTTCTATATAGAGGAGAGAGAATGAAACGGCTCTGTATACTGGTGTGTGAAAAAACTGGAGCTCTCTAAAGTTCTCCAAATTTCACCTTGAAGCTCATTCTGATTTGAATCCATATTACAAGGGCCCTCAATGCAGCACCTGCATGCACTCTTTTTTTTTCCTTCATAAAAAAAATTATATGGATCTGTATAAAATGCATTTCAGCTTTCTGACAATTACACATAAGCTTAAAGAACTATGGAATACAAATGCAAATGCATATCCATTTGAAGTTGGGTTCTATGTGCCAACTATTCTTGTATCAAAAGTGTTGTAAACTCTTAGTGTCTATCCTTCTGATTTTATATCAGTCTTCTAGCTGCCAGAACACTGTAGAAGACTCATTTACTCTTCCATTTGTTAATCTCCTTGAGGTGGAAAAATAATTCAAAAGAATATAATATCAGTAAATATTAATTTATTAATATTAACATTAATACCAGTGCATATTAAAGATAATCCTAGTACAAAATTTATGCGTGTAATAAGCTCCTCCCAAAAAGAAGCAACAGCTGAGCATTACCAAGATATTAATTCCAAAGATGCATTTGCTGTATTGCACCACCAGTCTTTAGCCAACTTTGACAATCTCTCCTTACCTTAAGAAAAAAAATCTTAATGTAAAAAATGACTAAGAAATCCTGAAATTTTTGTGCTGTGCCCAAGGTAGCAAACCACTGATCAAGTATTTTGGGATGGTGCCCATGGGACATTCCCAGATTTATTTGGTGAGTTCAGAAAGTCTGGACATCCTTGGGATATCAGATACCAAGCTTTGATTTTCCTTTGCTTCATTTTTGTATTAAAATTATGCATATTGTCCAGTATGTGCATCAATAGTGCCAATTTTTGAAATGTACACATTTTAAATGTGTGCATGCTGACAAATGGATTTTTTGTAAACTTGGACATATGAACGCAAGAAAAGTTGTGCTGGATCAGATCAAGTGTCCATCCAGTCCAGGCTACTTCTCACCCCATGGCCAGTCAGCTGCTTATAGAAATTGATTAGCAGGAAATAAGTACAAAAGCTCCAGCAACTGGTGTGCATATAGGCTGAGAGCTCCAAAATATCCACAGCTTGCATCTAAAATATGACATTTCTATGCTAGGGATATATTAGAAACTTCTTTTAGCTTATTTTCACTTAGGATTTTACCCTGTTCCCACTATTTGGATCAACACATGAATTCAGACTCCATCTATGGTAAAGTATGTGCCTTTAGGCTTTCATGTCTGCTGGACTTCATGTCCTCTCTCATATCTGGAGAAACACCTCCTCCCGTATGCACTTCCCAGTCCTTCCTACAGAGTTTATATCCAGAAATGATCATATCCCATCAGTATTCTCCATAACAACATGTTTCCCTAAAGACCACTAAGATGCAATTTCTCTTTTAAAACCAGGAACTCCAAAGCTGTAATGGGATAGTATAGAAAATTTTTAAATAAATAAATAAATAAGCTCCCTTTGCTCAGTGTTTGCTCAGAACCAACTATGTATGTTGATCCTCCTTATGTCCCTGGCATGTCTGTCTTCTGCTTTGACACTTAAGCCTCTTTTGCTGCCTAATGGACTATATCCTCCCCCTCAACATTAGAACAATTGGAAGGTTTTTAACTTTTATTTCCTAGGTGTGATTCAACCCAGAGTGGATGCTTCCCCCAGGATTCTGCATTAACATTGCTTTCCCAGGTTTTTATGTTCAGCACCAGCACTCTGGTTCCACGGTTCTATTACTTCCTCTTTGCCGCACAGCAAAAAGGAAAGTGGACACACTGGCCTCAAGTTGGAAAAATCTGAACTGGATGCAAATAAGTTCAGATTTCTCTGAATCCAACCCAGGATTACACAGCAGTTTGGTTTATTCTGAGTAGCATGGATACCATAGACATATGAACATTTTGGTAGTATTTGCATATATTGGACATTTTCCAAAGACCGTTGCACAAATGGAAAGCATTTCTACTAAACTGAATTCAGTCAATGAGCAGATGAAGGAACAAATGCTACCTGACAATCTGCGAAACAGGGCAGAATGGCTTTATCAAAGTCCATACATCCCTACAAGTGAATTCAGTATTTACCTAGAAAGTAATGAATCAATCCATGTGAAATCATAGAAGAGTTCTCTGTTAGTGAAAGTGCTCATTTAGAGTGAAGAACAAGACAGTGTGGTATAGCGGTTAGAACACAGGACAGGGAACCTAGTAGATCCAGGTTCTAGTCCTACTCTGCCATGAAGTTCACTGGGTGTCTTTAAGGCCAGTCACTCACCCTTAACCTAGCAGGGTTGCTTTGAGGATAAAATGGAGTTATGTAAGCTGCCATGGGTTCCTTACAAGAGGAAAACAAGGTGGGATTTAAACACAATGTGGTGGTGATAATAAATTAGTTTTTGCATATGTGCGATATCAAGCTGCATCTTGATATTGTTATCATATCATGAGGCAAGACTTGATATGGCTATAGATTGCCCCACCTTTCCGATTGGCTGTTTCCACATGGTCTGGCTTTCTGAATCTCCTGGGTTTCGTTCACTCAGTATCACACATCACCAGTATGAAAACAGTCCCTTCCTCAAAGGGACTGAGCTGCGGAAATAGTGAGGGAAGCGGCTAGGAAGAGTGCTTCAAGTAAGGTGGAGAGGCTGGGAGCTAGGTGGTAGGAAGGCTGGACATTCATGGCTGAGCAACCTGAATACTGTTTTCTGCACATGTTCTGAAGTTTGTAATCGATTCCAAGCTTAAAGTACATTGATGTAGGCTCTCTGCAAAGGTGACTATAAAGAAACATGAGAAATTTAAATGGGGATGCTACAGACCCTGAATTACAGTTTTCAAGCCAGTGCTGGCATTAACTTGCTCTGGTACAACTGAAGCCAGATTATGGACTTCTGTCTTTAAGCTGATGACAGAATGCCGAACATTAAAATTTTAAAGCATAGAATGATTAAAAATGCGAAGCAAATGCTAAGCACAAACCAACATCCACAAATGACATGGATCTAATGCAACCTGCATAATATCAGCCGCTTTCTGCAAATTGGACCTAAACATCCTTTGTTTCTCATGCAAAGCACAGGAGGACTTCATGTAATCTGTCTGATTTCATGCAAATTTCACTGGATCCTAGTGATATTTGGTGCCGCTTTGTGCAAATTGTGCAAAACATCATGATTAGTATAAATTGTACAAAGCTGCACAAACTGCAAAAAGTATGCAAATACTTCAATCTGCACACATTTCCTTAGCATTTAAAAATGTGCAAACCACAGCCCATCATAGATAGTTTTAGCTACTGGATAGTATAGAATGATGATGATGATGATGATGATGATGATGATGATGATGATGATAATTCGGACATAGAAGTCAATGAGAAAAAAAAATGAAATCAAACTGCTTCCAGTCATTGGATTAGAAGAGGGCAAGAAGTCCATTAAGTTCAAATGTGTTGGACTTCTCCAGTTCTGCAAATTACTAGATGAGCATTCAGAACTGATAAGTTTCAACTAACAAACTGACTAATGATCTGTTTGGATGTAATCATTAAACAAAGAATGTTCAATAAACTTAGTGCATAAAGAATTTTCTGAACCTGGTCCACACCACTGGATGCTATTTGGTAGCTTCTAAGGTAGTTATTTCATTGGTCATGTTTATCAGTATTAGATGATACAGGAAGACACAGAACAATTAGGAATGCATGAGATAAAGTTTGGAAGTCCACTCTAGAACCTAGTTTGTTGCAGTTCTTCTCTATTATATTATAATAGTTCTAACAGAACCATATTCTTCCTTGAACATCTCTTATCATATTGTCTAATATCCATGTAGAACTGTATAAACAGAAACAGCAGCACTTCTGTGCATATTCTGTAGGATGAAACATGCCCTTCTAAACCAGCCCTTCAAATGGCTGTCCTTCCTGCTTGAAAGAAAGAAGCTACATTTCTTAGGTTAGACAATGGTTCCTCATATTTTCTCATCCTTAAGCTTTCTCAAAGGACCTGAGCATCCAGGCAGGAGGTTTAATGCTCTGCCTATCCAGGGAAAATTACTGCACCATCTGAACATAACAAGCCCTTCTGTTCTTCTTTCCTGCTTTTGACTGCCTATGTGTGTTTTGGGGGCGGAGAACAGATTATATAATTAAGGTTGTGGAAAGAATGGAAATTGTGGGTTTCAACTAATTGAACTGATATAACAAACATGCCCATGCTTTCATTAACCTATTAAGTGTTCTGCTGTAGTTAAAGAAGCAAATGGCTTTTTCAAGCTATTTTTCTACTGAAAAGGGGCTGAGTAAACTGTAGACATAAGATTCAAAAATGTAGCCAGAATATGTCCAGTTAAGGTCAGAGGATGGAGTTGCTTCCTGTAAAGCTCATTTTCCTGACTTGCCAAATTCATCATTAGAAATTTAAAGCCTTCTACCAAGCCTAGCTTGTGACTTAGCTACAGCAAAATTTCTTTGGCCAGTCCAGGATGGATGGGTCAGGAAATTCTGGGTCCATGCCACTTTTGTATGCCTTTGTCCATAAATCCATTCTGTCATGTTTCCACATTATTATTTTGCTATATATTCTGATTCTTCAAAGCATGCATTTCTAAACAGTTTTTCTCTCAAAATTTAAAATATATTCATGCTTTTCTTCATCTGAGAGTTATGCTAGCACCATGTAGAAATTCACAGACTTCATATTTCTGATCCACATATCAGACAGGGATCAAGACAATTCATCAGAGAATTTACGAATAAAAAAATCAAAGATTCCTCTTAACCACTAGAAGAGGACAAAAGGAAGTAGCATCATAGCAGTATTTCCTATGTTAGACAGATGCAGGAGAACCATTGTACAATATAGCTGAATTGAAGCAATTAATGATTAGGGATAATTTGCATGTATACCCTGCTTCTCCACCACACATAAAATCCCGAAGTAGCCCCCCACTGAAATATTTAAAAAAACCCAAAACAAACCATAATAATAATGTGAAACACTGCCCCATTGTTGATTCACCTAGCACCCGCTCTTACACTTTTGGGGCCATATCTAAGAAGGGTTCTAGATGAATACTGATGTAGGGAATTAGAACTGCTCAACAGAAAGTTGAATACGGCTTGGCCTAGGACTGCCACTCATGGGAATGAACTTTGCAGACATGGACAAGTGAAACATGTAGCCAGTGGGGGCTGTGACCAGCTGAGGGTGTACAGTTGATGGGCATGATCACCCTCCATCCACAAGCGACATTGGTTGGGTATAGATGTTAAATCTATCCCATCCCGGTTAGGTGTCCTTTGCTCCATCATGAACTCACTGAAAGAATTAGATTTTGATTCCAGTGTTAGGAATGCACAAGATTTGGTTCTTCTTCACAAATGTGCATTACTACTAATGTGCTTTTGTACAGAGGTATACCTGTACAGCCTTCAACCACCAGTAAAACAAAAACACACAAAATAGTTTGCAAATGTACACACCTTGGAAAAGGTAACTCAGTGCTCAATGCACATGTCAGAGTCATCAAAATTTGAACTAGTTTGAATCCATTGCAGACTTCTTTGACATCCGTAGCCTAGGGCTACTTATTTTAAGCTATTTGTGAACAATGGAGCTCACAAATCTAAACAAACCTTAGACTATTAGATCAGAAATATCTTCCATATTCTTGCATGCTGTTCAGGTTTTATGTCTTCAAATGTCAGTAAATCAATACAAATATTTTAATAATTGACAACATAAAAATTAGGTTCTGCTTTTTCAAGTACAGGATGCCAAAACAAACAAGCATCAGAAACACAGAGATTTTAAGCTAAGGGATGGGGAAAAGAAAAGAAAAGAAAAGAAAAGAAAAGAAAAGAAAAGAAAAGAAAAAAGAAAAGAGGATAAGTCCATAGTCAGTTCTGACGTTTGGTAAAAGTTCTGGTAGAAGTTTGTCAGTTTCATTCTTTCTTGAAGTAAAGAATGAAGAGGGTCATTTAAATCATGATTCTATCTCCTGAACTTTTCTAAGCACACACACACACTCACACACATATATACATATATACAGTCACTCTACAGCAAGCCCCAGCTGTTTGCCAAGATATTGACAATCATTCCCTGAAATGCTAAACAAATGTCATTGAAAAGGGTAGTTTGATAAAGGGGCAAATGCCATATCTTGGTTGTCAATGATAATTTATTTGGTTTGCCAATGATAAGCTGGCAAGGGATCAGGATCCTGATTTGAAAATGAAGGGAAGCTTGTGATGAGTATACTGAATATGAAGTACAAAAATTATGATCCATTGTCATATTATGCCATTGTGTGTGGTGAATGTATTGCACATATTGAGACAATGGTTCCAGTTAGAGATGGAAGGACCACTTCTGTCACTTGCGTATGGATTTATCCATACATCTGCTTCATCTAGAAATCTTTGAGAAATCCAGCTTGGGGATGGTTTAGTGTTTCCTCAGCTTGGGTTCACAGACTCCAGCCCATTTTCTCTGTACCTAAGTCTGCATTACACTAAGTAGTTGCATGGGCATCCAGCAGGAAGAGAGTACAAGCAGAGTTCTGCTTCCACACACATGACTTGTAGTCTTTACATAATTTGCATAAAGAAGGCACTGTATTCTTGATCAGGGACTTGATCTAAGCTTGGCTTACTCCCTGACCAGAGCTGAACCTGGGAAGAGTTCAACAAGTACAAAACAGCCAGGTTCCAGCCTGATCTTCATACTCCTATCTCCATTTCATTTCTAAATTCATTTGCATTTTTGCAAACACATGGTAATTTCTCTTTCTCAATATATATGCATTTCCAGTTACTTGTTTGCTGGATCCTTTAGGCCAGTTATGTCATAACATGAAGGAAAATATGAAATCTGCAGATAACTTGTGAAGCATTGATCCAATCAAACCAGATCCAAAAATGCAAAAACTGTTTCAGATGATAAGTTTCAGATATAAGGCAAGTCAAATTTATTGAATAAGCCTTAAGATGATTTCAAATACAATAAAAGCACATTAAGAACAAACAATAACTACATAGACTTTAAGATAAAATACTAAAGTAAATAAGTATCGAAGTTGAAGTAATACTAAATTATTAAAATTCTTTAAAAAAGAAAAATGGGGAAAGCACACTTTTTAATAAAAGATGGTTTTGTTAAAGATTGAGAGCATGCATAAATAAATAATAATAGTAATAAACCTGTTACATGGCTCATTTAATCAGGCAATGCTTTCCTTTTTTTCCCTTAAGCTAGATGCCTTAACTACAAAGAGGGCAACCCTCTGAGTCACAAGCTAATTAGATCTTTGTAAATGAAAATTCAGCTCATCTTCATTCACTCAGTTCCTCATAGGGTCAAGAACAGGAGATAAATAATGTTCCCTGCAGCTGGTATATAACTCACATTCTGATAAATAGTGAGCCAGATCTTCCATTTCTGGTGCATCACATATACAAAGGCACTGGCGTACTTAAATCTGAAATACATGCACTGGCGTCCTGAAACCTGCCTTGTTGTATCCATCTGTTCGAATCTCAAACAGGTGAAGGCCAACCATTGAACTCTTTTCATTGGGAAACATTTTTTTTTCTTGCTGAATGTGGGTTTTAGATCTTGTTAGCAATTTCAGAATCCTTGTGCTGTGTAAGCAAGTATTTCTACCTGTGCTCTAGCAATCTATGCTGTAAATAATTCCTTGTGTTAAGACTAGAAGTACTTTGAGCTTCCACAGTAAAGCCATAGTTAAATAATAATGTTGGCAAAATTGTAAAACCATGATTTTGCCAAGGTTCTGGCCATCTGCTCATTTAGATATTTGCTAGGAAGGCTGGCATCACCCATTGGGCTTAGCTGACACCAGTAGTTAAATAGTCTGAGATGTACCGGGGTTGAGTCTGCTTCCATTCCAAATCTGGCTCTGATTGCATGATCTGGTATTGATCTTGACACTCTTAAAACTTACCGAATGTAAGAAATGGTTCTGGACACTTTCAGTTATTTTATTATTTTCAAAGCCCCAAATTTCTGCACCAAAATTTAGTACTGGCAACTCCAGCATGACTGATTGGAGCCAGCATGCCTATAAGTTTAGAGCCTGCTCAAATTTTAGCTACAAGCAATGGCTTTCAGTTGATTTCTCTTGGCTTGCAATGTCCAGGTTCTCACAGATGAAAAGACAATGCCCACATAAATAAAAGACCCACATGCTCTATTTCACTGGAGTCTAAAAATGATTTGTGTCATTTCTTTTTCTTGACCAACATCACCATGTTGATTTCATAGTGTTAATTACTGAGTTGTTCTCCTGACAATAGGTACTGATTTTTCTAAGTAATCTATGCAGCCCTATCTGAGTAGTAAACAATCTGATCATGTTGTCTGCATGTTCATAGATATCTGTCCAGGACCTTTGGCATATAACATTTTAGTTATAAACAAAAGAAACTGCATTATTAATATAGAATTATAAAAAGAATAGAGTGAGAATACAAGTCTGTCAAACCGCTATATCTGTGTGAATCATCTTTGTTAAAACATGGCTTATACCATTTCTGACCTTTATACTTGTATCTGTGTAAAGTGCCTTTATAAAGAAAAGCAGCCTCTTATCTACACTTGTTTTCAACAATTTTTCCTAGAGAAGGCTTTAATTTATCACGTCAAAGGCAGCACTTAAATCAATGAATGCAGTGTAGAGCTGGCCACCATTTGTGCTATAGTTTGATATAAACTGAGACAGGCTAACACAATTATCAGTGACAGTCTTGCCTGTCTCTAATTTTTCCAATTCTCTAATTTCTGAAAAAGAAACTTGGCATAACATTCTGCTGGGATATCAGTTAAGCTGACTGGCCTATAATTTCTAGAATCACTTCAATCTCCTTTTTTAAATAGTGAGATTACTATACTGAGTTGCCATCTCTTAGTCATCCATTTTTATTTATCTGAGTACACAAGCCATCCAGTGAATTGGCCCACCAGTCTACACCATCCACACATGGCATAAAGTCTTCACCTGGAACTGTATGATTCTTCAATGACTGTATAAGATGCTTTGTTTCCTGCATGGTGATTGATGGCCATTTAGAGAAGTCATTGATATGCCAATAGTTATGTCCATTTCCAATGTTCTACTCTTATGTGATTCGTCCAAATTGAAGCAGGTACCTCATAGATGTAACATGTTTTCCTAAGCCTGCCAGAACTGTGTTACTTTATTGCTCTTAACCTCCAGTTCCAAATCTAGCTTTCTTGGCTGCATTTAATTACTTCTATCTTTGGCTAAGTGTGAGCACAGTTGTGAATGCTCCATGGTCCAAAGAGTCATGTGTTTTTTCATTTGTTTTGTCAAATGTTTCCTCAAGACTGGGCATTCTGCATCAAACCACTGGGTTTTTATATTTTTTGTGTTGCCTGAGCCACCCTAAATTAATTAATATTAATTAGTATTTGCAAGAGATACTGACATCTCTTAAAAGAGTGACAATAGAATCCCATGATTCTTCCACTAAGTTCACTGGTATTTAGTTCCAAGTAAATGTCTACAGGATTGCAGTCTCAATGTGTGCTTAGCTTTATTCATGCAAGAGAAAAAAATCAAAACAATTTGTCTAACATCTAGCCCTGAAATCATACAGTATTTTCATATTTTTTGTACAAACGCATCATCAGCTGTAGGCTCATTAAAAATTCTGTATTGGTAAATATCTAATTACATGTATTGAGTTTTTAACATCTTTCAGACACATAGACTTTTCATGTTGATGTATTTGATCTCATGCTGAAATAGCTGTGCAGTATCTTAGAACCGCTGGCATGATAACTCTACTGTATGTTAATATCAACATCATTTTACATTGCTATGGAAACTCTGCCATAAAGATGACTTATGCATTTCTCAGCATCTGAAATCTTTGACACAGGAGATGTAACATTAATATATATATTGTCTGATGTGCACATTTTTATCTATCTCTTCAACACAGAAAAATATATGACTATTTATTTATTATGACTGAAGGCAGCAGGAGCAGAAGGCAGTGTTCATAAACAGTACTTACCATTAAGTGTACAAAATAACTAAAATCCTTCAGATTAACAATTGAGATGCAGACTATTGTTGTATCTTGCCCTACCCCCTCTGACATGCTCTTAGGGAATATAGAGGGATAGATGATATAGACAGGCAGACAGGCAGACAGGCATCCACTGCTTTCTAGATCAGAGTTGTGTCTTTACCTTACTCAAATTATTTTGTGCATAATAGGGGTCTGAGGTAGAGAGCAGTAAATGATCTGAAGCTGTTTTGTAGCCAAAAAGTTTACTGAGTATTAGGCTTATTAGTAATTTAATTTGCTAATGAGATACAATAACTCCACAGTAGGAACATTGAATGAGTGCAGGGACCAAGCCAGATCAAGAAAAGTGCACCAGGGCTACTAAAATATGAACATATGAACATAGCCCCATACAGGCATTTGCAAACAATGCAAGCAGCTTCTCTAATGCAATCAATGAGAGACCTATGAGGATGTTGTAGCAAAAATTTGGTACTGATCTAGTGAGCCACTTCGGAGGAGACTTTCAAGGAAAATGGGCAAATGGAATGTTCCAATTATGTGTCTCTGAAACTGCCTTCTATTTATGGGCTATGCAATCTCCCCAATGCATTACAGAATACAGAGTATGGCTAATTTAAGTAAGAACTCACTTTTAGTTTGTTAGATGCCCATGTTATCATGAAGCACTTGAGGCTGAGTGGAACAATCCTAAACCATGGATTTAGTCCAGATGTAAGCCCTATGTAAGTATTCACAAAAGGCAAGCTCCACATGTGAACAGCAGGCAGGCATGAGAAAATTCTGTCTGTTCTGCCTAGTTCTGGCTGTCCTCCATGGGTAAAGATCAACTGCCTGCAGTGGAGACCGTGTCTATTGGTGGAAGCTTTCTCTCCAGTGTTTCAGGGTTTAAAATCTCATAGATAGCCTTAATGGGTAGAAGAGGCTTTGTTCAGCAGACAGTAGCATCTGCATGTGGAGGTGTTGAGAACAAGGATGGAGGAAGCATACTTATGACTGCTTCCCTCCTCACATGTAGATACTATGCACTTTGTGAGGGTCTTTATCGGGCCTATAGCTGGGAAAGATATGCACATCCTTATCCATGCAATCTTTTACTGTCACTGGCCTAGCTTACTCAATTTGTTGATCAGTTCTAGGAATCCAACAATTACTTCAAGGATTCTGGTCCTCCTTCCTTTCCTCACTGCCCCCTCCTTTCTGTTTCTCTGCCTTTGACCTAGATCTTCTAAAATAAAAAGTGTCTACCCAATTCCAACCAATTAGGGAAGTTGTTTCTTGTTCATTTTTCCAGTTTCTATTTCCTGTAAAGAACTTTTCCCTCTATTCTTCTGACTTTCTGATGAACTTCATAATCATCTGATTCTCAACTAGTGGGCTAGTACGGACAAAAAAAGATTTGACCCAATAACATTCTAAAAGCCAGCTAAATGCAAAAATAATGGTAACAGCTCATCTCCTTCACACTTGCTTCAATATTTAATATTTAATTTGTGCAGAAGGAAACAGATGCAATAATAGAATCCCCTACTTCTCTTCCTTCAACTCAGTAGCTAGCCAAAAGCCACAGAAAGTAAGGAAGCTATATTATGGAGCTGTAGGGACAAGCAATTATCCAATGTATTTGGAAAATACCAAACCTTTGGACAGAAATTTTCCTATTCTATTCTTTCCCTCTCCCCTCCCCTCCCCTCTCCTCTCCTAGGTGGTACATTCTCTGTTTCTTTTTTACTGTTAGATAAGATTAGAAATGTTAATACTGAGGTACTAAACTATCTCAGCTTTGGCCTGTCTTGACAGTCCTGGGATAATTCATTTTTAATTTTCATTTAGACAGAAATAATATTTTAAGAGATGCCATACATAGAGTTTACTTCCAGGGATAACATTCACATGTTTGCTATAGTCAGTTAGAATCCTGGACAGTCAGGTTCTCAAACAGAACAACACAGTAGGAGACACAGGAAAAAATAAGTCGTGAACCCTTGGTCATGATGCAGAATGGTTAGGAAATTGCATATGAAATACACAACAAGTGTGATAAACAAGAAAGGTCTCTGTGTTTTTATATGGGCAACAATGCACAGTGAATTAAGTTCTTTCAAATGGTGAATGAGGTGCAAATAAGGCAGGCCAATGCTTCCAAGAAATGTCATTTAATAAAGAAGGTGCAGGGTCTATACAATGGCTTCAAGTAGGCCTGCCTTTTTCATTTTATGAGGAAAACTGTTTTGTTTTAATATTATCTAGTGTGCAGGTCATGTTCTCTTGTTTTCTATGACCTTTCTGGAGTGAGTAGTTTACTAGCATCAACATTTTTCATTTCTTTCATGACCTAAAAAGAAATGTCAATGAAGTTTCCTGGAATGTTCTTCTTTACTAAAAATAACCATTACATTTCACTGAAAACTCATGCGTGGCTCTTCAGAAACCACCAGAAGGAGAAGGAATGGTGACTAAATTGCAAATTCACTAACAGTGGCTTCCCAGAATGTTAAGTGAAAACAAAACACTGACATCCATGCCACTGGGAAAAAGAAAGGCATACACAAGAACTTACCTTTTTGAGTTAGACCATGGCCTATCCAATTCCCTTTTGTGACCACCCAAAAGCATCAAGGTATTCTCAGAGCTCGATGGAGCTTCCTACTTCACTAAATCATAGAATAAATTCTTGTGGGAGCCACAAGGTATTACTCATCATTACTCATCCAAGGCTGAACATTGGAACTCTGTATATACAGGAAAGGCTAATGGCTCCCATGTAAGTGGCATTCGTCATCCATTGCAGTGGTAAAGCTTGATAGGAACTCTCTGTGATGGTGGACTTCATTCCTAAAATAGCTTTCCTGCTATGTAGCACCATGAACAGCTCCTAAAAGCTGAAAAGAAAACCTGTCATGGATAATATCTCCCACTGACATAGGAGTCACTAGTAGGGTTTGGAGGGATCCTTTTAGAATCTATTCCTCCAGAATCAGCAGATTTCCTCTCATTCTGGGCCCAGTCCTGCCAAGCAAGTGGACACAAGAGAAAGTACACTAAGTTTCATGGACCCTGTGGCACAACCAGCAACTTTCGCCAGCCTCCATTCTGGCAACCAAATTTCTTCTCCTCTTGGTGCTGCCAGCAAAATTCCTGTCAAGTACTCAGACTCTGGGATGCTACCAGTAGACCAGATTTTAAGAAGCCAAAACCATAGAGCCCAGCCAAAACAAGGAATTTTATGTATGAGGTGAATTCCTTGCACATTCTCAGTCAGTAGACCCCTCTGCTTACCCATTTTCTGTTCATTGTCCATCCTGCTACAATTATTTTTTACACTTGTTGCCAGTTGGGTACTTGTATCATGGAATGGTAGCTTCAGTTTCATCATACCTTCAGTTGCATAGATGTGATGTGTGGACAGAAAAGTCTGGAACTTAGTTCCACCACTCTGCTACTGAAAGCCAACCAGATCCAAGTCAGTGGTGAAGCTGGAACTAACCACAGCATAGGATACCATTCAATACTGCCTAAAGAATGCATCTAATAAGGGCATGGTCCTGAGCAACCATGAATTCATGGCATTTTGGAGCTCTGAGGAATATGGAAGGCCCTCAACACATCACGTTAAACCAAAAGGTTTTACAAATGGTTCCATCAATTATTTTGAGCAGTTTCACATATATTTTCCAGACAAGATATTTAACTGCACTTAACCACAGATTTTAAATATACCGACAGAGGCAAAAACAAGCACAGACAAGTGGATGCACAAGTTACTTATAGCAGAAGTCACAGCAAACAGCAGACAATTAAGAAACACCCACACAAACAAGTTCCATGAAAATTGCCTCAAAAGTTGGGAAATTGTATTGATAAAGTTCCATCTAACTCTGTGTGCTTTAAAAACTTTTAAAAGCACACTCTTCACAACATTAAAGTGCCCTATGTCATTATTTTGAAACCAAAGTGTGTTGGTACAAAGGACAGATGTTGCTAATAGATACACAATGTGTTACACTGTGTTATTTCTAAGATTTACCTGGTATTTCAGATTTGTCCTTTTTGTTGTCTTTCAAAATTTGTGTCAAATTTGTACTTGTTCATGTTATTTTATAATTAATCAAAAGGATCTTATGCCAGCTTCATGGTATGCAATGGAAGGGAATCTGTAGCATTAGTTTCAGTTTGCTTAATATGAGATTTTGTATAGTGAGACACATTATGTTATGTACATTTCTTAATTATACCAGTTTTCTGTCAAATGAAATGGCACTCAAGGCAGCTTATGTTCATAAATAAAACTTGATTAAAGAAATCACCTTTGGTTTATTGCAAAAGGAAAGAGGGTAGTATGTAAACAAGCAAACAAATGCATTAAAACACCATGGAATACACCACTAACAGAATAAAACAACATCCCAGCCAATAGACCAGCTTGAGTAAAGAGGTCTTTCTTTACTGCTACCATAACCTGAAACGGGCACCTCCACAAAACGTGCCTCTGAAGGAAGTGTCCTTGAAAGTAGAACCCCTCCCAAAGATCTTAAAAGCAGGCAGATGCTATAGAAGAAGATGTTTCTTCATAATTCTCATCTCAGAGAGCATACATATGAGTGCAAATGCACCCCCTAGACCTTCTGGGACAGCTTAGGAAGCATAGGTTGGGGTTCACGGGGGTGAAAGGAAGAAGACCTGTTGGACAAGCAGCAGTCTACCTGTATAAATTGGACAGTCCATTTTCCGAGGAGATCTGAACTCGGTTTCCCCAGTTCTAGCTTGAGACTCAAACCAGTAGACATAAGCCTGGCTTTCTCAGGTGACAACTGAGGCAGGGGTGGAGAGTGAGTGTGAACACAGAGCTGTGTGCCTTATGTGCTAAGAGTTCAGGTGCTCTAGGAGATGCTGCTTTTTTTTCCATGTTAGCTACCAGTCCAATTGGCTTCTCTACATGAAATCGGAGAGGACTGAGATTAATGGTGGTGGAACCATCTCAGCCTTTTCCTCTGACAGCAAATGATCTTGGGCTACTCCTATCACTACAATATATTAATGTAGAACATCCAAGTACAGCATTTCTCAGTGAGCTGTGCTCTCATAACAGCACAAAATTGTACTCACACTTCACAATCAAGTTGTTTTCTCTCTCCTTTCCTCACACTTTACGGCCTTTTATGAATACAGTAAGAGCTATCATGGATTAGTGGCAAAGCCTCTACACTGTATTGAAAATGCCCAGGTTCAATTGCTAGCATATCTATATTTTAAAAGGATCAGGTAGCAGGTAATGGAAAGCATCTTCCTGAAGGCTTGGGGAGTTATTTGTGGTCAAAATACACGCTACTGGACTGTAATGAGACAGCTTTCTATATTTGCTTGTTCATCATTCTGCTTATGCAAATTAGAGGGGAACTAGGAAAAAAAATCTTAGTATTTCTGAAATGACAGGATGAGTTCCTTGATGAGGCAGGAAGGAAATTTCAAGGTTTCACAGTAGGGCATTAAGTCAAGACATACCTGCCTTAATCAGGTCAGTCAGACACACCTTGGAGGAATCCTGCAACTGAGCAAACCAAGAAATGGCTATTACCTCCAAGAAGGTTTTATCTGATCATTTTAAACGTTGTCCTTAAAAGTCCTTCTAATATGAAAGGGAAGGTTGTGAAAGCCCAGCCAGCTATGTGATGAAAAGAAATTGCATATCCTAATACACCATACATGTTTGTTTCTTTTATATTAGAAGCCAAGGGGCCCTCCATCACAGCTGCTACAGGGTACTGACAGCCTTCCATAGCAATTTTCTGCATACATTCATTCCATTGCCTACATTCACTTAGCTGCATATATTCAGTCCTATATCAGGAAATGGGATAGGGTGGAATTCTACGAGGGCACAATCCCATGCACATTTTGGCATAAATGTACTTAGGATTGCTTCCCAAGAGGCCACACACCCACTCACACACGCACGCACACACACACCCATCATTCACTGGGACATTCTTGCAATGAATGCAAACCACATGCGCACACACTTGAACATGTGCCTGATATCACATTTTACCTCTAAAACAGCTCCATAGTCTGAAATTACCATCATTAATCCTGAAATGAAATCTGCTTTCCAAAGCCCCCAAGCACAGTGCTACAGCCAAGTTGAAAGCCAAGCTGGCAGGAGCTAAACAATTGCAAGTTTAACACTATCTGGCATTTCTGTCTACCTGAAAAAGGCACCAGCAGTAATCCCTGCCAATAAAAGAGTCGGCTTTTCTCAGCCGGCTTTAATCAGGCAGGGTAGCAAAGCTCACACGTGGTTCCTGCATGGCCTAAGAGTACTCCATCAGCAGAAGACATCAGTGAAACATTAATCTAAACACAGAGAAGATACAGTAACAATGCCGGTTCTTCTGCAGACTTACTCCTTAGTCAGTCCTGCTGAGTTCAATAGGCCTTACTCTCAGTGCTCCCGATGACTCCTCTCTGCCCAGAGCAATAGCTCACAAATCTGTCTGAGTATGAGTGATATTTATTTGCAGAGTATGTAGCAAATGTGTCACAGCAGGCCAGGCAGAGCAGGCTGTGTTTACAAGGCCATTCACCAACTAGAACAGCTATGCCAGACAACTTTTTTTTAAAGATACTATGGCAACAGAAGGAATCCTTCAGTACTCCCACAACCATGAACAGTGCTTTAAAACTTCTTCAGAAGTGGTTTAGATTTGATGTAAGTCTAGTTTAGTCCCATCATTCTGGCCAGGATAAGCATTAGGATTAGGGTTGTGAACAGTTAAACTTAGCTCTGAAAGTGTAGGAGAAATGCATATAAAAATGCATCAGTTTAAAGAAATACATGTCAAAGGTATACAGGAGAAAAAATACATTTTGGTGGGGGAGATGCACATATTTCAGTATGTCATTTTGGGCAGATTTTCTCCCAAGGTACACATTTTTGTTTTTGACTGAACAACTGCTTGAAATAAAAGCCAAATGATAGGCATATCATAAGTGATATATTAATTTAAGCCCGTTCATATTCCACTGAAAACCAAGGAAATTTCTCCCCAAACCTATGTACAGCACATCTGAAAATTTCAAGTGTGAATACAACAAATGTACTAGGAAAAGTGTATATTATGCAGATGCATGCTGATGAAGACCCAGTTTGCCTCTGTCCAGTAAAGGTAAAAGTCCCTGCAGATTTTACTCGGCTTAGCAAGTGGCTAACAGGGCAATGTTCATCCCTTTTTCTAAGGCCATGAGTCAGCACTGTCTGAAGACAATTCCACAGTCATGTGCCCAGCATGATGCCGTGGAATGCTGTTACCTTCCCACCAAGATGGTACCTATTTCTCTACTCACATTGCATGCTTTTGAACTAGGCTAGGAGTTTGAACTAGGCTAGGAGCTAGGGGCGAATGATGGATGCTCACTCCATCTGGCGGTTGCTGGACTCAAACTTCTGGCGCGCCAACCATTTCTGGTTGAAAATTCCAGCATCTTTAAGCTGCTGCACCACCACTTCCCCTTGCTCTATGTAGGAAGTGAAGTAAATGCTGCATTAGGACATAATGCCACATAATGATGGCTGAACTAAACATATAGTTTTAGGGCAAAGTAAATATATTATAGGCCTAGGAATAGCTCACTTGCATATCCCTTTGGGTGTGTTTGAGTGCATTGTATATGGTACATGCAAACACACATTTTTGGATTTGCCTGGGCAATTTTGTGGGTTCTTGACCCAACTGTTCTTGAACATTCATATATCCACATTATTAAGTCCCAGAGAAGGGTTTGAAGGCATTCTAATATTATTCGGGATGCATTTCTACTTCCAATATTAGCTCAGTAAGTCTGCCTTCCACTAACAAAGCTATCTGGATGGGAACCATCAGGGAGCTTCTCAGCAAGACAAATGGTCCAAAGTGAAAATCATAATGGTAATTCTCTGCTCTACACTTTACCATTTGCATCTGTTTACTTTACACAGAGCATTTCCAGATGTGACTGCAACAGGGCTACAAGCCAATTAAAATGACATTTCATTAGTGAATGATCTGAGTTTTGGTTGATAAACTGATTCACATCCATCTAATTGGTATATGGATAAAAGCAATATATCTGAAGCAAAGAGCATATTTTCTTTCTTATCACCAATTGAAAATAAGTATTATTTCAGTGTGAGAGAAAAAGGAGGCCTGCCCTTTTTTTAATATGGTGCTTGCCATCTGCACATGTTAAGCACATGTTATGCCATAAGGTTAAACCATTGAAATAACCAGGTAAGTCTGTAGAGGGCCTCAGCCCTTAATATTAGGTTTCAAATATTGCCTTTAGATTTAATTCTATCTAAACCATCTGTTGGAAGGTTCCAGCTTCCAGATGTTTTCACCTATAGCTGCCATCAGCCCTGGTAAACATAATCAATGGCAAAAGATCATAGGACCCGTAGACCAAAACATCCACTGGACTACAGGTTTTCCATCCCTGATCTAAGCATGAATAGTCTCAAAGCTTAAAGAAGTTCATTTCCAAATCTTATTACCATAGATGCAATATTAAGAACTTTAACAATATGTGTGAAACAGAAGTGGGTCATGCTTTTCAATGGTAGATAAGGGCTCTACTTGTTAGAATAAATATACCCCTAAACTACTTAGGGAGCAAAGCATTAATCCATACATTAGTAGCAAGAGAACATATAATTTCTCCTGCCAAAAATGTGTGCTTGGAATGCAAGGATTCAAAAGCACTTTTATTTCAAATTACTTTTTAAACAGTATGATTTGTCTAATGTATTATTATGGTCTCTTCAGATGAAAGAAAAGCAGATTAATAGCAAAGAGCATATTGATTGAAATGTAATTTCTATTACCACTGCTAAATGGTATTTTTGCATGCAAGTTGGAATCTCAGTAAACAAAGCTTTTGTGCCTGTCCCTGTAATGTATTGTTGTGCACTTCTGTGCTATGCTTTCCCCCATTTATTCAAATTGTCAATAATGGTTCGCAATGTTCAAGTGTGGCATTTGCTGCCTTTTAATTAGACACTGGCTCTGTTAAGACAAACATGCAGATGCAGAGGGTTGCTTCTCACATAGTCCATATTCTTTTCAAGAGAGAAAAGTCGAACGTAATATGTGTTATGAAAAATGGTAGGGTTGGGATGGGATTTGATTTGCTCCACATTTTTTAAGTGCATGGGCCTAATTCATACTTCCTTGGACTAACCTGTGGCTCAGAACTGTGTAGACTGTGTTCTGTTGAGACTGTTGGGAGAAAGAAGGATGGCGGTCTTGGCCAATTGTTCTCACACACTGCTGGCTGCATCCCAGATGATTCAGAATCAGAAATGGGCAAGATGGGCTAGTCAAGATTCTGAGATGAAGGTGATCATCTCATGGCCAGATGCTTCACAGAGCCAGGCAGTCCCTGGGAATGACGAGATGTACCATGGGAGAGGTCTCTGAAGATGGGGATGCAGGCCACCCCCCTGCTCTTGACCCCTTGGCAGGGTGTCAGCAAAGACAGGATGCTCAATTGAATGAGCAATGCACAGAGAGAGGTGTGCTCACCTTCACAAAGCTCCTCCTGAAGGGGTCCAGCATGTTCATAAGGAGAGTTCCTATTGGTAAACACTGGACTAGGTTCAACAAATGGCTCTGTGCATGCTCAGAGATCTGCTCTAGGTGATTTGTACTTGAGAGCAATAAAGAAAGTTTTGAAGGAAAACATCC
Source organism: Varanus komodoensis (assembly GCF_004798865.1). Lineage (NCBI taxonomy): Eukaryota > Metazoa > Chordata > Lepidosauria > Squamata > Varanidae > Varanus > Varanus komodoensis. The sequence goes on from NW_025335761.1 coordinate 7,258,228, forward strand.
CATGGGTTTTAACTGCTCAAAGGACATAAACTGTGTATTTTTTACAAATTTTACAATTATGTTTTCAGTCAGAAATCATATACATAAGCATTTATATTAGGAAGAATTTCATACACAAATACATATCATAGGGAATTTATATGAATTTTATGTGTGTGTTAGAGGAAGTTGTATACAAAATGTGTATATTAAGAAAAAACCTATGAAAATACTTGCAACTTTTTATTCATTACTTTTTAAATGCAGAAATTGGAAAGGGTCTAAGAATGAATATGTGAAAAACTAACATGGACCAGTAATACTCTGATTTGTCCATCCATAACAGTCATGAGCCAGGCGCCCCTTCCCAACGAAAGCAATCAGTCCAGCAGATACTACCAATGTCTTTATTCTAAACAGCTACAAACCACAATTAACATATACAGGTTAGAAAGAGGATAGAAAGTTGACCTCTCGCTCTGACTAACTTCACCCCACACTTTGCTTATGAACCCGCCAAGGGCACACCCCCAGAGGTTGGGCGCTCTGAACAAGCATTCATCACTGTTCTTCTAATCGAGACTCCATCTGCCCCAGTCTTCAGGTGCGCTGTGGGAACGAGCATCCTCAAACTCAGTCTGCTCCTTATCAGCTTTGTTCTCACACTTCGTATCAGTACCCAGTCCCATATCTGTCCCTGAAGAATCTTGTTCCTGCACCTCAGCCTTTTCCCCTGGCGGCAAAACACCATCTGTTTCTATGCTAGTCACAACATCTGGGGGAGTCTTGTACCGCTCTGACAATGATTAATTCCTCTTCTCTTACTTCTCTGGAGCTTTGTTCTCATGAGAATCTCCACACCCTTGTGCACACGTGAAAGACAATAACAGCTTGTGTAATAATCCCAGATTGGATTGTATTTCATATACGATGGCTGCCATATTGAATGTACTATAATTTTGGAATGTGGTACTTCAAATAAGGAATCTCTGAGCCCACAATTGCCCAGAGACACATGCTTTTTAGCCCACTGAAATTCATCTGCTGAAGTACCTTTAACTGTAGAAAAATATTGTACCCATTTCATGTAAAAAGTGGCAAGAGGAACATCGATTCTGGAGATTAGTTATGTTTTGCTATCATGTCCACCCTGCAATATTAAGGAAAAGCTCTTAGTCTTCCCAAAATGTTGGCAGTCGTTATGGTGGCAGGAGAACTGTGCATCAGATATGGAGAAATTCAAGAGATTCTTGAAGAGATTGATTCAAGATAAGGACATTATATTTCAGGCTATTGAAATTACAGCACTCCATTCAATTCAGTATTTTACATCCAATCAGCATGTGCAGTGTGGAAATTAAGCAGAAAAAATAGTTCTTGACATGAAGGTTAAATAGCTAGTAGCTCAGCCTTATTTGTCACTGGATGCACAGAGGAGCAGACACAGGAGCTGCTGTGTCCGCACAACGTCACGGCCTGTGTCGCTCTGCTGCTGACAGCAGCAGATTCAGAACAACGTGCCAACACAATAAAAAGGTTTCCACTACCATCCCAGCAAGAATGAACAGCTCCCAGTATGGTGCCGACTCCTTTTCGATCGTTCCTAAGAACAGAGAGGGGCTCAGTGGAAGGATATTTGGGATAGCAACGCTCTACTTCTTTTGCACCATCTAAAGGTCATTTTGAATGCTGTCAGAATGTTGCCACTGTTACATTGGTATCTTTTGTTATATGGCTGGAAGTTTTAAGCATGATGAATATAGTGTCTCTGTGTAGGTTTAACACACTGCATGCTTGATTTGGGCTCCTTTGGGATGTATTTATTTGCACACAAATGAAATAAATGCAGCACGTTTCAAACATAAAGGTTAAGTGTGTGTCTGCATGCATGTGTGTGTGGCTGCAGCTGTGGATATACTTACCAAATGACAATGTATGTCATGAATCAAGACAAAAGAGGAAGAATTCAAAACAGTGGGGCCAAACTGTCATGCAATATAATGGCTGCATTTCGATGCAGAGCCATGCAACTGTTGTTGATTCTGCATGTCATGTTTGCCTTTTCCCCCTCCCTCTCCCTCCCCCTCCATCTCTTCCTCCCTCCCCCATGTGTGTGTCTGTGCATCCCATGCATCAGATGAAAAGTTCCTAGCTCATGCAAGTTTGTTCTATAATAAAACTCTTGATCTTTACAGTGCCTCAAGACCCTTCCTTATCTGTGCTGCAACTGACCAGCGTGCCCTTTTTCTAAAGGTTTCTGAAAAGGTATCAAGGTAACCAGGAAATAGTGCATGCAGGTGTATGCAGCAGGTTTTCTTCTTTCCAAGGGGATACCTACACAAACACTCTGCAAAGGACATGGGGATGCATTGATTCAAAATTCATACCTCCAGGAGATGCTCATAGTCCAGGTTTGATCTATTGGTTCTGGAGCTGGGAAATGACCCTCACCTCATGACTTCCTCATGACTTACTCTACACCCCCAGTCATGGAAGACCTGGCGCACTCTGATGGATCAGTGTACAGCAGCTTGGTTAAGTTCACAACATTTGCAGTGAGCGTAATATGCTAGCAAGAGCAAAATGTCCTTTGGTGTGCATAGCTGACAGTTGGGAATATCATCTGTGGTCCATCCTTGCTCTCAGTGACAAACTAGTCCAGATTTTACTTGCCTGCTTATCCCATGTCACCTTGCCTGGAAAGCTGGTGATGGCATGCGACTACCAAGATCCAAGAGTCTGTCCTCTTCTATAGTCAGTCCATTGTGAAGGTGGTTGGATACATATCCTTTCATTATGAAGATGCCACAGGCTGTTCATTTCAGCAACCTCTGGCAAGCCTGGATCTTCTGACAAAAGGTGCTCTCGATTTTCCAGTTCCAAGGAGACCCTGAAAATTTCTACCCAGTTCCATTTTCATTAACTGAATATCCCCAACCTGTAGATCAGAGGTGGGGAGTGTTTAGCTCTCCAGATGTTGTTGGACTCCAACTTTCATCATGTTCAGCCAGGGTAGTCTGCAATGAGATATAGTAAAAGCTGGAGTCCAACAACATCTGGATTGTCATAGATTCTCCATCTCTGCAGTAGATTAGTTAAAGACTGGTAGACTGGTTCCTTTTGAAGTACCACATGTTTCAAGGCTGTCCAGTGACCTTCTTGATTAAAGAATTTTTTGCACTTCTGCAGACCATCCATTTTTTAAAAAAAATTAGTCTCTCCCTCCCCAGAGGAGGTGGAGCAGATTCTGCCCTCAGCTAAAGGACACGGGCAAGAAGAGTGTCAGTAACAGAAAAAGGGGATTCCACTCTCAGCAAACACATCCAGCTTTTTGGTAAACAAGATTAGTCATCTCATGCGTGTGTCTGAATATCAAAATGTGACATGGCTCAGTACAGGAGGCTCGAAAAGTTAGAGTATGAACCCTCCCACCGCAATACTTCTGAGCATACCATTAATATTACTTAGTATGTTCTCAAAGCTAAAAGAGATGTGCACTTTGATTAAACCTGTCTCTAGCTCTGTAGCTTAATATGTGGCATCCCTGCAGCATAAAGGTCACCATGATGCTATTTCTGGGGAAAAGAAAAGATAGAAAGTCTGAGCAGACATCAGGTCACTCTGCTGATTATCTAGGACCTTTATAATTTTCTTTTCTAAGCTTTATTAATTATCATCAATCTTGTTCTGTGATGCCCTTTAAAAGGGAAAAGGATTGAGTTTTCCTGGGCATAAGGGTGTCTGCTGAAAAACAGTTGGGTGATGGAGACTAATGCTTCTAAGTTAAGAGACAAAAACTCAGGCCAAAACTGTTCCTGTGGCAAAAGCCAAAGTCACATTGAACAGAATGCCTATGACAACATATGGTCCTAAATATGCTTTCCCCAATCTGGGACATTGGTGATCTTCAGTCTACAAATCTCATAAAGTTCTGTCAACGTTCGCCAATAGGGGGAATTGTACTCCAAAGCATCTGGAGTAACCCAGAGAAGACAACCCTTCTCAGCTCCTATCCAAGCAGTTCTGCAGAAAAGACTCCAAAGAAAATCAAGGAAAACATGTCAGTGTGCAAGTGGAGTGTTTCACAAGACTGGAAATTGACAAGTAGCAAACTCAGGGATTTGTGGAGTAGTCAGCACACTTTCTATGGGAATGAAAATACCCTTTCCTTGCAATTTTCAGCAATTTCTCTTCTTTGAAAGTAGTCATTTTAATTATGTACTAAATAAGAGTCATACTGTTGTTAGATGTTATCACAAAGTACCACACAATGGTTTATCCCAGGTTTAACATTCATCCTCATCATCATCATTGTCACCATCTGCCAGAGTATAGTCTGTAATGGAAAGATCTGGGTGCAGATCCAGAGAAGTCTATGCAAATATCCAAAGAGTTATTTTAAACTACAGAAGGTCCAAGAAGCAATTTGGTGCAAGAAGATGGTGGCCACAGGAGAATAATATTGGATGTACTTTCTCATGCATGCTATTTCACACACACACACAAGCACACACACATAAGACATGCTCTCATATACCACGTCAGAAATCTTTCTGATGTTAACCACTCAGTAATCATTTTGGTGAAAGAATACCCATTACAAAGCAAATAGATAGCATACTCACACAATATTCAGCATACCCATTCAAATGGCATCTTCTTTGGATTCCATATCTTTAAGCCCGCATGATCTTTTGTGGGAGAGAAATTCATTTCTGAGAAGAAGCAGGGAGGGGGGCAGGACCAGAAGCTAAAGTTAGTTCGTTCATCCTAAGTAAATGCCAAAAACATTTGCATCAACATGAAACTCATCAAGCAGGGGCTGTTTGTTACTGTATAATTTCTGTGCAGCTGTAATGTTCCCCACAGTGTACCCCATTATTTCCAGAAAATTATAAAACAGTCCTCACCATTGATATAGATAAAACAGAAGGATCTCTTTTTCTCCAGACGTAGCTTAAGTAAAATGAATACTACATCATGATATAGTTTTGTGAGCAAAAAGAACTGAGATCACTTAAGGTTGGGTTTTTTTTTCATTCATCAGATACTAAAGCTCTGCTAATTAAAATGTTATGCATTTCTATCATTTAATCACTTCAAAAAGCTGTCAAGGTACTGTTGAATATAACCATTAATGTTTATTTATTAAGATCCCCCTTTCTGTGCAGGCAAAGATTTGAGTACTTGAATAGACATCAGTTTTGACATGTGTATCTTCCTGAAGTGAGAAGGACTTGTAATCTTTCTGCTTTTCCTGGAACAATGAATACACCATTCTGTATCTGTGAAGGCATGTTTTTCTCAGTTTTAGTAGTCAATAAAGAACTGGCTTGAGCCTAATTTGGCCTAGTCTGAAAATCAATGGGATTTATGTTAGTAATGAATAATGTAAATTTAACTGACTTCAGAGGGTCCCCTTCAACAATGACTAATTATGAATCCAGCTCAAAATATTCAGAAAGTTATACAAAGAAGTCCTTTCTTTATCCCCGCAACCAAATTAAACATAACACAAGTCGTGTTATAAGAGTTCATAAAATGAATTATGAGACCACTTGTTGCCTTTCAGCAGTATTAATACTATTACATATCAAGGATTCACTGGATAATGTCCTCTTGAGAATCCTTCCAGCCCAGTTACTCTTGATTGTAAGATTGTGGATTTAGGTAGGAGAGGACTTTGTGGAAATTATTTAAATGGTCCAAATCCTTTTTCTTTGCTCAGAAAAAGACTCTCAATCACTTTTAGATTCAGGGATAAGCATTCATCTGAAGTTTGGAATTTATTAATATGTGGATTGTGTAAAAGCAAGCAACCTGAGAAGATGTGGGCTTAGTTGGAGCTTATGTGCAAGATTCTGATACATCCATCCATCAGTATGTTTCACTGTGAACCTACTCTGGGTCAGCTCATTTATTTATTTATTAGATATCTATATTAGATATCTATCTTGCCCAAATTGCTCTCTGGGCAGGTTGCAAATCTAATAATATGATAATAACAGTATACCCAATAAAATATATCAATTAGCAAATTTATTACAGCAATAAACTCCCAACAGTCAAACACAGAAAAAGATCCCACAATAAAACCATGCACTAACTTCAGCTCTTAAATCAATAAAGGCAGAGCAGCTCAAGGCATAATAAAACCCATAAAAAACTTAAATTACCATAGCAATTAAAATATTGGGTAAATGCAAAGGTCTGGTGCTAAAAAGAATAAAGAGAAAGTGCCAGACTCTTTGGAGAGCTGATTCCAGAGTCAGGATGCTACCCTCTGCTTGTAGCCACCTCTCTTATTTCCTTCAAAGAGGGCTCGCTGAGAAGGACCTCAGATGATGGTCTTAGGGACCAGGTAGGCATGTTTGGGAAAAGGCACTCCTTCAGAGAATTGGAACCAGATTTCATTTGGAAGCCTATTAAGTTGATGGAAGGCAGGTCTTATATACTCATATCAGCCAGTCCTTGCCAACAGCTTCGCTGCCCTATTATGGACCCCTTGAAGTTCCTGGATCATCTTCAAAGGTAGGCCAACACAAAGAGCATTAAAATAATCCAAAGGAGAAGTTATCAGAGTGTGAAATACTGTTGCAAGGTCCTGCCTGTCCAGATAGAGTCGCAGTTGGTAAATCAACCTGAGTTGATCAAAGGTGCTCCTAGCCACCTTGACATTCATTCCAACAGTTTTGTATAAGAATATCCACAATTTTAAAACATTTTTCCACCTGGAAATCTGTGCATGTTGTGCACATTTGTCCAAATATATGCATAATATATGCATGTCTTAATGGAATACATTTACTTCCCTTAATTAAAGTGTTCATCCAATGATAATGTTTATTTTTCAAATATATCCACTTTTCAAAACAAAAGTGCCGTTGCAATTTTGGCAAAGTATGAACTTCAAACACATCTATTAGGTCAAAATGCTTGCAAAAATGCATATGTTTGGGGGGAAATAAGTAAATTGTGGAGACATGCATACATATGTGTATATATACAGAAATGCTTAGGAAATTTAATGTGGACTTACAAAAAAAGCATTTGCAAAGATGCAGAAATGGACATGAAAGATTGTGCCTGAAGCAAAGTGAATGCTATAGAAAGCAAAACAGGCAGATTAATCTCTCCCTGCACCTTCCAACAAATAGCAATACAACTTGTTTTTCTGAGTAAGGTCCACTGGAAACTTTAAATGTTCAGTGTCCTGTAGCCATCCTTTAAAAAATAGATTAAAAATATTGTTTATTCTTGTGCAGCCATCCTATATTAGAAAAGTTTTAACCTTGTATATCAAGCCTGCTATATAGATGAATCAATGAAGCAAAGAACACTTTTTTGCATTAAAGATTAAGCAGTTATTATTCATGTTTACACTTGGTCATAATGCAATGGCAAAGACCTCTGTTGTTACATAAAGAACATAATGACTAATGAGGTTTGTAACTACAACAATTAGTCTGGTTTTATCTCTCATGCCGAAGATGACCTCTCTTGAATACCTTTTCTAAGTAAGTGATGTGGGTTAATATTGCCATGTGTGTGCACACACACTTCCCTAATGACCCACCATGTTCACACTGTCCCATGTAACAAAAATCACACCAGAATTCTGGTGCACACATTACTGTTACTTTGTTGTTTGGGTAAAAGGTGGTCTATAATTTTCTAAAATAAACAAATTCTTCCAGCAATAATAAGACATTACTTTCTGGAAAACATGGATCTGAAGTAGTCATATATTCTAACAATAAATGGAAAATGGTATTTGTTAAAAGTTTTGTTGTATCTGTATTATTATTTTTAATTACAATATTTTTCATTTTTGAATTAAAATATGCTGAATTGGCTAACATAAAACATCATGACAAGAGACGATAAAACTCAGAATTAAAGCAATATAGTGGTGATTAAAAAACAGGAAACTTTAATTAAATTAACAAGGGGAAGTGACAATACTGGTGGGCAGAGAAACGTCCTGACATCTGATTTGAATGTGGGCATCACATGGTTAATGGTTGTCCTGAGCCCCATGGCCAAAAGAGCTTCGGCAGTCTTGATCAATAGGCACTTCCCTTCAAAATGTCAAGCCCGGAGCAACCTATACTAGGGATGGGCAAACAAGCCGTTTGCAAGAGTGCCAGGATTCTCTGAACACCAGCTCATTGCTTGTCTCTCTGATTTATGCTTGCGTTTGTGATTCTGCACAAATGGGAAGACTGAGGAAAGTGAACAACTATTGTACACAAGCTGCTCCTGAATTGTTTTGGGCTTTACAACCCAACCATAATACTTGGAATCATGCTTAATAGCTCCTTGGAAGCCAGTGCAGAGCTTTCACCACTGGAGTCACATGTGTGTGGAAAGAACCCCCCTCGCGTGATCTGGCCACCATATTTTGCATTAACTGCAGCTTCTGTATTACTCTCAAGGGGTGACCTACATAATGTGAACTACAGTACAAGCTTGATGTTACCAACACTTGGGTCACTCTTGTCACTCTGTGCCTGTGCAGGAGTGGTCACACCTGTCATACGCGTACCAACCTAAGTTGATAACATGCCTTATCAACTTGACCTTCAAGGTCAAGCCTTGATAGAGATAAGCCTAGGAGCAGCCCCAGTCTACATATCTGCAGAGTGAGTGCAAACCCATCCAGGATAAGTAGATTATCCAAATTGCCTACGTATGCAGCCTCCATTACAAGTGGGAAGTATGGATGTTGTGAACCACCCCGAGGCTTTGTTGCAATGGGGGCGGCATAGAAATGTTTTAAATAAATAAAAAAAATAAAGTTAATCCTTCCCTCATGGTGCACTGTGATCTTGATCTGAATCTGAGTCGTTCACACTTACACAAGAGTTTAAAAGGAAGGGAAGGAGACAGACAGACAGACAGACAGACAGACAGGCACCAACATGCCACATAATTAATATGCTTCTTGGTTGTGAACCTGCGTGCATACTTGGAAACAAACAGCCCACTTATGGAAAACTGCTGGGTCTGGATTCTAAAATTAAAAAGAACACCTCATGGGAGGCACTCAGCAGAGATCTTAAATCAATTTTTTTCAAGTTACCTAATTTGTTAAGAGGGGGAAAAAAACCTATTCTCTAGAGGTAAGTGATTGAAATATAACAGCAAAGCAGATCCAGCTGCATCTTGGGATAGATACTTTGTGGGCTGATTTGAGCTGTCACTGAAAACACAGTCCTGTGATGCTGTTTTTGGCAAATTGTTGATTTCTTTAAAACAAATCCTTAAACCTACAAGGCCATTCTTTCTTCTTTTCTGTTTTTTGCTCTCGGAGGCAAGCCAAAGATGATAAATTATATAAAAGGATCAGAAATGAAGAGAACTGGGGGAAAATACTAGATGCTGCCTTTGATTTAACTGATGCCTTGTATTTTTAGTTTGAATAAAATGCTTTAAATAACATCCATCAATACAGGGAGTCCAAAATGCCTTGTTTTCTATATAGCATAAAATAGAAGTCCCATTTAGCAATCCAGTGTGATGCATTAAGTGTTGGCTTTGAACCAATAATACACATACTGGAATAGTTGCTTAGCCATGAACTCCACTAGGAGACCTTAGACTAGTCAGTATTTTACAGTACAAGCTACCTCTGGTAAATGTTATTCCTTTTATCTTTTGAGAATATAGCTTGCCTTGTTTACAAAAGCTCACAGTCACACTGCATAACAATGTTTTAACAAAATAGCAGAATATTGCAAGTGGAATTCCCACATGCACCCCAGTGAGGGATCTGACGGTTACTGGTAGATGAAGACCTGAGATTTCTTCAAAGATGTGCTTAGGCCCAGGTTCTGGTGAAAATGTGATCATTTTGGGTCAATACCAGCAGTGCTTCAGTGCATGCCTTCTAATACCTGACAGTGTTAACAGGGTGCCTTCATTGTCTAATTGGCTGGGTTGTGACCTAGGGAAGGCATATGCAAATAGTCCTCATACTTGCATAACCTAATATTCTGGAAGTCCTCTGCATAAATCAGATAAATGAAGCTACACTGGTTTCGATACCCTTGAGAGAAGAGAGCAAACCACTATTTTAACATTAAGTCACAAAAGCGCAAGTGTAAGCTCTGCAGCAACAATGAGAGAAAAGCGAGGTTATGTGTGGTGGAAGGAGAAGCTGGAGGGGCTCAATGTCACCCTCCATTGATTTGAGTGATGCAGCGAGTCAAGGATAAAGAACGTCATCTGGGAATAGCAAGGGAGCTACAATGCATGGTATTTTACAGCATCGCTTCCATTGTCAGTTACAATAAAACCTGGGGACAGACCTTGGGAGGTAAGCCATACATTGATTTGTTCCTGAAGCTTTGATGGTGTGTTGGTTGCTGTGTAATCTTTCTTAAACCCGGCAATAAAAGAGTACAGATTGTTTTCAGAAGACTCTGCTGGTAGCTTTGACATCTGCATGAGTGATTGTTCGCAGAGCTATCACAGACTGTTGTTTGCTATACAAATATTTTCAGCCTTGTGTTAAGCAAGTAAGCAGCCCAGCAACACAGCTAGAAAGAGGAAGGCGCCAGTGTCAGTTCTGAAATCCCAATTCCAGAAAGCATTGCAACTGAAGGGCAATTATTGTAAGCACTTAACATGCTCGTTTGAGATGACAGCTTAGCTGCAAAAGAGGTTTCTAGTGGCAGCTGGAATAACAGTATGGGTTTAGTTTGCTTTCTGCCCAAGTACAAGGTAAGCAAAGCTCCTCCCACCTGGAGAATTACGTGAGACTCCTGCTAAGATGAATTTGATTCCAACAGATTTGTTTTAATGACATTTCATCCCTTCAACCTTTTCTATTTCACTGGATGTATTCAATATATATTGTCTTAAGTTATCTGATATATAATATTGGCCTTGGAGAGCATGGTCCATAGTGAGGGATGACGGAAGTTTTAGTCAAAGACATCTGGAAAGTCACAAATTGTCCAACCTTGTTTTGGTGGAACAAACATAGCTTTGATCTTGCATCTGTAAGAATTAGGACTACCTGCCAGCAGTATAACCAAAGGGAAAAAAATACCAAATATTTACTGGATTTTATTCCTCCTCCTCCTCCTCCTCCTCCACATATTCTTCCACTGCATTTATATACCAGCTATCTTACTCTAGGAACCTGAGGCATCTTAATAACCATCCCTGTGATGAGGTTTAGGCTGAGACTAGGAATGGACAAAACAATCCCTCCAAGCATTCATGGCTTTCATTTGTGCCCAGTGCAGTCTTCCAAAGAGAGTCAAGCCAAGAGGAAAATTGCAATTTTTTTCACGAGCCCCAGTTGCATAGCCGGAAACTTTTTTACATCATTATCAGCAGCCCAAATGTGGCTGCAGTTGGAACAGAAGAAAGATGCAGCTTGCACAATTTCTAGCAAGTACCCCACAAACACTGGATGTGTTTGCCAGGACCCTGGGCTGGACCTCCAGAATGTGGACCAGAGACTGGGGAGCTGAGCTGAGGGAATCTGACAGATTCCCAGTCCCAGATGGATTCCTCACACATCCCTAGCTGAGACTGGCTATTACTGCATACGTAAAGCATGATAAGAAGACAGAGAAATATTCAGAATAAATGCCTAAAGCTTAAATCAGCTGACATTCCCAAGAATTAGTGTCAAGTGATTCAGTGACTGGTAGTCAAGGACTGCGCTTAAACATACAAGGCAGTTCCATAGAGACTCTATGAAGTCAAGAACTCCATGCAGATACTAGTCCAGGGGGGGATGTGTCTTTGGATGCCTGGTCCGTGTACACATCACCTGATCTGGATTGCAGCATAAGATTCACTACCTTCCTTTCTGGCAGACAAGGTAAAACAAGCTTCACTAGCTTATTTATAAGTTTTAGGAAATACTGGAACAAATCAAAGGGGTGAATGTCCAGTAGTTTGCAGTCAGGCCATTTGAAAGACCATATTTTTCCATGTGATCTTTCCTAGATTTTAAGATCCTTCATAGTTCCTCTTCTCACCCAGCATTGAGGCACAGTCCATAAAAACATAAGAGAAGTGGGGACACCTGGGCTTTAGAACTCCCAGCCAATGGAAGGTAGAGTAGCTCCTATCCTTCCACTAGTAGGAAAAGAGTTTTGCATGTGTGAGCGCGCGCACACACACACACACACACGGAGAGATCAGCTTAGCCACCTAAATGGCATTAATGCAAAAGAAGTTTTTTAACATAGTACTTGCTGTTGTTCTGTTCTTATTGGTGTGATTTTGTTCTTGTCAGATTCAATTATTTTTGTTGTATTGTTTGGCTGCATGCAGTTTCTACTCCATTGTGTACATTCTTAAGTGATGCATTCAAATGCTTGTTGTTTCAGTATAACACACACGTGTGTGTGTGTTGGTTGCCTTGAGCACACTTTTACTGGAAAGGTGGACTAATGTGCTAACAACGTGCAGCAATGTGAGCCAGTGTGGTTTCGTGGTAAGCACTGGACGGAGGCCCAGGAGGCCTAAGCTCTCATCCCCATTCAGCTATGCAGCTCACTGCATAGCTTTGGGCCAGTCAGTGACTCCCAGTCTAACCTACTTCACAGGCTGTTCTTGTGAGGATAAACTAATGAAAAGGAGAAGACACTACCTTCATTTTCAGTAGAAAAAATTAGGTGCGATGTAAATGTAACAACTAAATAATACAATAAACCATTGTCAGTTGCCCTGTAGCTTCACAGACAAGGAACGACCCTCTATCTATAGTGTTGGTTAAGGATTAAAGGATTACAGACTGCTGAGCTATTCCAACCATTGCCCCCAAGCAAGATCAAGGAAAGAATCTAATGTATACTCTCATTTCTCACTCATTCCCATTAAACCTTCAAGTTTGAGTAGGATATGGCTCAATCAATTAATTGATTGATCAGTTGATCAATAAATAAATACATGCACTGCATCAAGAACTGAACCACATGCAGTTAACTAGGAAATTAAAACATTAATAATAATTAGGTCATCAAAAATTACTAAAGTCACCCATCATTACTAATGTCATGAGTCGGGATCATTAGTCATTCTTGATCGCACAAATCTTTTTCATAATGGCATTGTTAATTTAGCCGTGTATGTTTTTTAATGTGAAAATCCTATTTAGGCTCCCAGACTGAACTGGTAACTCAGACAATTACTTTCCAGAAGCACACTTGCTGCCTGTGTGTTCATGAGGAAGCATTGCAGAAAGCAGCATATGCTTTTCTAAAAACATGGGGCTCTTGCCTAAAGAATATGTAAACTAAGGGCATGATCCTGCTCGAATGCCCATAAGCTCCCAAACCTACAGGTGCCCAATGGACAGCAGGCGAGGCAGCAGAAGTGATGTCTTCTTCCTCATCCTCCATTCTGCATTTTCACAATGGAGGCTTTTTTGCCTGTCTAGTAATGGCACTTCAGAAAGGAAGATAAGGTTTAGTATACCTGGTATCCTAGCTGCTCTATTCCATCCACAGTTGCTTTTGCCTCTCTCTGTGCTAGAAGAGCTAAGAAAAAAATGAAGAAGAAAATGGAGAGAGAGAGAGACAGCCATGAAAGGAGTTGGGGTAGACATCTACTTGGTTCTTTCTAGTTCAGAACTTATCTTCCATAATAAGAAGTGACTGCAGGAAAGGAATTTCATTGTGACATGATATCTGCAATGCAATGTGGGCAGCTAATGCTATTACATGCGGATTTTGAAAAGACAGAATTTCAGGGCTCCATCTATGCAGCGCACTCATTCATTTGACTGTAGGTTATCTTTCTTGTATCATGATTTCACTCTGAACCTATCTAACCTCTCTTTTCCTCTACCCTCAGCTGTTCTGTTGCCTTCAGGCTGAGCCCTTGAACTGAAACAGGAATAAAAAAGAAAGAAAAAGAAACCCTTTTGCTGAATCAGCAATGAAAATGCAAATACCTTCTTCAGGCACTCCTGACTGCTAAACTCCATTATGACAGCAATTACCACCCCATAAATCTAACTTCCCCCACCCTGAGAGAGAGAGAGAGAGAGAGAGAGAGAGAGAGAGAGAGAGAGAGAGAGAGAGAGAGAGAGAGGAAATTAAAAGTAATGGAAAAGATGCAATGAACAAGTTACAGTTCCTATTGTACAACAGAAGCTGTATCAAACCACATCATATTTTAATGCAATTGCAAAAGTGGGAGTTGCCAAACCATTGAATGCTATTGTTAAAAAAAAAAAGTTAGGCTACAATTCTGCACCCATTTATCGAAAAGTATGTCCCATTGAACACAGTAGCATTTACTTCTGAGTATACATGCATTAGACTGTGCTATTTTATCCTTCTACTTGCATTGCAATCCTGTGGCCACTCATTTAGGAGTATGTCCCATTGAAAGTAATGGGAGTCACATCTGAGTAGATATTGATAAGACTGCCCTGTTACACTGTTTGCAAAATAAAATGAAATCAAATTCAAGAAAAAGAGTATCTGACAAAGAACAAAAGGGATTGATTTGGGTCTCAGTAATAATATATGTAGAAGTAGTGGTGGATCTGAACATTAACCAAACATAGTTCAGGGAAGAAAAAGCCAGGCTAGTTTCCATTGCTCACTCAATGCAAATTGAATGTTACAGTTCTTGCCCAGCTCACACTGAAATCTAAGCTACAGTAAAATTTAAACCACCCTCACTAAGCATTTGAGGAGAGTAGATTTACATGACCTAATTATACATAAATTATGTCCCTGAAAACAACATCACAGAGAGATTACATGATACTACACATGATACTACGACAGTGACACATGCACTGGTAACTTCCCGATTAGACTTCTGTAATGCACTCTACATGGGGCGACCCTTGAAGACAGTCTGGATACTTCAATTGGTGCAAAACAGAGCTGCCAGGTTGCTGACGGGGACTGGGCATTGTTCTCATATAACCCCAGTTCTCCATCAGCTTCACTGGCTCCCCATTGAAGTCCGGGCCCAATTCAAGGTGTTGGTTATCACCTATAAAGCCCTTAACGGCTTGGGACCTGACTATCTAAAGGAGCGCTTGCGTCCATATATGCCCTCCCACCCCCTGAGATTGGCGGAGGAGGCCCTTCTCTGGGAGCCCTCTGTGAAGGATATTAGGAGGGTGAGTACCCGGCGGAGGGCCTTCTCTGTGGTGGCGCCCCACCTATGGAATGCACTCCCCAGAGAGGTCCGCCTGGCACCGTCATTATTTGTTTTTCGGCGCCATGCTAAGACCTTTTTATTTAAAAGTTATTTTAATTGTTAACTTATGAATTGTATTTATAGGATTTTTAGGTATATGACAAAATGCTTCCAGTTTTTTAACTCTAATTGTACAAACTGTTTATTTATGTTTATTTATTATTGCTGTAAGCTGTCCTGAGGCTTTTTGCAAATGGGGCTGCATAAAAATTGTTTAAATAAATAAATATAAATAAATAAATAAATACTAGAAACTGTGAAGTCTTCCCGTAATCTCTCTGTTTTAATTGTCCTCATTTTTTCTCTCTCCATGTTCCCTTAGTCTTCTATAATAATCTAGCCTTCTAGAATAGTTACTAAAATATCTGCAAAAGTTCTCTCTCTCTCTCTCATTCTCTCTATCTGTCTTTCCATGAAAATAGACACATTCTTAAAATAAAATCTAGCTGATATGCTAGATGTGCCCTTAAAATATTTTTTCTACTGTATTAATTGCTACAGTTGTCAATTCAACTAAAAAACAAAAATCTACTTTTAATTTATTTCTCACCTGTCCATTAAATGTATTGCTCAAGGCAGCTAACTTTAGCTCTCCCTTTTGCCCCTCAGATTGGTTTTGTTGGGGAACTGACGAAGTTGAATCAAAAAGTTTATTGTTGTTCTGTGCTGTCAACTTGTCTCTGACTTAATGGAAAACCCCCGCAACAGCTCTGCTCAGCTCTTGTAAACTCAAGGCTGTGGCTACCCTTATGGACCCAGTCCACCTAAACCTGGTCTTCCCTTCTTCCTCTGCCTTTGATTTTCCCTAGCATGATTGTCTTCTCCAGTGAATCTGGCCTTCTCATGCTGTGTCCAAAGTATGGCAGCCTCAGTTTTGTCATTAACAGATACAGACGTGCAAGCATTATGACTAGAACATGGGCTGTTGCTCTGTTTCCCTCCCTTATATCATGTGTAAGAGGCCTATGTGGATCATGGTCACCTCAAGCATTTGGGACTATAGAAAGAGCTATTCATCCTACCAGTACAATGGCCCAACCCATATGAGAAGCATTTTCACATGACCCTAACGAACATGGCATGCAGTGTGATAAAGAGAGAATCTGTCACCACAGTGAGAATGTGATATAGAGGTCAAGAGGTCAAAGACTGGAATTTAGGAGATCTTTGTTCTAGTCACCGCATATCCATGGAAATCACTGGGTGACTTAGGGCCAGGCACAGACTTTTAGCCTAGCCTACCTCACAGGGCTGTTGCTAGGAGAAAGTGGAGAAAAGTGTCTGCTGCCTTGAATTCTTTGCACGAAGAAGAAAGGTGGGGTGTGGGTGTCAGGTAACAATAAGGAAAATCATAACACATTTTTAAGGCGCCACATGGCAAATGTAATGCTTCATGATCCTTTGGTTTCATCAGACTGCTCTTTCCCCAATCTAGAGAGCTCCTTGTGTGTGTTGATGCATAAACAACCATTTCATATCCCTTGTCATGCGGAAAACCTCTCCATACTTGCTAGCCAGATGATTGCTGAAAACCAGAAGTAAAATGCAGTAAACCAGAAAAAGGAGTAGCTATTTGGGTCTGTCCTTTAAATGGAGAACTGATGAGCAATAGCTACAGAGAGGGAGAAATAGCCTGACACTGCACAACAGCTAACTGGATCAAGGCTTTGAATGAGCAACTGATGACAATAGTCCATACAAAAAAGCTAGCTAATTCTGTCTCAGCTATACTTGGAGAACTGATGAGAGAGAACCTCAGCATGAAGCAAAACAGGCAGTCTGTGCTTTGAATCGACAACAATGAGCAATAACACAAACTAGAGCTCTGTGAAAATTGAACATGCAATAAAATGTTGAAGAAGTGGATGCAACATGAAAAGATAGGAATGGCTCTTGAACATTTATTTCATATATGTAATGGGAGTGGCCATGCATTAAAAAAAAAGATTTGGACTGGGGTGAGGACATGTAGAAGAGGATGCCTATGGATAGAGGGAAATGGTTCATGTTATGGATCTGAATAGTAAGAAAGGTCTTTAAGACTAACAATGGAGTACTTTTTGCTATACTTGAAACAGTCCTCACACTCTCACACACACACACACACGTCAATATGGGAAAGATGGCTCCTCAAAAAGCCTATGGAATGAGACAGAGGGAATATTTCTAGTACCTGGGCAAGAACTAAACTCTGTCACTACTGACTCATGGCATATTTTCCCAGCATTGGATGGTCTTGCCGATGGCAGCCAGTCCCAGGATCCCATGTCCTGGCAACCTCGTGCATGAGTCATGAAGCTACCCTGAAAAATATATTGAAGCTTCAGTTCATACAGACATCTTCTGCTAGCATTCTGTTTTATCCAGATGGAACTACATTACATCCATTCTGAAGGAATAATGTTGGCTCCCTATTTGCTACCTGGGCCAGTTCAAACTGCTGCTTCTACATAGTGTCCTAAAGGGCTTAAGGTCCAAATAATTGAAGGAATGCTTCTTCCAAACCTTGAGCCCAGGCACTATCATTTGAGAAAGCCCATCACAAGTCCCATCATCGAAAGAAGTGCACTATGCATTTACAAAAAGGGGGGCTTTCTCTGTGGTGGGCCCATGGATCTATAGTGCCCTCCAAATGAGGCACAACTGGCACTGTAAAATCTAGTTTTTGCTATTTTTCCTTTATTGCCATTGTTTACTAAGTTGGCTATGCTCTTCTAGGCATTTGAAAAAAAGTGGGGCATGAGCCAATAGGATGCAAATCGGTATAAAATTGATATCCTCTTATTTACATACGCATATATAAACCTACTAAAATTACTAGGATTAAAATTTTTCAGAATCCAAAATAAGCAAAATAATTTTCTTCCAAAATATCTAAATAAAATAAACACCCCACCTTAGCATCCATCTGTGAGTAGCACTTCTTCTACTACAATTAATTTGCAATGATTTTGAACAGATGTGGGTGTGGCGGGAGGATCACAAAAAGAATGGCTGATTACACCATTTTGTTATATATTTTTTTTTAATTAGCCCTTCTGCACACCCTTAAAAATGACATTTTCTCAAAACCTTTGGCAAAGCACATATGCCAGCACAAACGAATGCAAATCAAGGGTCAGCCATAATTAATTTTCCAGTTTCCACCCAGATCCTGTTCAAAAATGTAATCAATTGACCTTCAATTAACTACCCCCATTTATCAATCATCATTCCTTGGATAAATTACATTCAGAATAAAATAAAATGATTTCACGTGATTGAATGGTTCTGTTGAAAGAGAATTCAAAACACTGGTGTTGACCACAAAGTGAGATTCAGGCTTGGCATGCACAACAGGAACTCAAGCACTCCAGAGTGTGAAGTGGTAAAAGCTTCATTCTGCAGAAAAAGGTCTCCATACACAAAGTAGGCAAAATGGAGCCCCGAGGAAAAACAACTTCTCTTTTTATCACATTTTACAGGAATTTAAACAGGCGCTAGCAGAGTCTTATCTTTCAGGGTCACAGAACCACTTCCTTCCTAAATCCATGTATGGGCACATCTGGGGAAAACTTGGATCTGTCCTTCACTGGGCATGCAAGGAAAGCCTTGCACAGTGAATGAATTGGAGCTGTCAAGAAGGTACAGGAGAAGGAGGAGGCAGATGAGGATAGATCAAAGAGTGAGAGGCTGGAAGGAGGGATCAACAAGTTGGCATTGGGATCAGAGGAAGGGGAAAGATAATGAAAGAACTGGGCAACATGGAAGAACTAGAGGGAGAACTAGATGGAACTAAAGAAAAAAGAAGCAGCAGCACATCTATGCTTGTGGTAGAAAAGGGTTTATCTGTACTGCAGATTCTTGTTCTTCTGTCTCTCACCTAAATGGTAGGCACCTTTGTCTACCACCACCGTAATCACACAACACAATTATGCACATATAGACACACATAAAGACACAAGTGGAGTATCCTAGAAATCACCACACTTAATATTACCTGCCCATATAATAGAATATATGCGTTTTGTGTGGAGCTTGCCATGAACTGAGTCTCATAGAATCATAGACTAGAAGAGTTAGAAGGAGCCAGGAAGGCCATCGAGTCCAACCCGCTGCTGTTGCAGGACACCACTTTGCACCAGCCCACTCAGATGGCTGTCCAGTTCCTTTCTGAGTGTCTCTAGTGTGGGAGAGCCCAGCACCTCTTTAGGCAGCTGGTTCCACTGTGAGGAATTGCTCTGACAGTGAGGAAGCTTTTCCTTATGTCCAGCCTGAATCTGGGTTGCCACAACTTGAATTGATTATTCCGTGTCCTACACTCTGGCACCAGCATGGAGAGATCTTGACCTTCCTCTCTGTGACAGCCTTTGAGGTACTTTCAGAAGGATATCATCTCCCCACTCAGTCTTCTCTTTTCAAGGGCTGAACATGCCCAGTTCCCTCAGTCTTTCCTCACAGGCCAGCATTTCCAAACCCTGGATCATTTTGGTGCCCTCTGCTGGACCCTTTCTAATTCATCTGCATCTTTCTAAATCTTGGTGCCCAGTACTGGACATAGTATTCCAGGTGAGGTCTGACTAGTGAGGAGTATAGAGAAACTACTTATTTATTTATTTATTTTTCAATTTATATCCTGCCTTTTTCCTACAAAGGGCCCAAGGCAGCTTACATCATTCTCCTCCTCCAGCTTATCCCCACGTCAACAGCCCTGTGAGGTAGGTTGGGCTGAGAGTCTGTGACTGGCCCAAAGTCACCCAGTTGGGTCCATGGCTAAGCGGGGACTAGCACCCAGATTGTCCCAGTCCCATGCTCTTAACCACTACACCACACTGGCTCTCTACTTCTTGTGATTTGGAAGATGTGCATCCCAAAATAGCATTTGCCCTTGTGGCAGCTGCATTACATTATTGGCTCATGTTTAGCCTATTGTCCACAATTACTACAAGGTCTTTCAGTTCTGACAGATTCAATTTCTGATGCAGAGGCCAGTATCCAGTTGTATAATTAGCACAAATGATATTGTGCTAGTAGAAATATTCTTAGTTTTCTATGGAACTCTTGGAGTTTCTATGGAACAATTCTATGGAGTTTTCTATGGAACTCTTCTATGGAGTTTCTATTTCCATTGTTTAACAGAAACTCCATAGAGTTAAGTCCATTTCTATGGACTAAACAACAAAAAAACTTCACAGACATAAATGGGCCAACCTCTGCACATCTGTAGGGAAAACACTGATGGCTGTAGTTATTTGGCTGGGAGCTAAAGTTTGCCTGAAGGCCCAAACTAAGGACAGCAGAAGTTTGCAACCGGCACAGAGCCATAGCGATGATATGATGATAAAAATGTAATTAAAACAAAATCCTGGGCCATACAACATCTGGAGTTCATCAAAGGGACTGAAGAGACATCTAATCCATGTCAAAGAGAAGCAGATGCTGAAAAAAACCTGTTCCTTATAGACTGACAGCTGATGGTATAACCCACCTCCCTGAGTTACAAACCACTAATCATGTAGGTGTGTGATGTACGTGTGCGATATAAATGTTATTAACATTAAGTAAGATGCAGACTAGCAGGGGACAGAGGAATTCATAGAATCCAAGGGATCTTTTCTTTCTTTTTTCTTTTTTTAAAGCAGGGAATCCTTGCTGAAGAATAAGGTGAAAGATGGCATTCAGATTGACTTGCTCAAAAATAAGGAACAGTGCTGTTTCAGGAGAGAAGCACATTCCATAAGGAGTGGGATATTCCCTCTGCTCCCCACCCCCAGAGACCTTACAGGCATGACTAGAGCTGCAGTTTGGGAGGCGCTGCTTGTGGGACAGATGTCCGGACTTGTTTAAGTTGTTCCGATTAGTTTGAAGACAGATTTCATATTGGAATGCCACATTTTTATTGTGTTTGCACATTTGTACTTTATTGTAGAGTATAAATTGTCGCTATTGGGTGGTATAGACGTACAATCAACAAAAACAACAATGGAATGTGGGAAGTAAGTAACATCTGGACATATTGAAACATCATTCTGCAGTGTCAGTTGGAGAGTTTGACCCACTGGGATTCAACAGTCTTCCTTGATTCTTAAGCACTTCCAGTTTTGGCAGTTCACTGGCAAGCAACTTTTGCTGCTCACACCAATTATTTATTTGTGTAAGGCATGCATATTACTGTAGGAGTGATGCCAAAGAAAGAAATGTGTAAGATAGTCCTTGATCTTCTCTAATATGGAAACTCACACAAAGACTCTGTTCATGGAAGGGGAACTGTGTCCTTGTACAGATGTACAGCTATACTGTTACTCTACTTATGTGAATTGACAACTTACATGAGTAATTCTCCATCTCTGGAGTTCATGGCAGGCTCAGAACTAGCAGAAAATCTCATTCCTTCAGCCAAATGCTAGTCTTGCCTAGTCACATGGTTCAGGTGGTGAATCAGGAAGGGTGGTCCATTGCTGTCCCCCATCAGCTTCATCCACAGAGCTGCCCATTTCTGCCACCACACCAGCACATCTGTTTTCTAGGTAGCCCAGCATCCCACATGAAGCACAGCTACTTTTGCTATGGTGGCACAAATCCTGTTTGAGCAGTAGGTGCTACTGGGGATCAGTGACCACTGCCACTTTTGCAGTGGCTCTTCTCAGAATAAGGCATTGTTGGTATTCTTCCAAAAGTATTCATCGCCAGACAACCATTAGAGTATTGAAACTTTATGAAAGCAGAAGATATTTGGAAGTAGATGTTAAGACTGAGAAGTCCCGATAAATCCCCTTCTTAGAATTTGAAACCCTCCCATATTGCAACAGTAGGAAGTTAGACTTAAAACATATATTTTTAATTCTAGAATGTTTGTAGTTTTGATGAGATTCTATGCTACTTTATTGTATTATTTTTGTACACTGGTGTAACCACATAGACAGTTTGGGAGTACAGAAATGATAATGAAGAAGATGATTCAAATTGCATTTGCTGCTGTGGCAGCCCAAAACAGTGATGTGAGCTGATCCGCAATGCCTCAGCTGAGGAGGATCCTTCCTTTGCATCTGCTACTGAGATAGGGGGAAAAATCAAAAGAGTAAGTTGGGGTATAGGAAGAAGCGGTGGAGATGGGTTGTATCAATTCTGTCCATCCACACAAGGGAACACTTTTAAATAGCTGAATAATGACATACTCATTAAGACTGCAGTTACTCTATTGGTTACTATGTACAAGCCCATACTGATCACAGTGGTTGCCATGTGCAATCAACACATCCCTGCAAGTGCAGCCCAACTTTTATTAGTACCGCTGCTGAAATTTTGGTACTGTGCCCCAGTGAGATGCCCATGTAGGTTTTGAAAGTGAGTGTTCATGACTTTTCAGTAAAATATGGAAAGCATGGTACTTGCAGCCTTTTTGAGTTTCAGAACTAAACCACAGGGTGGGATAAAGGATATATTCTGGGAGAGAGGCAAGGAGAGAAGAAGACAGCGGAGACTGGGATAAAACATATCTTAGTCTTCTGCATCCTCCATCCCTCCTGCTCCAAAATGTTGCACTTAAAAATGACTGTCTGAATTAGTGGAAGTAGAAGTAGAATGACATAGAAATTGGGCAAATATCAGAGTAGAAGAAGCAGGCACATGAAGACTGCTGAGTTTGGGGGCTGACGATCTTCACATTTGGACTGTACCCTCTCTCCCTCCTTCCCTTATTTCTGACTGTAATACTATATTGTTCATCTCCAAAATGTTGTTATGCCCAAAATGCTTCCTTTCTTTTCCTTTATGCTTTTTGTGCTTTTATTTGGAAGTGGTATGTGGCAGGAACTCTATCAGAATTCATTTATTTCAAATATGTCTATTTCACCTCATCTCACTGGTCCTGAGCATCACTTCAAACTGAAGAACTTCTTGTTTAATGTTCGATGGGTCTTTGGTAGAGCTTCCCTTCATCCCCTAGTTGCCATCACTTGCTGATTTTCTTTTTCAGAGTATTCTCTGAAAAAGTGTGGTTCTTAGGACTGCCTGTTTTCCTTTGAAACTCTACTGCAAGGGGAACAAAAGGGGAAAGGGGAAGCCTACAGTAAAAGTTTGTGTGACAAATAAAAGCTGGGAATTATTCAGGATTTCTAGCTAGCTGACTATTCTTGGTCAAGGACAATGTAACACTGGTCAAAACAGGAAGCGACAGCAGCAGTTGACAACATACTGTGTCTGTGATGCACACCAGCCCAGACACTCTTGAGCAAACAGCGTGAGGTTTTATTAAAGGCAGGAATGACAGCTGTGCCACTGAGTGCCTTTTCTTTCCCCTGATTTGAGAAGATGCGTTTGGTGGCTGCTTGGCTTCCTGTTAATTACTTCAAGCACGATTATGAGCCAAAAAAAGATGGTGGTGTTTTGTTTTGATGTTCTTTGCAATAGTCTTGAATGCTTCTAAGGGAAAGTGAGCCCCCTCATTAAGACATGTGCAGATCATGCAGAGATATTCCATGAAGAGGACCTTTGTGTTCCCCATGTTCCTTGTGAACTGCTGTTCATTCATGGGAGGTGTGGAGCATGCAAATTGGATCATGCCTGCCTGTGACAGTTAGCCATGTCACGAAGTGTTATGTGACCTCAGCAATGATCTTCCTGGTCATTTTTTTTAAAGGGTCCATCACTCCTCTTCTTTGTCACCCCATGTATAACCGATTTGGCATGGATACCTGCTTGTAATGCATTGCATGAGTAACTCATTTTCTAAATCATATTCTGGATCCTGGCTCACCTACCACAATTAAGATGGTTTTCTTGAATTAATGGTAAATAGGATTAGAAGAAGATGTGTTCATCTCTAGCTTTGTGAGATGGCATACTAAATGTAAGTTTATTGCTCCCAATTCAACTCCTTTGGTATACGCATCCATAACACACCGAGTTATTGCTTGAACAAGCCCAGCAGTCTCATCGGAATACAAAGGCAAAGTCTTAGCTTTCTTGTGCTTGCCATGGGTACAAGGTCCTGGTTGATCAGAGCCAGGGGGGTGCACTTGCATCTTATGTAGCATTGCAGAACAAACGGAAAAATAAAAACTGAAATATCAGAGTGATATGGGGTTCTAACAGCAGATTTTGAAGTGTTCTGCTCTCTTTGATCTGTACAGTATGTGAAGCAGAGAGGCAGGACACTGTGGCTCTCCAGATATGGTTTGGCTAATGGCTCTAATAATACTGGACTACTAGCCATGCTGGCAGAAGATCATGGAACCCAAAGATAAACATCTGAGATGGTGCACATTCCTCACTCCAAGGCAGGGGTGAATTTTTCTCTCCAATCTAATCTCCAACATGGTATGCTCATGTTGATTCCTAGGAGTCATAGCAAGCTTGCTTTTGCCTCAGCACTTCCTTTCCACTCCAATCTACAGGGTTGTGGGTATTGCTAAACTTTCCCATCATCCTTCCATCAATGCAGAAGCATTGATAATATTACTTGCCATGATCTGCACTCCTCCTGCTCTTATGCCTTTACCCTGGGCGACATTGCAATTGACCACCTCCTCTCTTGTGGTTTAGGAAGCACTCAAGAAGATGGTTGTAGGCCACACTGAGGTGGCCTGATGTGAGGATAACAATTTATCTTGCAAATTTTATTTTGGTCATAAGGATTTGTGCAGAAGATCGGGGTTACTTATAACATATTCTGGAACAACAACACACAGCAAGAGAACTTACTTTAAAAAGCAAAAACAGCCAGCAGTTGTTGCGAAGCATGTCCTGATGGACTGAATCCTCATTTTTATTTCCTTCTATTTAGAAGCAGTTTTCACCAGGGATGTCAATATGGGTCTTTCAAAGTGACGGTAAATGAAGGGAGGGAATGTAGAAATCCTGGTCAGTAATGGACTCCTGGAATATTTCCTAGGTCACTTGCTCACTGACAGTGGAACTGATTCTATCAGATCGGAAATTATCTTTCTCACTCAATTTCTTATTTACCTCATATCAGGTTAAATCCTATGTCATATTAAGGTGCATCATGTCTGAAAGTGTTACATATTTTCTTAAGCTTCTACCAGCTTATCTGGGCTGGATGTACCAAGAGTGAAGCTTTGCTTTTCTTCTTAAAACAAGCACAGACTCTATCATTGTTTTTTAAAAAACCCAAGAAAGTCAGTTTGCAGCATTTGTGTACCCTGGCAAGAAAGGATTATACTTGCATGCACATATGCTTTTCCTGCTATGTAATTTTTAATCATTTTTGCATTTAGCAACTTTAATGTGAGATGTGGAATTTGCTCTTATTACAGAGACTTGCAGTAAAGGCCATATTTTTCCCTGGTGACTGCAAACTTCATTTCCACAGAAAGCAATAGGAATGATCAAACTGGGTGAGGGGAAGCAGCACACGACTCCAGGTCAAATTCTGGACAAACAGAGAACGACACAGGAGAGTGCTCCGATTATGACAGGAGAAAAGGTACTTACGCTACATTCTAATAAAGGTGCTGCATTTACACCAGGCCTGGAATGAATTAATCTAGCAAAAATATATTCATCCCACCAAGTCTAAAGGAAAGGAAAAATGTGTTACCATGTCCTTCAAGAATTTGTTCTTATTGCATTTGAAATACTGCATTTATCGTAACCAGCAACATTTCTGCAAAGAATCTTGATGAAGCCTGCTGCAGCTGCCAAACGCAGATTGGCACAAAAGCCTTGTCATCACATTGCTGGCATGTCATGAGGGGGGGCAGTGAATCTGAAGTGAAGCAAACAGTAGTTCAGCTGATCTACATGAATGCCACCACCAACAAAACAGAGAAAGTAGAAGATGAAAGCAGTGTGTTCCTTTAAAATGCATCCAGAGTTTGTCTGTTTGCTTTTTAATTGTGTGGAATCTTTCCAATATGATGCAAATCCAGCTTTCAACAATAATTGGCAATATCAAACACTGCACATCTGCCAGCTGGTGGAATTTCCTGCCAACTCCTTGCCCTGTTGCCTTGCAGCTCTCTTGCACCTATCTGCTCTGAAGGGCTCAGGCACATTCCAGGAAAGAAAAGCAGAGGGGAGAACAGCAAAGTCCAGTTACATGAACAAGCATTCACTAACATGACATCCCAATATGAGACAAATATGGATCTTTTCAAATATGCT
The DNA here is from genome assembly GCF_004798865.1 of Varanus komodoensis. NCBI lineage: Eukaryota > Metazoa > Chordata > Lepidosauria > Squamata > Varanidae > Varanus > Varanus komodoensis. Next base: position 7,284,511 of record NW_025335761.1, read on the forward strand.
ATCAGGAAATAAAAGCTTCTAGACAAGAACCCAGTGGCCCTACCTAAAAATTAGGGATGATGAGATTATGGTGGTGGTGGTCTCCAAATTCTGGCCTGGTTTGTGGTGGGCTCTGGTGCGGGGGAGTGGAGTGTGTTTTGCCTGACTTGAATCAAATGCGTGTTGTGCAAGGGTAGTGCTATTGCTGACAATATGACTGTGTTGTACTGATGTTCTTGAACCAACTACATTTTAGCTTCACTATCTGGCCTTCTATGAAATGGGTGACTGGCAACTATTTTGTAAAAGAGACCATGGCACTTTTTTCAAAATTCTGGAGTTGTGCGGTTCAAGAAGATTGAGGGGGGCTTGCCAAGAGAATCAAACAGTAAAATATATGCAGTTCTTGATGGTACAAAATGGAGTCAGTTGTTATAGTCTCAATATTTTTCACATAGAAATGGTATGTGTGTCTCTCTGTGTGTAGGCACCAGTGCACACGTGAGGCAGGATACAATTTCACTATTTTTCCCATTAATGGGAAAAGTACTTAATAGCTGTTCACAAGGAGGGCTCACCATCGGCAGGGCTCATCGCACAGGTTCCTTCTTTTTTGGTAAGTCTTTTTGCTTTGCCTTTGTGCTGACACTGCAAGTGGCAACATCATCAACTGCAATGTCAGTCTGGTACCCATTTTGCAGATATCACCATGCAGATAGATACGGAGAGGGCTGTTCCTGTGCTTAAATCTCTCCTCCATTGGCCTGAATGTGGGATTTCATTGTTCTGCATCATTCTAAAGGTGTTTTCCAATTGAATGTTTGTGATGCTTTTGAGCTATTCAAAGCAAAGTGGTTGACCCTATTTTGTCTGTGTGTGTTTTCTCTCTACTAAAGGTCACTGCTTGCTCTACAGCCTCTCAGGCTGCCTGCACTGAAAACACCTATGGGATAATTAATTAATTGTGCTTCCCCCTGGCCTTTGCAATAATCGAACTACGGGAAGCTGAGGAGGTCACATGCTGCTGGAGAGATGATTGTACTATGAAAGACAGGTTACTTGCACACACTTCCTGGACATCTAAGAACAAGGAACAACCCAACCCGTGAGAATTTCCCCAAAATGTCCTTTCGCCTTGGATTTCTTTCCAAAAGTCATTCATTCCCTTTATCTTGCATGAGAATAGCTAGAAAAAAAGAGGAAGACATTTTCAGCACAGAGCTAGAGCAAAGGTATTTATGCCTTACATTAGAAGAAAAGTCTGAGATGCTGCACTGTGAAATTGTGAGAATCTTTCCTACAGCCTGACTTGTAGTCCATTTTCTCCAAGCCCAGATCTATTCCATGCAGATGGAAAGCAAATGCAGTCCAAGCAAGGTGCTTTGATATGCTGACCAAACCAAGGCTTGCTTTTTAATTTTCATTTCTTGTGTTGCCATGCCAGAAATCTCATACTACTCCTCCATCTCTTATTCTGTACATTCAAAGCAACCAAAGCAAAGCAAAGCAAAGCAAAGCAAAGCAGAAAGGGCAGTATTTCAGTTGTAGGCATTTTCCTACAAGATAGATTTTTGGTATGAATTTTCATCAAAGTACACTTTGTTAGCATTTCTCCCATATCCACCTGCTGTCCATATTTTGTCCCAAAATATTAATTTTCATACCCAGTTTTGAGCTGTAGATTGTGTTGCAATCAAAAGCACACTTTGAAAGGTAGTTGTGTTCCGATCTGCCTACAAGTCTGGAAAATGTGAATTTGTTCAGTTTACTTTAAAATGGGGGCAGAATGCAATTCCCCAACATCTCCATTTACAGGGGCTGAGGTTACATACACCTGCTTCCTTCTGAGATGAAAAGGGCTCTGGAACCTGCCCACACACATTTCTAGGTCCTAGTTTCAGACTATGAAATTATGAGTCCAAGTCCCAGACAGTAAATACGATGAAGACAATCTTACAAAATCAAACTTGTGATTCACAGATAGATTAGAAAGCAGACGAGTTGTGATTGAGAGAAAGAAACTGTTATTTGCCAGCTGCAAGATTACACTCATGATGCCGTGATAGCATCATATCATCTGAGCCAAACATGAACTTTTGCTAAAGGTGTAATATGACAGTAAGTAAGGAGGTAAATATGGCATCCCCATTTGTCCTGGAGACTTTTCTTTTTCCTCATACATTTCTGTTATGGGCAATGAATGTTAGCGTATGTTTTCTTTACTTGTAGCACTCATGTCTAAGGATTTGTTTCTAGACTCAATGCTTTTATTCTCACTGCATAAACTCTAATGAGGAATTGTCTCCCTCTTTCTTTCAAAAACAAGATCATAAATGCCAATGGTGCCACACAGAGTAAAACTCAGTACAGCAATACTACCCATTTACCCTAATTTTGTCAAACAGCCTAATTTGATGCTTGGCAGCAAGCGGCAACATTTGCATGTGGATTTGTCCCATTCATCTTCTCCTTCTCCTCAAATGTTATAGCAGTTGGGGAGTAGGAGGCCAAGAAAGAACATGTGCAGAACACGTACATGTTCTCAATTCCCCAATTCCCTCCTGCTGGTGAATGCAGTTCCTTCCAACAGCTATTGCGGCAAAGCTTCTCTCTTGCCAAAGGGGACTAAGGTAGAGACCAATATAACATCTACAAATCAGCAACAGGCAACCAGTTCTGTTTCTCAGAATTCCTGTTTAATTAAATGAGGATTTTTAATGGGGATGGAACTCATAGAAAGTAAGGGTTAATATTCATTCTTCTACAGAACTGTGCAAAATTACAGTTGCCGAAGCTTTTGAAGCTTGAACTTTGGGGTCTGTTGCTGGTCCTTAACAGTGCAGGGTGAAGCTGTCAGAACTCTCTTCAGGCACAACTGGGGAGAATATGTGCAATGCAAGCTCTCTGACTGGCAGGCACAGAGCACTATGATGAAGTTTCTTGATTGGCCAGGGATGGTGTAGATACGAGGTGTCTGACCTTATGGCATTGCTTGGTTAACAGATTTGCACTTTCTGATGTTATTACTGAGTAGCTTCTCAGCTCAAAATACCCACTTCAGGTATTCAAAGTGGGAAATAAAATGTTCGGTGCAGGTCAGGTATAGAGGTGCAATATTCTTTAAGAAATACTAGAGCCCATCAACCTCTAGCCCTATCCGGACTAGGATAACCTGGATTCGGTAATCGCCAATGCAATGGAGATTACTGCAATGCACTCTACATGGGGTTGTCCTTGAAGACTTCAGATTGTGCTAGATGTGACAGCTGTATTAATCAGTGGGATGAAAAGATATGAGCATGTAAGATATGAGCATGGGCCATGTACATTGTCTGCATTTCTGCTTCCAGCTTATGATGGCTTTAACCCATAAAGCCTCATGTGCCTTGGGACCACAACACATACTTAACCCTATCAGAGTGAAATTCTACCCATTCATTATGCTCAGTGTCTGAGGCCTTCATCTGAAAGCCACCTCTCAGTGAACTTCAGTTGGCAGCACCAAGGAAGGGGCCTTCTCAATGGCATCCCACACAATGGTGGAACAAGTTCCCCTCTGAGTCCAGACTGAGGCCAACTCTTTCTTCATCTCTCTGGCACCAGATTCAGACTGCCTTCCCTACTAAGACACTTAATTGCTTTAATGGATTCAGGGGATTCATACATGTAGTCACCCAATTTCTCCAATCTAATTTCTCAAATTGTTGTTAGTTAGTTGTGAAGTCGTGTCCGACCCTGCGCAACCCCATGGACAACATTCCTCCAGGCCTTCCTGTCCTCCACTGTCCCCCGGAGTCCACCTAAGCTCACACCAACTGCTTCAGTGACTCCATCTAGCCACCTCATTCTCTGCCGTCCCCTTCTTCTTTTGCCATCTATTGTTCCCAGCATTAGGCTTTTCTCCAGGGAGTCCTTCCTTCTCATTAGGTGGCCAAAGTATTTGAGTTTCATCTTTAGGATCTGGCCTTCTAAAGAGCAGTCAGGGTTGATCTCCTCTAGGACTGACTGGTTTGATTGCCATGTGGTCCAAGGAACTCGCAGGAGTCTCTTCCAGCACCACAATTCAAAGGCCTCAATCCTTCA
>NW_025335761.1:7288672-7512156 GCF_004798865.1 Varanus komodoensis
GCCAGGGAGTCCTTCCTTCTCATTAGGTGGCCAAAGTATTTGAGTTTCATCTTTAGGATCTGGCCTTCTAAAGAGCAGTCAGGGTTGATCTCCTCTAGGACTGACTGGTTTGATTGCCATGTGGTCCAAGGAACTCGCAGGAGTCTCTTCCAGCACCACAATTCAAAGGCCTCAATCCTTCAGTGCTCAGCCTTCCTTATGGTCCAGCTTTCACAGCCATACATTGCAACTGGGAAAACCATAGCCTTGACGATACGCACTTTTGTTGGCAGGGTGATGTCTCTGCTTTTTTGTAAGCTGTCTAGATTTGCCATAGCTTTCCTCCCAAGGAGCAAGCATCTTTTAATTTCTTGGCTGCAGTCACTGTCTGCGGTGATCTTGGAGCCCAGGAAAAGAAAATCTGTCACTACCTCCATTTCTTCCCTATCTATTTGCCAGGAAGTGAAAGGCCTGGATGCCATGGTCTTAGTTTTCTTAATGTTGAGTTTTAAGCCAACTTTTGCACTCTCTTCCTATCCCCTATCGCCCCTATCAAGAGGCTCTTTAGTTCCTCTTCACTTTCTGCCATGAGAGTGGTATCATCTGGATATCTGAGGTTGTTGATATTTTTCCCAGCAATCTTAATTCCAACTGGTGATTCATCTAGCCCCGCCTTTCTCATGATGTGCTCTGCATGTAAGTTAAATAGGCAGGGCGACAGTATACAGCCTTGCCAAACTCCTTTCTCTATTTTGAACCAAACAGTGGTTCCGTGTCCAGTTCTCACTGTTGCTTCTTGGCCCGCATATAGGTTTCTCAAGAGACAAATAAGATGGTCTGGTACTCCCATCTCTTTAAGAACTTGCCACAATTTGTTGTGATCCACACAATCAAAGGCTTTAGCATAGTCAATGAAGCAGAAGTAGATGTTTTTCTGGAACCCCCTAGCTTTTTCCATGATCCAGCATATGTTGGCAATTTGATCCCTAGTTCTCTCCCTCTTCGAAATCCTGCCTGTACTTCTGGTAGTTCTCGATCCACATACTGCTAGCTTGTAGGATTTTGAGCATCACTTTGTTAGCATGTGAAATGAGTGCAATGGTGCGGTAGTTTGCACATTCTTTGGCATTGGCCTTCTTTGGGATCAGAATGTAAACTGACCTTTTCCAATCCTGTGGCCACTGTTGAGTTTTCCAAATTTGCTGGCATATTGAGTGTAGCACTTTTACTGCATCATCTTTTAAGATTTTAAATAGCTCAGCTGGAATACTGTCACCTCCACTAGTTTTGTTGTTGCTCAGACTTCCCTAAGGCCCATTTGACTTCACATTCCAGGATGTCTGACTCGAGGTCAGTGACCACTCCATCATGGTTATCAGGGATGTTAAGCTCTTTCTTGTATAGTTCTTCTGTGTAATCTTGCTACCTGTTCTTAATCTCTTCTGCCTCTGTTAGGTCCCTGCCATTTTGGTCCTTTATCATGCCCATCTTTGCATAAAATGTTCCCTTCATATCTCCAATTTTCTCTAATTTTCTTGAAGAGATCTCTGGTCCTCCCTATTCTATTGTTTTCTTCTGTTTCTTTGCACTGTTCATTTAAAAAGGCATTCTTATCTCTTCTAGATATTCTCTGGAATTCTGCATTCAATTGGGTGTATCTTTCTCTCTCTCCCTTGCTTTTCGCTTCCCTTCTTTCCTCAGCTATTTGTAAAGCTTTCTCAGACAGCCATTTTGCTTTCTTGTATTTCTTTTTCTTTTTCTTTGGGATGGTTTTAGTTGCTACCTCTTGTACAATGTTGCAAACCACCATCCATAGTTCTTCAGGCAATCTGTCTGTCAGATCTAATTCCTTAAATCTATTTGTCACCTCTACTGTATATTCAACAGGGATATGATTTAGGTCATACCTGAGTGGCCTAGTGCTTTTCCCTACTTTCTTCAACTTAAGCCTAAATTTTGCAACCAGAAGCTCATGATCTGAGCCACAGTTGGCTCCTGGTCTAGTTTTTACTGACTGTATATTGCTTCTCCGTCTTTGGCTGCAGAGCACATAGTCAATCTGATTTCTGTGTTGACCATCTGGTGATGTCCATGTGTACAGTCGTGTCTTGGGTTTGCTATGACCATCGTATTCTCTTGACAAAATTCTACCAGCCTGTGCCCTGCTTCATTTTGTACTCCAAGGCCAAACTTGCCTGTTATTCCAGTTATCTTTTGGCTTCCTACTTTTGCATGCCAATCCCCCATGATGATAAGGACATCAGTTTTTGGTGGTAATTCTAGAAGATGTTGTAGGCCTTCATAGAACCGGTCAGCTTCAGCCTCTTCAGCACCAGTGGTGGGGGCTTAGCCTTGGACTACTGTGATGTTGAATGGTTTTCCTTGGATTCAAATTGAGATCATTCTGTCATTTTGGAGACTGTATCCCAGTACTGCTTTTCCTACTCTTTTATTGACTATGAAGGCTACTCCATTTCTCCTGAGGGATTCTTACCCACATTAGTATACCTGATAGTCATCTGAATTAGACTCACCCATTCCTGTCCATTTTAGTTCACTGATCCCTAAGATGTCGATGTTCAGTCTTGTCATCTCTTGTTTGACCACATCCAGCTTTCCTCGATTCATGGATCTTATATTCCAGGTTTCTAAGGGGTATAGATCTTTACAGCATCGGACTTTCCTTTCACCACCAGATACATCTGCAACTGAGTGTCCTTTCGGCTTTGACCCAGTCGCTTCATTCTTTCTGGCGCTACTAGTACTAGCCCTCTGCTCTTCCCCAGTAGCATATTGGACACCTTCTGACCTGAGGGGCTCATCTTCCGGTGTCGTATCTTTTTGCCTTTTGGTCCTGTCCATGGGGTTTTCATGGCAAAGATACTGGAGTGGGTTGCCATTTCCTTCTCCAGTGGATCACGTTTTGTCAGAACTCTCTGCTATGACCTGTCTGTCTTCGGTGGCCTCGCACGGCATAGCTCATAGCTTCATTGAGCTACACAAGCCCTTTCACCACGACAAGTAGAATTTCTCAAATATATACATTAAATTCTGTTTTTAAATTTTGCACTGAACTTTATCCTGTTTTAATTGTGTATGCATTGGGTTTTATAGGTTTTCTTTTTAATGAATTGTTGTTCACTGCCCAGACAGCTTCAGCTACTGGGCCATATATGCATGAGATAGATAAATAAATAAAAGCAGCTCTGGAATGGCAGCTATTGCCTGTCCTCCCTTTCTGTACATTTTTCATTCCTAGTGCTAGAGCTGCCCACCATGCCCCATCACTGGCTAGTCAGGGGCAGCATTCACTTAAATAGGGGATGATACCAAAATAACTATACCCAGACGTCCTCTGAAACTTGGAGCTCCTCCTGCTACACCTGGTGACCTTTCAGCTTTAACTTCCAAGTGTGTGTGTCTGTTTCATAGACCAATTTCTTTATGGATATGGATATGGAGATAGATGGAGACTGGAGATGGAGGTGGAGGTGGAGGTGGAGATGTAGGAGATGGTGATGTGTGTGTGTGTGTGTGTACGTGCGCTAATTAACCACCAACTGTATTCTTGAACATACTAGTCCAGGAAAACATAATATGGTACATGGATCATTTATCAGTCTTCTTTGTGATCACATATCTCACTTTCTTATTTATAAAGTGAATGTCACAAGGCTGAAACACAAAATGTGGTTATGGCTTAGAAAACAGAATGTATTGAAGAGAAATGCTATCAACAAATCGGTTGTAAGAATATGCTCCCTATGTCCTTTTTGAGTCATAAGTACTTAGTTTACTGACAAAATCCAAGTATTTTTTATAGTTGTCAACACTACAGAATCATCACCACCAGGGAATGACAAACTGGATTCCATATGGCTAGCTTAGAACTTATTCAGCTACTTAATTGTCCTGTGGTGACTGGCAATAATTTGTAAAAGGGGAAAGGAGCAGCTGGATTTGCAGGTGCTGATATGACCAGTCAGAGACAATGCAGCATTTATTTGTCATCACTTGTGCACTAAGTTACATATTCTGTTAATAAAAAAGCAACAACCATGTGGATAACAAAGCAACATTTCTTGTTAGTGCACAAGCTTTATATTGCATAACAGAGGAACTACAACTACAGTCCTGCAGATTTTGTTGAAAATGATACAATAGAGGCCCTTTTTCCATATGATAGATACCCAGCAATTCAGATCAAATAGCCAGACTTGATAGCGGCATTGCCAGGATTGGCAACATGTTGATCCATAAGTGGAAGATAAAACCAACAACTGCATGGGTAGTAGGGTAATAAAACAACCAGCTCAACTTCACTGGACTGTCCTCCTATTTTACTTAGGTCTGGAAATATCTGAATGGCATCTACCATTGGATATCTAGATACAAAAGCTCCTATCATTTCTTCTGAGACTGGGATTTTCTGCATGATCAGCACAGTCCACAATAGTACACTCATGCCACAGTCTGTTGCAGCACATGGGGCTGGACATCTTGAATGCTGAACCTCTGGTAGGAGGTTGCCAACTTGGTTGTCACAGCCAAACCCAGGGAGCATGGGCCATAGGGTGTTGTGGGACTATTTTAGAGTTATTTAAACTTCAGATGACTTCTGTTCCACAGGTTTGGATGCCATGGCAAGCCACGGCCAGGGGCTGAAGAGGCACGGTGGCCCCTGTGTGAGACTACTCATCACAACATAATGAAAGCTCAACATGATTGAGCTGTGGTGATTGTAGGAACCAGGTGTCTTGGTTGTTCTTTATCTCTCTTCCATGTATCCTCCTCCACCTCTTTCAGCATTATCATCACCATCTCTTCACCTGCCCTCTGCCTCAAGATTGTACCTCTTAAAATTAGTTGACTCCTCTTCCCAACCCCAACCAGTCTTGTTCATTTTTTGTCAGCTAAGTTTATGTTTTACAAGTTGAAGTTTTTTCCCTCTCTATGACCTTGTGTATATCTTCATAATCTCCTGTCCCTCTGAACACAACTTCCTGACCTGTACATGCTAATTAAACATTATACCTCTAAAGTATTAACACACATGCACACACAAGCAGAGAGAGAGAGAGACAGAGATTTCCCTTCATAACAACCTAAAACAAACATTACACAATCACAAAGGGTAGGAACATAACAGGTGCACACACATATACACATATACATATGTATGAATATACATCATATGCATATACAGAGAGAGAGAACATGGCAATGATGTCTCTATAACTTCTCTCTCTCACTAAGGGGCCTTATCCCGCTCACTATAAAATTAATTAATTAATTAATTAATTAATTAATTTGTATCCCACCTTTTCCTTTTTTTTTCTTGTGGTGGCTCACATCATTCTCCTCCTCCTGCCCTCAGTTTTATCCCCACAACAAGAACCCTGAAAAGTAGGTTGGGCTGAAGTCTGTGACTGGCTCAAAGCCACCCAGTTGACTCCATGGACCAGCAGAGACTAGAACCCAGATCACCTGAGTCCCAGTCCCACACTCTTAACCACTAAACCACACTGACTCTCACTAAAAATAAATAATGCATTTTCTTGGCAGTGTCTGGGACTGTTGTGATAGAGGTTTCTGTTGGTTCTGAAAGTTGCAGGTCCAAAAGGGGCTGTTCAGTAAAGGCTGAAGAGATATGGCTTGGTAGCACAAAGCCCTGAGTGGGGCTAATTTACACATCTTAATTTTCCTGAAAGAAAGAAATACTTCTATTTAAAGAGAAGCAGCAGCAGCAGCAGCAAAACATGAAATCAATTATCCTATGTTATTATACAACCCTTGCCTTCGATATATGCATTTTTGTTTTGCTAGTGACGCTCTAAATTGTTGATCTTCAGAAGGCTCAAAACACGGCTGCTGTTTTTCTTCAGCTGTAGGCACATTGAGGTTGCAAAGCCAGATCAAGCAATATACTTCCATATTTAAAGGCAACTGGTCTAATAAAGAGGAGCATCAAATCTCCATGACAACTGATGTTTCTTGGCAGGCAATGAAACAAGCCTCTGATCGGAAACTGACACTTATTAACACTCCTCTAACCATGCAGGTTTTTTTTTTTTTTTTTGTTCATTTCTTTGTGATTATTGAGTATGTGGGTCACAGGCAGAAAATAATAAAACAACATACTTAAGGATTTTAGGAGCTATGGTAATTTTCTAGAGTAAACAATCAAGTCATATAGAGCCTATTTATTTATAGCTGATATCTTCATCTCTTTGTATGGATTAATAACATTTCTTCAGTTCCTTTTCAAATAAGCTCTCCCAAGCATGTGCATTCACTCTGCACCGTGAATAATAAAGTGCTGGGAAAGTGAACAAAAAAAGTAAGTTGTGGAAAAGGTCATCATGTTACTATGGTAATGGAGGTAGCTTATTTCCAGATTTCTTTCATGTAGGCTGCTTCACTGAGTGCTATAGAGACTAGTCCTCTTCAGGCATTCGATTTACCCTGTTGAAAAAATGCATAAGGGGCGAGTATCCCAGCCTCCACAATCATATCTTCAGCCCTGTACTCTTGCAGACTGATGGCATCCATGGAGGTACTCCATGTGCTTAAGAACCCTGGAATATCAGGACAAAGGAAGTGTGCTCTACCAGAGAAAGATGTGATTGGGGTGGAGCAGGACTTCTCATTACTTTCAGAATGAGAAGTAGGATGGTTCAAGAAAGCTATGGGGTGCTACTAGATCAGAAAACAACCTGGAGAGAAACTAAATGAAACAAAAGCCAGAATGATACCCTACAAGAAATGTTGCATTTCTTTCATTTTGTTTTTCTTAAAAAAAACCACAAGTACTTTAGTGGGTGCAATGATTGGATGTTATACAGTCTGTCCAGTCATAAGCCTATGCTTTACATGCAGAAACATCCAGATTCAGTTTCTGGTAACAGAAAGGGAAGTGATGGATAGCAGGTCCTGTGAAGGAAACCCAGGAGAGCTGCTGCAAATCAGAGCAGACTGTGCAGAGATGTTTGGACAAATATTCTGACTGGGTACGAGACAGGCCTCTGGGGCAGTGTCCATTGGGATGCTGTGTCCCTGTTGGCTCTGTTCCACAAGTGAGATTCACCACTTGTGCTATACTGATTTAGTGTTCTTGGTAGCAACTAGGAAAAAGCATGTATGCTCATGTCTGGAATGAACAAGGCAGTGGAGTTAGCCTTGTTTCTACTCATCTGGGGTCTTTTGTAAAATCTCTGTTGGGCAAGTGGCAGGTCCTGCTTATGCAATGGAAGGACTGCTTATGTGACTTTCCCATTGGATACTGCCCCTTGTTCATATATTGTATATTGCGTCCATGGAAAGTTCTTAAGGTAATAGAGATAGTAATCCAAAGATTGCCACTTAGGAAATATAGGGATGCATTTCTATCATAGAGTAGTACATAATTTTGCTCTTTCTCCATCTTTTTCATCTTTCCTTTAATGAAATGACATTAATCCTGCTGTGAGGAGGCAAACTTCCAAGTGCGTTCCTTACTTCAATAATGCTTAGCCCCTTAATGCAAAACAATGGACTTGGGTAGAAATTAATATTGAATCAAAGGAGGTTGAAAGCAGATTGGGTTGACGGAGATATGAACAAACTCCTTAGCAATGACATTTTTGGAAAATAATTTGAAATTAGCTTCTTTGCCAGATCATAATTATGTTTAATGCTTCCCAATGCAATTTCAACTCTAGCCATTCCATTTCTAACATTCTAACGTAGTTAATATGTGTACCAGATGGATTGAAGGCAGTTGGGGTCCTTTTTTTGTAGATTCATGGGAGTCATTTAAACAAAGACAGTTTACAATTTTGTTTTGGACTTTAAAAAATAGTTTGATATGTATTCAAATATAAGCAACATATGTTGACAAAAGCACGCACATCCTAAACATTCCTCTACAGCACTTTGGTCAAGATTGTGTCTCTTAGGGTCTGGGGCCCCAAATACTTTGAATATGTCTATTACTGATGGTAAAACATGAGAAAGCTGTAGAAAACCATAGGAAACATTTGGAGAGATCCACAGGGAGAATGTTATTTGCAGCTTCTTTTATATGCTTTTTCTGCGTAGAGATAAGGCGACTAATAAATTCATTGGTATAAAAACAATAAAACAGCCACAAGAAGAACAATAGCCAATGGCTGCTAAAATGTAGGTGTATTTATATGAGAAAGCCGGAATGTATAATTTGGATCATAGGCAGATTGAAAGAAGCACTGGAGATATTTGATGGCTCTGTAAAATGGTCAGAAAAACAATCACAGAGCAACATAATCTACTCCAACTTCCTACTCAATGTTTTCACTGCAATGTAGGATGTGGTGCCAAGGTCCCTGACAGAAGGCCTTAAATAATCTTAAAATATCTCCAGCAAGGGAGAACCCATCACTTTCACCAATCCTACTAAAGGTTCTGTACCAAGAATCCTCTCCTTACTATTATATTCCTTATTGTGACGTGAAAGGCATATTTATGATCTATTATTAACAAACATAAATGTATAATCCTACAAGGAAGTGGAAGCTGATGTTATTGTGGGAAGGAAATAATGGATGAAGATGTGTTAAGTACCTCCTGTCCCTACACCCAACCACAGGAGCTTCTTTCCCCAAATGGTGTATAAAACAATAACAATGGACCTTCAGGCTATCATTATTCAGACTAGCATGCAATGTGTCTATGGAGGCGTTGATCTCATTTATATGGAAGCATATATGTATTACCTTATTTACTTTTCTTTCAAGCTAGTGTATTGCCCTGGATCTTTCCCTTAATGAGTTGTTACATTATCTTCCAAATTCTTCTTAAATGGTGCCTTAAATGTGCATTTAAGCTATTGACAGAAGAATGAAAGAAACCACTGTTGCAAATGTTTTTTGATCTGCATTGCAAATTAAAAGATGGAAAATATCTATAGCAAGCATTAGAGAAATCTTATGCTTCAAAGAAATTACTATTATTTTTAAAAAGTGAAAGCTACTATTCTACAAATTTATGAGGCATAACCCAGAGTATCCATTTCTAAATCCAAATACAGAGTAAAAATAATCTTTTCATCAATGGTTTGTTGTGTTATTTTCTCCATGAATGAATGCTTTCTGTGTCTACTCATGTTTATAATCATTTGCAGCTTGCAGTTGCCAAGTGTTAGTCACCATCTAAGCCAGTTTTTCTATATATATATTAACATCTGTGGACAATATATGATGGTCCTGAATCTTTTCTGTAGCTTGTGGGTGGGGATATTCTGTCTCTCCATTTTTGGGGCTTGGGAAGTCCCTTTGTTAGGAGATCATTTTATTTATTTATTTATTAAAACATTTTTATGCCGCCCCATTCGCCGAAGCCTCGGGGCGGCTTACAACATAGATAAAACAATAAGTTAAAATATCCATATAAAACAATCTTAATTAAAACACACATTATAAAATAAGCCGCCCTGGCCAGATAAAATTCAATTGTATTTAGCATTTAAAATGTTGCTTAAATAAAAAGGTCTTAGCCTGGCGCCGAAAAACAAATAACGACGGCGCCAGGCGGACCTCTCTGGGGAGCGCATTCCATAGCTTAGGCGCCACCGCTGAGAAAGCCCTTCTCCGAGTAGCCACCCTCCTAATTTCTCTCACGGAGGGCTCCCGGAGAAGGGCCTCTCCCGCTGATCTCAGGGGGCGACTGGGCAAATATGGATGTAAGCGCTCCTTCAGGTAACCAGGACCCAAGCCGTTTAGGGCTTTATAGGTCATTACTAACACCTTGAATTGGGCCCGGACTTCAATGGGGAGCCAGTGAAGCTGACAGAGAACTGGAGTCATGTGACCATAACGTCCAGTCCCCGTCAGCAGCCTGGCAGCTCTATTCTATTCTGAACCAATTGAAGTATCTGGACCGTCTTCAAGGGTAGCCCCACGTAGAGCGTGTTACAGAAGTCAAGACGGGAAGTCACCAGCGCATGAGTCACTGTTGCAAGGCAGTCGTACTCCAGGTAGGGGCACAGCTGATGAATCAGCCGAAGCTGGAGGAAAGTGCTCCTCGCCGCTGTTGTCACCTGAGCTTCAAGTGAAAGCTCCGGGTCGAGGAGCACTCCCAAGCTGCGGACCATGTCCCTAGGAGGGAGTGCAACCCCGTTCAGGACAAGGTTCAGATCACCTTCTCCGAAGCCCGAACCGCCAACCAACAGGACTTCCGTCTTGTCTGGATTGAGCTTCAGTTTATTGGCCCTCATCCAGCCCATTACCTTGGCCAGGCAACAGTTCAGTACAGCCACTGCCTCACCTGGATTGGTGGAAAACGAGAGGTAGAGCTGGGTATCATCAGCATACTGATGGGTCCGCAGCCCACACCTCCTGATGACCTCTCCCAGCGGTTTCATGTAGATATTGAACTGTAAAGGGGACAAAATGGAACTCTGCGGTACCCCATGGCAAAGCTGCCATGGCGCAGAGCCATAGTCCCCCAACACCACCTTCTGGAATCGGTCGTTGAGATAGGAGCGGAACCACCGCAAAGCGGTGCCTCCGACCCCCAATCCCTCCAGCCTATCCAGAAGGATACCATGGTCGATGGTATCGAAAGCCGCTGAGAGGTCCAGGAGAACCAACAGGGACGCACTCCCCCTGTCCTTCTCCCTGCACAGGTCATCGTACAGGGAGACCAAGGCAGATTCAGTACCGTACCCGGGTCTGAAGCCGGACTGAAATGGGTCCAGATAATCAGTTTCATCCAAGAGTGCTTGGAGTTGTCCCGCCACCACTCGCTCTAACAGCTTGCCCAGAAACGGGATGTTGGCCACTGGTCTATAGTTAGCGGCCATCCCTGGATCCAGTGACGCCTTCTTCAGGACCGGTCGGACTACCGCCTCCTTTAAAGAGGCAGGCACCCGACCCTCCCTCAGAGAAGCGTTAACCACTTCCAAGATCCAGGTTCCAATCCTGTGCTTGGAATCCTTTATTAACCAAGACGGGCAAGGGTCCAAAAGGCAAGTGGTAGGACATACTCGTCCAAGCACCTTGTCCACATCATCGGGCCGCAATAACTGAAATTCATCCAATAATTCTGGACCAGACGGCAGCGTTGGTGTCTCCCTTAAAACCTCTGAATCAATAGTGGAATCCAGCTCGTGACGAATCTGAGCGATTTTCTCCCTAAAATGCTCGGCAAAGTCATCACAGCGGGCCTTTGAGGGTGGAATCAGCTCTTCCTTTGGCCCTGGGTGAACCAGGCCTTGCACCACTCGAAAGAGCTCCGCCAGATGGCATTGTGAGGAGGCAATGGAAACGGAGAAGTGTCTCTTTTTCGCCGCCCTCACCGCCACAGCATAGGCCCGATAGTGGGCTCTTAAGTGTGTTCGGTCAGATTCATCCCGTGATTTCCTCCACCTACGCTCTAGCCATCTCCCAACCTGCTTCATTGCCCTCAATTCTGGAGTGTACCAAGGGGAAGAGCGGGCTCTGCCCGGTGGGAGAGGACGCTTAGGAGCGATCGTGTCTACAGCCCTGGTCATCTCCCCATTCCACAGTTCAACCAGAGCCTCGACAGGAGCACCTGTCTTGTCAGCCGGAAACTCCCCCAGAGCCTTCAGGAATCCTTCCGGATCCATCCGGCTCCGGGGGCAGACCCACACAATCGGGTCTGCATCATCATCATGCATCATACTCATTCTTTCCAAAAGTTTTTCTTTGGATGGAGGGACTCAGTAGATCGTGCCTTGCGTATAAGGTGGTGCTCCTAACCTCTGCACTGCCTCTGGAAAACGCTCATTTGCTATCTGTTGGAAATGCACTCAGCTTTCTTTATATAAAACTAGCTGAAGAGAGTGTGTTGCCCATGAAATGTTAATTTCCAGCAATCTATTAATCATCTTAAAATAAGATCATCAAAACTTAAGGCTTTTTTTGTCTTGGTAGCTTTGTGTTCTCTCTCTTATCCCACTAATGACATTTCTTTTCAGCAGACATGGGTTTCCATTCCAGGGATACAAATCTTTGTCTATATTTATATCTATATGCAATGAAAGATCGGCAATGTAACAATAACTCAATCTCTCTCTCTCTCTCTCTCTCTCTCTCGTGCCATTAGAATCCAGACTTCCTCTGTTTATCTGTGTTTCTAACCCTTGCTTAGGAGGCAAACCCACCTGTGGAGAAGCATGCAAAGTTTGTGCAACTCCAATGTGCAACCTCCTTCCACAGCACTTACAGGGTTTAAGTCCCATGCATAGAAAGAAATGCCACTTGTACAGGGTTTGTGTAGGCTTGCTCCCTGGCAGGCACCCATGTAACCACTCAGCATGCTCACCAGGAAGCAGAACTCACCAGTGCAAGAAAGTGGGCTGAAGACTGGGAAGCCAAGGCCAGAGAATCTGACAGATTCTCACACCCAGATCAGATCATTCGCACATCCCTATTTGCAATGTATACAAAGCAACATGGACAGGATTGGGTACCAGTTATGCAGTCTTGCAAGGTGGTGATATAACACTGAAGAAGTTAAAGTTTTGGCCTTTGGCCCTTAGCATGAGATGTTGAGGACTGTGGCATCACAATGAAGAGCAGGCTGGGCAAGTGGAATATGGCAGATGGAGAAGGGAGGTCATTTCGCATGCCTCTAGCACCCTCTTTGCCTGTTGAGCCTGCCGCAGATGTGGCAGATGTGAAGCTAGCAGCAGTACCAGAGAGACGCAGCTGGGGGAAAGAAGTGCACATGCTAATTTCACCTCTTCCTTGTTAGCTGCAGGGCTTAATATTTTAACATGTGCCTAGGAAATATAAGGATGGCTTTTGTGTAAGCGGTCCTGAGGCTCTCGCAAAGGACGGCATAGAAATATCTTAAATAAATCAATCAATAAAATATGAAAGATTTGCAGGGGAGTTGCTATTACAGCAGTCGTGGGGAGGATGAGGTACAGCACAGGGGAATTAAAAAGTCAGTTGAGGAGAAGGGGGATTAGACATCTTACACCTATCCCTTCTTCTGTTTCTTCCTCCAACCAGCTGTTTCCTGGAAGCCTTACCAGCTTAACTCAGGGATGGTGGGCCTGGCTGTTTAATGCCAGGTCATTCATACTAAGATCGCCTGCATCCATGATGTAATTGTGGGTGACAGCCACTTCCTCAGTTGAATTTGGCAAAAAGGAGATATAGAGCTGAGCACCGTATGCATGAAACTTCCCTCAGTGGTTTCATGCAAATGTTAAACATTATAGCAGATAAAAAATAAACCTCACGTAAAGCTTTCAAGGTGCAAAGCAATAATCCCCCCCCCCCCCCCCCCTTGCCCCAGCATCTTCTGGAAGCAGCCATCTAAGTAGGAGTGGAATCACTGTAGTGTCTCCAATTTGCAACTGAGAAAACTTATTCAGAAAGATGCCACTAGAGGCACAGCAGCACAGGGCACTTTTTATCAACTAGACTGATACATCAACTATTTCCCCACCCGGATGCAGACAACTTAGCTATCCAGGCTTTGGGAGGCTCTCAGTTGGATTGCTGCACTGCATTATACAATGTGCTGCCTTTGAAAATGGTCCAGTGAACTTCAGCTTGTCCAAAACAGGGCAGTAAGATTTTTAATTCGCACTAGCCAAAATGTTCGTATTACTCCAGTGCTTTTGCATCTGCACTGGCTGCCAGTCAATGTCTGAGCCTGATTCCAAGTGCTGATATTAATATCCAAAGTCATTAACAGCTTGGGCCAGGCTTCTTGAAGAATCATGTTGCCCCCACACCCCATACATCACCCTGTCTACTTCCTAAGACAACCCTTAGGAGCCTTTCTGTGGGAGTTCCTGCCAAAGGCATTTAGGGGAGTGGATACTAAAAACAGGGCCTTTTCCGTTGTGGCACCCCAACTGTGGAACTAATTTTCTAGGGAGGCTTGCCTGGCACCTACATTGCATTATTTCTGGCCCCTGGTGAAGACATTTTTTCCTTAGTAGCCTTGCCAGAAATGTTAGTTTCAGACCATTTTAAATTCTGTATTATATATTAAAACTTTGTACTGCAACTAGTTTTATACTGTTGTCTTGATTACTTAAAAATGTTGTACTATATGAATGTTTTGAATGGTTTAAAATGGTTGTAAACTACCTAGACATCTTTGGCTATTGGACAGTGTAAAAATAATAAATAAACAAATAATACTACACTCACCATTAGGATGCCCTGTCTGTGCACCATATTCTTGTTGTAATATGCCATCAACTCATCTCATGTGAATGGAAGCCCTACAAAATGACCTATTTATGGCAGACCTTCTCAGCTCCAGTATCTTCATATGAGATGCTATGCATAAGGGACAGCATATAACAGTTTTAAATAAATACATACATACATACATACATACATACATACATACATACATACATACATAAATAAAGCCTCCTACATGACAGAAATGGGCCCCACAGTGGCACATGTGGCATACTCCTTAATCGGAAGTCCTGCTATTTGTTGTATGTATCCCAGGCATACAACATGTCGGCATGCGGCATTCGTTGTAGGAGTGATTGAAGTGAAAAGAGCAGCTCTTTAGCTCCTTGCACGGGCAATGTCATATGGGTCTCTGTTTATTTGAGAAGAGCAATGATCGTGGAAGAGGGGTAAAGGCTTACCTATCTGACAAGCCAAATCAGTTTGAGGCTGAAGTTCGGATTTCATTCAGGCAGCAACTGCTATCAATAAAAGCACTCAGAAAATTCAGAAATGTGGTGTTTTCCATAGAAGACTACAGATCAATAAACACAGGAACATGTCCCTGTTGCCCCTGCTAAGATTTCTTCACTGTGCATCATGACACCATGTCAATAAAACTGTCTGGGTACCTGCATTTTTCTACAAACTGTAAATCCCATAGCGTTATCAGTCACTCTAATTTAGTTTTACTGAAGGTTTGCCTTTGATTAAAAGCTCTGTGTTTCAAACAGTTGTATCTCTGGTGAGAGGAAGGGCTATAAGCAACAGTGCTCAAAGGGATTAAAGGCATTCCTTGAGGTTTCTTAAAACACTTCTCTAACACTAGTAGATTTGTCAAATATATAAACCCCATTCAGTGTAATAGGTAAGCAGAGCCAAGGTCTTTAAATGGAATTATCTTTTGTGTTTTCATGAAAAGTGGGGCCCATGGGTGTGAGAAACTCCACAGGAAGCTATGAGAATATATATTAGATATAAGATTTCTAGCAATACATTTTGAAGTATTACCACCACTAGCCTATCACTCTGTTTAGCAGGAAAACGGATTCTTTCCTGCTCAGAAAGCTAAGCTGTGAGCTGTCTTTCTGTGTGAGTTAAGTCTGATATATCTTGTAGAAGAAAGACAAGGCACATGGTCCAGTCTTGTTATAGTTTGTCTTTTGTTGGTTGGACAATGGCCTATCAATCAGCAGGGTTCTTCCCAAGAATAGAAGCAGTTCTGGATACTTGTGCCTTGTCAAAAGATGAAATTTGATACACTAGTTCTCCAGCTTCCCAGGCAATATCTTTATAACCATTTTAGCATAATATTGAAGGAATCAGCAGTTTTAGGTCTTAATTTGCAAGGCCTCAAGTTGCAGTAATTTTGTCAAAGCTTAATCCCAACATCTGTTCTCAATAATCTTACTGGCAAACAACAATAAAGAAGAGAGTTTCTGACCATATGAAGAGACTGCAAATTATTTATTTATTTATTTATTATATTTGTGCTCCACCTTTCTCCCATTGTGGAACTCAAGGTGCTCCATGAGGCTCCTAGGTGGTCTCCCCTCCATCTTCAGACCAGATATAAACCTGCTTAGCTTCAACATGGTGGATTCCTTATGTGCCTTCTGATCATTCTGAGTATGCCTCCCGGCATATGGGATAGACCAGCTCAAAGCCAGTGTGGTGTAGTGGCTAAGAGCATGGGACTGGGACTCAGACGATCTGTGTTCCAGTCCCACTGGTGACTCAGGGCCAGTCACAGACTCTCAGCCCAACCTATCTCACAGGGTTGTTGTTGTGGGGATAAGATGGAGGAGGAGAATGATATAAGCTGCCTTGAGCCCTTTGTAGGAAAAAGGCAGGATATAAATTGAAAAATAAATAAATAAATAAATAAAAATGGTGCTCAGCTTCTGAAGCAATGGTGTCAGCCCATTCTCCACACAAGCAGATAAAAGGAAGCATTCCCTACCTAGTTGTTGTTGCTCCATGCCATCAAGTCTCTTCCAACTTATGGCAACCCTATGATTGAATGGCCTTCAAAATGTCCTTCATAGCCACACTCAGTAAACTCAAGGTTGACGCTTCCTTTATGATGGTAATCCATGTCATATTTCCTCTTCTTCTGTTTCCTCTTCCTCTTCCTCTAATTCTTCTTCCTTCAACTTTCCTTAACACGATTGGTTTTTTTCCCAGTGAATTTTGTCCTTGTGTGATGTGCCTGAATTACAACAGCTGCAACTTCGTCATTTTCGCTTCCAAAGGAAGAATCAATCATAGAATCATAGAAAGTTCTAGCTTGAATTGATCTGAGATCCATTTGTTTGTCCTTCATTTGGTACAGAGCATTCAGAAGTTCCCTCTCCTCAGCACCATGTTTTGAACACATGAATTTCTTCATCTTTCTTCACTCCCCAGGTTTCACACTCCTACATAATGATTGGCATTACAATAGAGTGAATGATCTGAGTGTTGGTCTGCAGTGAAAGATTCATACACTTCTTTTCTAGTTCCTTCATGCTGCCTTCCCACTCATCTTCTAATTCCTTGGCCGCAGTCTCCATTGGGACTGATTATTGATCCAAGATAAACAATTTTTTCCCACCTCCAATTTCTTCATTATTGACCTTAAAGTTGTGCAATACTTCTGTAGTCATGATTTCTGTATTCTTAATGTTCAGCTGCATGATATTTTTCACAAAGAACACAATTAAATTATGAAATTCACTAGCAAAAGATATCATCATGGTCCCCAAATTGGATGGCTTTCAGGGGGGTTAGACTGGGTATAAAGCTATAAATGGCTACTTGTCCCAATTGCTATGCACTATTTTCAGCATCATAGACAATATCCCTTGGTACACCAGTTGCTGGGGAACATGAGAAAGACAGTGCTGTTGCATTCATGTGCTGTATACGGGTGTTGCTATGTCCTTCTCTGGGTATTCCCACCAAATGAGGTGAGGCAGGTAGCTACTAAAAAGAAGAGCTTTCCAGTGCTGAGTTACTTGGCATCCACACTATGGTCTTTTTGACACCAGTTTATTTTTCCAGACCTCTTGGCCCTTTGGGTGTTTTTTTTTTTTTTTTTGCTTCTTCTTTTAACCATATTTTAATATTTGCATTGCTTCTGGCTTTTGTCTTAGTTCCTAATTTGATTGCAAGTTCTTTTAAAATTGTTATTATTGCTGTTATTTTCATTATTTATGTAATTGTATGTAATGTTCTTTGTCATGTAAAGCACTTAGAGAACTTTGTCTAATGGGCAGTATAGAAATGTCATAAAAACAAACAAATGGAACACATTTTTTGTTATTTTCCACACATTTTGCTTAGAGCAGAACCTTCACAGAGTAAAACCAGACCATCTAAAATTTAATACTAACAGCAATAAACAGTGCCATTAGGTTGGAGGGGAAAGAGAGGGTTGTGCTTTGAGCCAGATGTGACAGCACCTAGTCTTGGCTCTCTTTCTCATCTTGACCAATGTGTGTTCAGATGGATCAATAGTACAGAGATCATGTTTGGCTACATTAACTAGAAGAGATGAAGATAAAAAGTAAGTATGTGTTCGGTGCTGAATAATGTTACAAAGATTCTCCCAAAGCTGGCAAATGGCAATACCATGTGTAAACAAATAGCAAGTTTGCATTAAGAGGTTGGTGGCGATTTAGGGTATTGGCTTATGGTTGAATTTCACAGAATCATAGAATGGTAGAATTGCAATGGGTCAATAAGGCCATTGGGTCTAATTCCCTGCTCAATGTAGGATAAAAGCATCTGTCTGACTGGTGTTGCATAGGACATTATTCATGCACCAAAATCCCATGTATAGATGGGACTTTTGTGCAAAACAGCTTCTGCATTGTTATAATTTTTAATTTCACAATTAATCACAATTAATTAAATTTCATAATTTCAATGTGTTCAGGAGAAGGAATGCTTTCAAGCTAACACTGGCAACAGGAATGTCATATAAAGCAGAGGATGTGAGGAATGTAAAATTCAGCCCTTTGGTTACTGCACATATGAAGGTAATTCCATTACCATCTGATCCATGAGGATGTGGTTTCTGCTCTTAAGACAATCAAGGATTTCCCATTCATAATCTCAGATGTAAGCAGAAGGATTCTATTTAACTCTGATAAATACTCTTGTATGCCAAAACATTTCCAAAAAAGCAGTACAAAACTGTACCATTTTTTAAAAGTGCCATTTTCCACTTTAGTATACAGGGGAAAGTGTATTTTTCAAAGTTGCACAACTTTGAAAAATGCTCAGTGGTTACACAAATTCCCCATTCATGCAAATCAAATAGATATTGAAAGCAGTTGTGGAATCTGGAGGAAAGATGAACTTGAAGTTGATGTTCAGACAAGCAGGATACATGAGAACAATGCTTGTTTGCCCAGCCCTACTATTTATCCAGTGTGTCTGTTTCAAAATACATATCCAGCAAATTCCAACCTTGCCCTGTGCAAACTCTAGAAAATCAGAGTTCTGACTTGCACAGGGAGTCTCCATGAGGTGAGATGTTTCTTCACTGCAGAAGTGTGATATCCAAACAAGTCGTATGCATCGGCGACAGGCATGGCCATGTAACAGGGTGCAACCATGCTCACCTTCAGCTCTCCCACAGTGCAAGAGAAATATAACATCTCAACCAAACAAGTCATGGACTGGTCCCTGTCAAATGCTGCACACCATGTGAGTCTTCTCTGAAATGAGCAGTCTAATAGTAATGCCACACTTGGCAACTTAATTTATTAACCTCACACTCAGAAATCTGGGTGTCAATAGAGACTGCACAGCTGCAAAAATAAGTAAAATTAACAAAAATTGTATGCAGAGGCAGGCAAAAGTTTGTAGTGTGTGTGCAGTTATTTCAAGATTAGGGTGTGCTTTGCCTGCTTCAACTGATTGCCTGGGTGTTCAGACAAAATGCCCCTGAATGTCACTTGATTTTTTTCCCCTCAATCCATGAAACTATTTGTTCATTCTACAGTGTCAAATTAATTCTACCATACGCCTATGATCTTCTTTTGGCTTCAGTATCAATTATCTGATGTGTCCTTCTATTAATTCCTTTGCTTGCATAGTTCAATACATTTCAACATTTCAGTCATCTAAGCAGAAAGGGCTGTGTGTGTGTGTGTGTGTGTAGAGAGAGAGAGAGCAAACTAGTTTCTACTTCCATTTCTCTGACATTTTTTATTTCCTTACCCATGTTACACCCTCAAAGCCACAATGCTATTGAAATCAAACAGTATACATCTATTGGCTTATTGTTGCAAGCCTGCACTGACAAGGGCCAGTTTTCACCATTTCACCTGAACTGGCTGTTTTCTTTTGGTGATATTGCATCAATGGCACCTCCTCAAATTGGATGGAGGTATCTAGTGGGGTGCCACAGTCCTGGGGCCAGTGCTTTTCAACATCTTTATTGATTTAGATGATGAAGTACAAAACTTCATAGGGTGGGGTAGCAAACACCCTAGAAGACAGAATGAAGATCCAGGGTGATCTTAATAAACTTGAACGCTGGGTTGAAAGCAAAAGAATGAGATTCAGTAAGGACAAATGCCAACTCTACCACCTGGGGCGAAAAAGCAAATGCATCATACCAGATGGGGAATATGTAGCTCAACAGAACTGAAAATAAAAAGATTTCGATGTAATTGTGGACAATAGGCTAAACATGAGCCAATAAAGGAATGCAGCCACCAAAAGGGCAAATGCTATTTTGGGATGCATTAAAAAAAGTATGATTTCCAAATCACAAGAAGTAGTAATTCCTCTATGCTCCTCACTGGACAGGCCTCACCTGGAATACTTCCTGAGTTGTCTTCTAGCCCTTTTTCTTGTTGGAATTGTTTGTAATTGTGCTTTAGAATCTCTCTTTTTAAAGATTTCCACCCATCATGGACTACTTTTCTCATCAGAGTCACTTGGTATGGAGCTTTATTGTCCTGAGTTTACTAAAACTGACTTTTCTAAAATCCTGGTTTTGGCTACATTTGGCTTTTCCTTTGTTTAGAATCAAAAATGCAGGTATGACATGGTCACTTTCCTCCAGAATTTCTTTAGCCGACACTTTGTCCACTAGGTCTTCCCTGTTGGTTCATATCAAGTAAAGTCCCTTCTTCCACTTTCTATTGGAAGAAGTTATTAGCAACACATGCTAAGAATCTCTTGGAAGAGCCAAGTCTGGCAGAATTTGCCATCCAACAAATATTGGGGAAATTGAAGTCCTCCATTATGATGACATCATGCCTCCTTGAAACACTGGCAATTTGCTTTTCTAAAGTTTTATCCTTGTCTTCTCCTTGACTGGTAATAGACTCTAACCACTATTCTCCTTTTTATGTCTTGCGCCATTTACATTAATCCAGATGCTCTCGATGGGACTACTAAGCTCATCTTCCTGTATTTCTGTGCACATATATGTATCTTTAACATATGGAGTGACTCTGCCTCCCCTTCTGTTCCTTCTGTTCTTCTCGAAAAGTGATATCCTTCAATTGTTGAATTCCAGTCATGGGAGTCATCCCAATAAATTTCAATTATACCTATCAGGTCATATTCACCCTCCTCTGTTAAGAGGTCAAGTTCATGCTGTTTGTTTCCCATACTCCAGGCATTATTAGATAGACATTGAAGGCCACAAACTTTATACTGTAGCTTTCATCCTATGTTTTTTGGAAGACTATCATCGGGCACTGTTAGAGCCGCCCCCTCCATTGTGGTGCATAAGCTGTTGTTGTTACACACAGGCAAACTTTTCCCTCCCCTTCAGGATTCAGTTTAATGTCCTCCTGAAAAACTTCATGCTGTGGTCATTAGTCCATTTTCCAGGAAGTGTAGTCCACAGTCCCCAAATCCAAAACTATCTCATTGGAACCACATTCATAGGTGCATTTACTTAGAATATATATATCTTTGTTCCCTTCAGTTACAGCTCTCAGGAGCACACAGTCTCTTGGAAGATACTCTTTGCTGAGCTAGCCAGGCCCCTCACTCCTTTGGCTCTGCCTTTGCCTCCTCTTCCACTACAACTCTACCACCAAATTCCTGTTTGCTGTTCCTGTTGTGGTCACTCAGCGTTCACTTTTCCTGTTCACTTACTTTCTAGAAGCTTGGCTGCTTGTATCCCAGAGTCCCTAGACCAGCTGGTGATCTTCTGGTGCTCAGCTAGGAGCCAGAAAACAGAATTCCCAGGCCTTTACCCTGCCCCCACTCCACAATGGAAACACTCCCAAGTGTGTCGAGGTGGCACACCTTTTCATTCCCTGCAGCTAGAAGACGGTGCAGCCAGCATTAGCAGTTACAAGTCTGATGAGTCTAAGCTCATCTGAACAAGGGGAAGAATTCAGTGGCAAGTCAAGCTTCTAGCTGGCTTTCTTGTGAAGATTAGCAGATAGAAAAAGCTCACTCACAGTTTTCTTGGCTCTTCTTCCTGCTGCTGTAGGGAAATTTATCTCAATGCTGCATTTGCCATTCCTTTTCTGGGCCCTGCAGTTGCTCCCATCAACAAATGAAATGGCCTTAACTGTTGTGAGCTCAATGACACCTTTCAATTAGAGAAGGCTCTTTCAAAGGAAACTCTCACTAGCAGGGATGATAGGAAAATATGATTTTTCCCCATTGAATTCCCCAGCAGTGCCTTGGTTGGGATATTTATTTAAATAAGCACAAGGTCGTTATGCTGGCATGAGGACACCACAGGTTCTCCCTGAAGTGCTGCACTTTGATTACAAATGATCCATCTTGCTATTGTATCTCTGCCTGAACTTTGTCAGCTTCAGCTGAGCAGCTCCTGTTAAATTTAAGGGAAAAGCCCCAAGGGCTGCTGGCCTCATAAATACAAGGCTGCAGTTCTGGACAGTTAACAGAAAGAACAGTGTGAATCCTCTCTGCTTCCTGATTCATGAAACATCTGTCATTGTCTAAGAAATATATCCAAACCAATATATTAAGCACCCCTCTACAGCTGTTGCTTTCTTTTCAGTATTCATTATAATTAAAATAACAAAGGAGAAGAGGCTTGAGCTGTGCAAAGGAAGGATTTTCTATAAGAATATGAAAGGTCTAGCATGATAGCATACCTGAGGACTTTGCTTGGGTTAAACTGCTCTTGGTTGGATACAGAAAATCTTTCAAACCAAGGTAGACAGAACCCTGAGTTGGAAACCTACATATGGCCCATGCTGCAGTATACCCCATTTCCCTAAAAGAGAGCTGTCCCACAGCAGGAGGGATGGGGCAGCTGTATAACTGTATAACTCTGCTCTTTGGACTGCTCACCCTCCTGGTCACCTGGGCTTCACCCAATAGTATTGACAGACTATGCAGTGGTTAAAGATGCCTTCTGCCTAGTGATTCAAGACAGTACAGCAGGCTTCAAATCCACTGCCACATTTCAATTAAGTAAAATTAATTAATGGGGTTTCACAATAAAAGAACCCAAGGTGCACAGTCTTGTGATCCTTTAGGACTCATGCCAAGCTTCAGGAGCCTAGGGTTCATGGCCATGGGCAGATGGACAGGCATCCTTTTCTACTAGGATACATTAACACAGCATTTATCTGACTACCTTTGCCCTAAGAAAATGTGCTATTCTTCACAGATTTCAGCTGATAGACAAATAACTGATGCTAACAAATCAGCAAAAAAAAAGAAAGAAAGAAAGAAACCTGCTTGGCCAAGAGTATTCAGTAAATCCATAGGTAAGGTAGGAGCTGGCCAGGTTCTCCAAAAATGTAAGCCCAAGCATGTCTATTCCTGAGTGCAGTTAGACTTGAGACACAAGCTCATCATCACTCTTGAGACAGAACTTCGTAAGATCCCAAAGTTCTGTACTCTACTTAAGAGCATCCAAAGCAATGTGAGAGGTGTGGCAAACTCTGTTGTCACAGCTCTCACCCTTTATTTTATCTAGATGGCTGTTTTCAGCTGTCTAGATGTAGGGGCAGTAAAAGAGAGGGAAGCAGGCTGGGGTGTTGATGAAAACAGTGCAGCTCCACAGCCCCAGACTCTTTCATCCATGCGTTTACACCTCCCCGCTTTCGCAGTCTGGTTGGGTGGGAAGCAGCAAGCATAATTGCTTTCACGTCTTCTGTGAGTGGGCAGGATGGGGCTTCACCTTCAAAGTCTGAACATTGAGGTTGGAACACCCCTTTGGTCTCCCAGCTTCATCTGAGAGACCATAGAATTTCATCCTTTCATAAGTGTTCTTAGCATTGTGTCAAAAGACTGGAATCTCAATGACAAATGCCTTCAGTATTGTTATCAGAAAATGGTTTTGCCATGAACTTCATGGTTTAGGGAAAATGAGTGGTTTTCAGCATTAGTTACCTAACAGTTCATTGGGAAGAGTATTCAGGGCTGTTTGATGTGTTTATACACTTTTGCAGATTCATTGCAGCTTATTGAAAAGCAAATTACCGCTCCTCACTGTTGGAAATTTATCTGACAACATTTTGGCTGTATCTTAGAAAGTGATGAAGTTCAAGGATCTGGAATTTTCTTCCTAGGCATGTCCTACAAATATATTTTCCTTTGGTTCAATACATTCTTATCCAGCTACCATAATTTTTTTCTCATCCACCTCCCCTTCCTGTTTTATGCCGTTTCAGGTTGTCACAGAGATTGTTGTGTCCTTGAAACAACCAAACCAAAGGATAGAGTGGGCAACCTCAGTCTAGTTGTGCCACACAGGAAAATTACCCTGGAGAAAGTTCTTATTTTGCACTTTTTATTTTGGGTGTGCACTTGCTGGATTTCTCTGTATGCATACAAAGTACAAGAAACAGCTACCTATTTCACAGAGTGATTGTACAGAGAAGTAAGAGCAAGGATTCTTGTTATCCTCCATGAGCCTTAGGAATAGCAAGGACCATAGATCTAACTAATAATAGCAATAACAAGAATAGTCATAACACGAACATATGCTTAAGCAATCCAATGTAATCTATTGTTCTAAATCTTTTGCTCCTTATAGGCTTTGCAGAATAGAATTATATTCACTTGCGAGACTGTGCCAGGACTTGCATTATCTTTCATAATTTATACCAAGGAGCAAAGAAAATTTCTTGTGCTCAATAAACAATAACATCCAAATGAACTTTTCTCCCTAAAGAGAATATACGAACACCATCTGTCTGGCTAGCAGCAAAGCATAGAGCAAAACCTGCTTCCTTCTTGAAGACATGTCTTCATTTGGCTATATGAGAATGTAGATTTAGACTAAGCTAAAGTGTTCTAATCTTTCAGGGTAAGTCCCTGAGGCTCTCTCCTTATTTCTGCAGCAAATTAGGCCAGCCTTCTAAACAGAACCTTTTGGCCAGCGTATGACTTATGGGGACAATTGGAGGGTTATTGCTGTGTTCCCTGTTCTCACTAAACCACATCATCCACACATTCTAAAAAATAGTAGATAGAAGGATTGTTACAAAAGGTAAGGAAGAGGGCTTCTCTGCCCCGTCCTGCAATGTGGATATTGCATAAAGAATGGGTTGCCAGGTAGAAGCTCAGTCAATCCAGCTACAGCCTATACAAAATGGATGAAGCACATGCTTTGTTCACCTCTTGATTGCAATCAAACTTTCTTCCAAAGTATCTGCATGCTGAATGGGCACCATGTTATTTTCTGATGCTGCTGGAAGGGAAGGCTCAATACATCTAACAAATGCAGGACATGGAGCCTAAAGTTATATTGGACAGAGGTGGAGATATAGTTATCCCCCACCTTATTTGAAGTTCCAGATGGTTTTCAGGACACCACACATTTGTATATAGAGAGAGATTTTTATTTTATTTATTTATTTTTGGATTAATATCCTGCCTTTTCCTACAAAGGGCTCAAGGCAGCTTACATCATTCTCCTCCTCCATCTTATCCCCACAACAACAACCCTGTGAGGTAGGTTGGGCTGAGAGTCTGTGACTGGCCCAGAGTCACCCAGTTGGATCCATGGCTGAGCAGGGACTTGAACCCAGATCGTCTGAGTCCCAGGCCCATGCTCTTAACCACTACACCACATGCCTAGGAAGAGATGATGGGAGAGGAAGGGAGAGGGGGAGAGGAAGAAAGTGTGTGTGTGTGTGTGTGTGTGTGTGTGTGTGTGTGTGTTGCCCATCTTCCCTTCCAGGAGTTCAAAGCAGCATGCCCCTTCATGTTATCCTCATAGCAGACCCACTTAAAGGTAACACTAAAGATAAACAGCTAGTGGTGATCTCCTGTCCATGGCTGGATAAGGGCACCCAAAGTCCAATGTCCTTGTTGACAGGGAGTAATGGAAGTTGTATTACCATCCTGAGACTCTGGGGAAAGGGCAGGATGGAAAAGTTTTTAATAAATAAATATATAAATATAAATAAATAAATGGGAAGGGAGTGCTACTCTAACCATTGCTATCTCTCAATCTCCCCTTCTCATCTCCAATGCACACCACATAATAAAGTTAGAATCTGCAACAAAAACCTATTTGAAACACAAATTGACACAGTCACATCACTAGCATTCCCATGACCTATATTTAAAAATGAAGTTTCCCATTGCTTCCTGAAGATCAAAGCAGAAGTTCACTGATGCAAATATTCAATCACCTGCTAGAGTAAGCTTTTATTTTCCCACCAATCCCCACTCCACACAGTTGATTTCCTTGTCAGTTCCTGCAGTAGAGAAAGATTTTGCACAACTCCTGATTCCTTGAAAACCCATCATGGTAGATTCCAATTCTTGTCTTCTTTCCAGCTGGAGAATATCCCCAGCTAGTGTTACTGATCTGAGGATATCTCTGGTTATTTGTCTAGGGTTTTTTTTTTTTCTGTGCTGCATCACCATCTACCAAAGAACTTGGAAAGTTTACCTAGCAATTCTCTATTTAATTAACTTTCTCCCTTCCTTTTAAGGGATCACATACAATCAATTATTAAGCAAATCTTTTGAAATATTACTGTATTAAGTGTAAAATGTATTTGACTCTGTGTTTTGTAGTTTGTTGTGTCAATTATGTATGATTTCTTTCTGCCCACTATAAATCATCGGGTATATCCAGCTACTTTCTTTCTTCTCATTGATATACTTGCAGTTTTTGGAAAAAGTATGCAACATAAATCTTACAAAAGGGAGAAAGAGAACCCCACATGAATAAGAAAGCACCTGCCACTGAGCAACTAAATCTTAAAATGTCAGTGTAACTTTTTCTTTGGTGAATATCGCTATTTGCGCTGCGATGTGCTGTATAAATGTTGAACTTGTCTAAATCAGTAAACGCCTTCTAGCGAGCATGCTGTACAGCATTTGCAATTCCCACTGTTTTGTTTGTCCTTCAGCAAGAAAATGGCCTACTTTGAGACCACTTTCACACACACACATGCACATGCACAAAGAAAAGGATGCACAGAATTAAAAGGTGGCTTTCTCAGGGCAAAGACAAAGACCAGCTAAAGCAAGATGATATAAAAACAGAAATTCCAAGGGTGCAGGCTGCAAACATTATTCGCCCACTGCTGCTTTCAAAGATACCATTAAACACAAGCATTCTAATGCTACAAAATGATGATGCAACCAAGAGATTCCCTCTGAAGTGCTTCTGGACAAGAGCTGTTTGCCAGACATTGATCTACTGTGCTTTCAAGTTCTTTTTCTTCTATGCCATGTGCCAATACAATATTTCCAATCTGTCAACAGTCTGTTTTGTTCCTGGAGAGGGAAGCATGAGTTTGGAGGCTTCGAGGGGCATTCTGAGGGGTGGCAGATGACAGTACTAAACTCCTGGACTTCTCTAAGAGTTCTGATGGATCATTTCCCCTCTTCGCCAAAGTCATACTTCTTTAACCCCCAAAGTTTTTGAAATCGCCCCGCACAATCTGAGAATCTGCACATGAAAATGCATTCAGCCCCAGCTATATGACTGCACCAATACGAACGCTAATCATAGTTTGTAAACTGTGAGACATAGGAGTGGAACAAGAGTAAATTGTACTTAGCCACATGAATATCAATGCATATAGATGAGCACTAACCTAACCTTGGTTCTAGAGGACAGACATTATTATCCTTTACACATTTAGCTGTGAGTAAACTCAGGAGGCAACAAGTATTTGAGTGCATATGCATAAGATTGCATATACCGTATTTTTCGCTCTATAAGACGCACCTAGTTTTTAAAGGAGGAAAACAAGAAAAAAATATTCAGAATCAAATGGGCACATAACCACAGGCATATTCCCCATCACTTCCCCATGGGCTGCACATCTGACAGACTTACTGCACACACATATTCGCTCTATAAGACGCACAGACATTTCCCCTTACTTTTGAGTGGGGGGGAGTGCATCTTATAGAGCAAAAAATACGGTAAATGTAACTAACTTAATCTGAATCTAAAAGCAAGGATTAAAAATGCTACAGCCAAGACTGTGTTGAAGATTATGTCACAGAGCACAACACTCCCAACGTTATTCCAACTGCCAAGGCTAATAATTGATTTGGTTAGTTTTGGCCCATTGAAAGCACTAGTGCAAATAGGATTTCTACAGGTGAGCAGACCTCTGCAAAGGAGCTTCCCCTGAGCACTTTGTTGTCTAGGGACCAAGAGGGGAAAGACAGAGAAAAGCTGTTAGAAGGAGAATGGGGATATGAAAACAAAATTAAAAGGAGGTTTCCCAGTGCACTTTGGCTCTGCACCATCCACCATCAGCATGTGGCTTACAACATATTAGCCTGAGGAAAATCAGCCCAAAGCGTAAGGGTGGGGAGCTACGCAGTTATTCCCTAAAGAATTGGGGGGCATATGTTTAAAGGACTGCCTCATCTCACATTGCATTCCAATATTCCTGCATCTTCATTCCTGAATGTCCTGACAATTATTACAACCAACTCCACCTCTCCTTCCTTCAGAAGTGAGGTGGGTAAGCATGAGAAATACAGTCATTTCACTCACCTAATGCCCAGCATCTTATGAAAGCTTCTGAATTTGGATGTTCTATTGTTTGCTACCAAGTTATTGTGGTGTTGCTGTTTTTATGTATTTTGGCCTGCTTTGCTATATAAATCACATGTATGTAAATCACATGTATAGTGCCTTTGTTCTAAGTAGAAGTGACCACTTGTGAATCACACAACAGAAGGAAATGGATCCCAATACAAGCTGAGAAGTCAGATTTCTAATTGAGACATGAGTACAGCACACCCCACTCCGACTCTGAGTCAGTAAAATGTGAGCCTTGCTCAGCTTGTAGTCCAGGTGCTGTGGAGGGGCCACTTCAATGCTCAATGTCTTCCTGCTGGTGGTTCTTTATCTTTTATCTGGATTTATTAATTGATTTATTCATTAGTCTTATATCTCACTTTTTATCAATGAACTCAAAGTGGCTTTCATATTTCCCCTTCTCCTGTTCTCAATCTTATCCCCACAACAACCCTGTGAGGTAGGTTGGGCTGAGAGTGTGTGACTGGCCCAGAGCCACCCAGATAGCTCCATGGCTGAGTGGGGACTAGAACCCAGATCACCTGAGTCCCAGTCCACCCTCTTAACCACTGCACCACACTGCCTCTCTTGAACGGAACAGCCTATTAAATAGATGACACTTTCAGAACAGAAGGCACTCCCCTTCCAATACAATTCTGGCTCACCTTAGTCACCCTAAATCACTTACAAGTGCTTGGATTTGGTGCTCTTAGACACATTTTTGCCTACCCCCTGCCCACCATTCCCTGCTCCTCCTGATGATATGAAGCAAATCTAGACACCCAGGAAAAAGGAAACTACAAGGAAAAATATAACTGGAAGTGCTAGAAACCACTGGAAGAGCTGGAAATAGGAGGGGGTTGACTGTCCTATTGGAGAATTACCACAAGTTTTTAGGGTGTGGGAAGTCTCACTTTCTCAGAGAGAGAGAGAGAGAGAGAGAGAGAGAATGCATTCACAACATACGTATGGCTATCAACCCTTCATGGTTGCCATGGTTCGTAGTCATCATTTTTTTAGTATAATCTACCTGACGGGACTGCGGGTGGCCCAGTATTTTAAACTGCTGAGCCGGTTGATCAAAAGGTTGAAAGTTCAAATCTGCAGATGGGGTGAGCTCCCGTGCTTTGTCCCAGCTCCTGCCAACCTTGCAGTTCAAAAGCATACAAATGCAAGTGGATAAATAGGCACCACTTTGATGGGAAGGTAACAGCGGTGTTTACTCATGCTGGCCACATGACCACGGAAACTGTCTGTGGACAAACGCTGGTTTCCTCTGCTAGGAAACGGAGATAAGCACTGCCCCCAAGAGTCAGACATGCCTGGACTTTAATGTCATGGGGAAACCTTTACCTTTAACTTTTACCTGATTGACAATCAAGTAGTTTCTACCTTATAACATTTCCATCTTCCCCATTCAGTCTCCCCACTGTTGGCATATCAACCACTGCACCTAAATTCAATCCCAGTGTTCATCACTCACTGTTTATTTTGCCTGCCTCTTCCCCATTAATCCACCCACGGAGACTGGATGGCCGGAACAGCTCCTGTCAGCGCCACTCTTTCCAGAGAATTCTGTGGCACTTTCATACCAGGACCATGAAAATCATGGCAATGCTACAATCCACGGTGGTACCATACATAAAACAAACCTTTGCTTCTTTCATGGTTTCCAAAGACCAAAACTACCACACTGCATAGCATGGCTGGGTTTAGGCAACATGGCAAACTAGCAGTGGTAAATAACCATCATGGCTTGTGTTGTCTGAACCCAGCCAGGGAGAGGGAGAGGGATGCTTTGTTTACATGTTGCTTGTTTTAATGTGAAGTGTGTGTGTGTGTGTGCGCGCGCGCGCGCGCATCTTGGTGTGTTGCATTTGACTATTTAATGGATATTTGGTTATATGTTGGGGAGAAAATATGATTTGGCACTGAGCCCTCCCCCCTTCTGCTTTGTTCTTTGCTTTTGCCAGCTTACAAGTCTCTGAGCCTTATCAGTTTGCTACCAGAAAATAGTTAGAACTGTACGTTGACGACATAGCAAATGAAAGGCAGTCTCCTGCTCTGGCAACCATTTTATGAGATCAGCCACTCCCTTGAAATTCCAAATATGCCCACCAGTCCAAAAAGTTGGAGACCTCTGTCCTGGATTGTGTCATGAGCTGGTCCCTCCTCTCCTACCCTCTTATTCTAAAACTCAAGCAATTCTTTGAAATACAGTTCCTTTACTGGAACTCAGCAGATAACAAAACAATTTGAACTCTAAATAGTCTTATTTCCAAAGATAAGGAAAAGACTTTGCTCCTGTAAAGAGTTGAATCCAAACTGGAAACTTCCCATCGGTCCTCCCTATCCCTAAGCTTCTGAAAACCTCAGGGTGGTTTTCCCTGCTGGACAGAAAGATGGCACAGTGGTGAAATCCGCATCCTACTTTACAGCTCATTTCTCTTGCCACCTTCATACTGGGTCAAGGACTGGCTATTGCCTCTGCTCCCCCTGCCCTCTTGAAAACTCTTCTGCCCCTTCCAAAGCAGCCTGATTCTCATGCTCTGTCTGAGAAGCTTCACTAGGCAACCCTGAAGGAGCTTCAAAGGATTCACCTCCACCGCCACACCTGCCCTCTTCCTCCTGTTCATAATCCAACAATAATAAGCAAGGACTGGCCCACTCTGCAGACTTCTGATGCAATGCAGATACTGCATTATAGTATGATTAACTCTTAGCAGAAAAGGGTGTGTTTTGTATTCAAGAAGGGTGAGGAAATTCCATGGTATTCTCTTGTCATTCAGGATCTAGGCAGCTTCAGGGCTCCTCCTGCTGGCCAAATGCCAGAATAACAGCCCTGGTAAGTACAGGATTAGACCCAGACTCTGCTGGGGCTGCCAGAGCTTTCATGAGTACCACCTGGGAGCCCTGGAGGAAAAGCTAATTAGGAACTGAATCTTCTCTCCAGAAGCTGCATTGGCAATACTGGTTGTCAGTGTGCTGAGGTGTTTTGTTGTGTCTGGATCCTGTCAGTTCTTGATCCTGTTAGAAGACCAGGAACTTCCTATCTATAGAACATCTCAATGATAGTCATCCATTTGCTACCTTCTCACTTCTTGTCTTGAAGCATGAAATTGTGTGTCCTCCTAGCATGGACAATGCCCCTACTTTATGTTAAAGGAAAAAGATTTGAACTTTCACAGGAGTCACTGCAATGTTGGAAGGGGGATAGAGCTTTTTGAAAGACCTTATGTGTCCAATGGTCCTGGTGGTGGGATGAACAGTGTTTTAATGTTTCACTTTAGTTGTATGGTTAATATTGCTTTTTCTTTTATTCTATGCTTTTCTTTTAATTGTATTCTAAAATAATAAAACTATTTAAAAAGAGAATGTCCCTGCCATCTCTCACACCTTGTGCTACCTTCAAGAATGGAGATAGAAGCGGGATGAGAGATGGAAGGAGTCACCCACATGGGGGAAGTGCAAGAGTTTGTTCCTGTGTATTGTCAGCTGTACAGCAGAGATAGGATGTGCCAGTAGTTGCCCGCATAGGGACAAGTGGGTGCTCTTTCTTCCCATGCTGGTGAGTTCCAACACCTGCGGTCCCTTATCTTCACTGTAGTCCCTGTAGTCTTGGAGGTGGTGGTGGGGACTGGAGGTATGGGACTTACCCATGCAGAGGGAAGAGTACTTGCTATGTCCATACATGGACAAGTCCCAGATCTGCCACCTCTCATCCCTACTGCATCTCCAATCTGATATAATAGTGGGAAATCCCTGTTTGCACCTGCAGCTTCCAGCATCCCTCCAAACAGATGCCAGGAGTGTGATACCTCTGGGAATGTGCTTCCCATGCTTCCTGTTTCCCAGTAGAGGTGCTGTTTCTACAGAGAAATAGGGAAAACCAGGACGACTCTCCTAAAACAAACTGCTCCCACCCCCCATTTGCTTTATTTTCCACTAGTGTTGCTTCCATTTCCAGTGGTCATGGAGCCATGCAGGCCTCACAGAGTTTGGGGGTGTAATGGGCCCCCCAAGCTGCTCCACAGCTGCTCTTCAGAGAAGATGAAGTGATAAGGCTTCCATACTGAAAACAAGTCTAGCTGGATTCACCATTAGTGAATCCAAAGGCCAGATTTCATTTCCTAATTATGGAATTTGCAAGGTTTAACTAAATAGTAATAAATATATACATGGACTTGAGTTACACAAGTGAAATATGTTTACCTAAGCAAAAACGAACAATTATTTGAAGAAAATTTATAGACCTTAAAAGGAACCCAATGATTAAGTATTTCTCAATACTGTTGCACATTTACTTTCAGTAACTCAGTGCATAATTACTACGCAGCCTGTCTGATGTTTTATTTGATACCATATGCAGCTATTTTTTTTAATGGCCTGCTCTGTTTTCATGATTACCCATCCATTCAAGGCATCTCAACATATAATGTCGACATCTCAGAACTCCTGTAAGTGATTTGAAGCAGCAGTTATGCTTTTAAGACCCCAATTTGTCTAGGTCATTTGGTAGCTCTATAGAGAGTGTGAAATTAAAGTACATTTAATAACAGGTTCTTAATCAGTCATGATGGAGCAAGCTTGATTTGACAGTGCATGCTGCTAGACACACGTTGGGTGGCCATTGCTAAGCAGTGAAAGGGGCTAGAAAGTGCAAGTTGGGTTTTTTGGGCTTAGGGCCACGAAGGAGGACTAAGCAGCTTGGTCTTATGCATCTTTACCCCAAAGTAGAATCTCCAGAGCTCAATGAAGCTATTCTTAAATTCATTTAGAATTCCATCCTAAAATTTAATGTCCAGGAATACACGGAATCCGTTTGTTCTTCATGAAAACCTGTGGGAAATGCATCATTTCAGGGTGAATATTGAGGCACATCATATAACGTAAGAAACCATTATGTTTTTCACAGAGAAATGCACGTACATCCACTATTATGAAAGCAACTATTTAATAAGCTTTTCTCTGGAATCACTGTAATTAGTTGAACTCCAGCTTTGGTAACATGCAAATACATAAATGTGTGCAGCCATCATAGAACCAGTCCAAGAATGACTACAGGGTCACAGACACACACACACATGTAGTGAAATGCTTATGGAGATATGTGTATGTATAGTAAAAGGCTTATTGGTGTGTGTGTGTGTGTGTGTGTGTGTGTGTGTGTGTAGTGCAAGGCCTACTGAGATCTCCATATCTATATCTATCTATATCTATATAAATATCATGTATATCTAAAGACTTTCACTACAACCCAGAAATTATCCATGTGAAACTGTTTCTGTGATGCTAAATCATTTATTTATATATTTAGCATTTTTGTGTATCTCTCTAAATATAAAGTTATCTGGCTAGCTTACTATTTGAACAATTTAAACAGGCATCCTGTTTAATGTTGCATGTTAAGCTGTTGATAAAGACACATGAATAAATATAGCTAAAAATAAGAAATGGGAACTCCAGAAGAACCCATTTCTACCCCCTTGTTAAATGCTGAGGTCTGTCCCAGAGGGGCAGACATATTTTGGGGTGGGGTGCATATTCCCCTTCATTCTGTGCCCTGTGTTGAGGGCTGTGGTCCCATCCCTGACACCACAATCAAGGTGTGGCCTTGCCCCCCAACCTCATTCATGTGTGTGTCCATGTGGCAGAGAGTTGCTAAACACAAAGGCAGCTGGGTGCTCTTTCTATGCTCTGGTGAGTCCCTAATCCTTCTGGCCTTTGCCTCCAGAGAACTGAGATCAGAGAGGCAGCAAGTGCCTACCCTGCCTTGGATGCAGCCAAGTCCTGACTCTGCTGTTTTCACTTCTCAGAAAGTGCTTGTAACAGCTAGTTTTGACCTCAGACTGGAGAAAGCAGTGGGGCCATTACAGAGGACTTTCCACTGGCAGTGGGGCTTGGAACTTAAGACCTGCCTCCTGTGGGAACCCCAAGAGATGACATGGGCCAAATTGGGATGCCCTATGGGCCAAAGGACCTGCACCACTGTCTATACTAATGCTGAGCAAATGGATCACCCAGCAAATAGAAAGAAAATAAGCAATGTGCAAGACCTTTCAGTTCCCATTCATTTTGTAACATCAAAGGGGAAACTGAAGTTTTCTTTTAAAGTGTTTTCCTAGGAAATGAATTTGGATTTTTTAAGAAGCACATGAGGTTCATTGTTCATGCACAGAAATATAGCTTGGATTTTCAAATCTCTAATGAAGTCCTTGGACACTAGGAAAAACACCAGGACCTATTTGAGCTTGTAAAGGGACACAGCAGGCATGCAGAAGACAGAAAAGTCATTTTTATAGGACTAGTACTTGGGCTGTAATTGCACCTCAACAGACAGTATTCCAACCAAATGCAATCAACTACCTGACTGCCTTCTGGTAGGGAATAAGGAACTTTATGATTCTATTAGACCACCATTCCTCTCTGATTTCTTTCATTTCTACTTGGATTGCTCATTGGTTTTGTGCATATTTTATAGACTGCGGTGTCACATGAGAACGTTAATTGTTGCGGACTTATGAACTAGTCAAGATCACTGCTCTGCCCCATCAAAGTAGGCTCTGACTTTTCCATTGCATGTGAACTATCAGAATCCTTCTGAGATTTTGAAGAACACCTTTTCACAGTTACAGTCTTAGGACCCACTGAAGGGTTGCACTTCCTATTCTAAATGACCAGGGGTCATGTCCAGTATTGATATTTATTACTCCAGACAAGCAGCACTCATTGAAACAAAAGGCTACCCTGGGATGTTTTGGGACTGAAGTGGTGGTGACTATTCTCAATGAGGACTCGTTTCATGTTAATGCTGCCACATAAGAAGGGTGCACTGAAAAATGTTGCAGAACAGTAGTTCATTTGCATGGACAAGCTGTGGTCTTATAAGAATTTGCTGTGAGTTTAGCTGCTTTTACCCTCTAAAGTGACTACTGGGAGGAAAGGAGGGAGACTGAGTAAACAAAGGACAATAATTGCAGACTCCAATTTAAGTGGTAAAGATTAGGATGGGGTACAGAGTAATCTGCCATCATCAGACCATTGGTCCTTCTCTTCCAGTATCATTGACCCCAACTGGCCTCAAGATTTAAGCAGACACTTTTCCTACCTGGAGATGCTAAGGACTGGAGCTGGGATATTCTGCATATAAATCATGTGCTCTGCCATTAAGGTGGCACCTATATGGATCCTCCCATTCCCGTGCTGTAGCATCAACTGTAAAACCAAATGCCATTGTTCTGTATTGCACTAGAAACATAGAAGCAGAGTGCGTCAGAAGGGGCCTCCTGGGCCATCTAGTCAGACCGCCATGTCTGCTCATGACATGCCTACCATGTGCATGTCCAGCCTATCCTTAAACACCCTCACCACTGGGGCTTCAACCACCTCCAGTGGAAGCCCATTCCATACCCTAGGGGTCCCAGCCATCAAGAAGTACTTCCTGGCATCCACCCTAAATCTTGGTTCCCTGAGCAATAAAAAGACAGAGTGTTTGGATGTGGTTGATGAACAAATTGTGCCCCCAGCTCCCAGCATGAATACAATACAGTAGAAGAGGAATCCAACATGTTGGAACACAGTCCAAAATCTATTGTATAGAAATGGATTTCTTGGTTACCTCTGACACCACAGTTTTTGTTGTCTTTTCCAGGAAAAGGCATCCAGGACTTAGCAAAGCTGTTGTGATGGCACAATGCAGTTCCAGTCCCCAGCTCCGGCACCCATCAGTAGCTCTATGAGCAATTTTAAAATAATTGTATAAATTATTTTATATGCACGTTGTTAATTTGGTTTTACAGATTTTTTTCATATTTATAGGTGAATATTTTTCTGCTTACCTAGAGATCCCTCCAGATTTCAAAACTTCTATATCTAGGTACTTGTCCAGATTATAGACATTAGATAGGTGGTAAAACAGGACCACCTATTTGTTTTTGTATCTTCAGGGCAAACTGGGAAAGTAGAAACATATTTGTTTATAAATGGACTAGGAACGCTTGAG
Source organism: Varanus komodoensis (assembly GCF_004798865.1). Lineage (NCBI taxonomy): Eukaryota > Metazoa > Chordata > Lepidosauria > Squamata > Varanidae > Varanus > Varanus komodoensis. The sequence continues at coordinate 7,324,815 of NW_025335761.1, forward strand.
GAATTTAACCTTTGACACCTTTTTATCTGGCAATAAATTATGTTGCTATCATTGCTGCTGCTATTTGCAAAGCACCAGTAAAAATGTAAGGCTTCGACATAAGTATTTACAATATTATGGGCTTAATTGTCTTGGAATGAATAGAACCTGTATTATATTTCAGTTAGCATTTGCAGATGAATTTAAAGAACAAATGTTCAGAAAGAATCCCTTAATCCCATGAGAAAAACTTGGACCATTTTCTCCTTCACATTTCTTTCTAATGAAACTGAATTAAACCATAACAGGTCAGAAAACAAGACTTAGAGATTGACGTAAAACATTTGCAAGCCCACCAGAGAACCACAGAGTGGTTTAAACAGGGATGCAATAAAGATTTAAAGATGCCAGTGTTCAAAGCGAAAGTAGTACACTCACAGAAGTGGATTAATGTCTTTGAACCCCGTAACTGAAGCGGGAGGCTTTGGGGGGCAGCAATGCTTTGTTGCATTAGTAAGCCAAAGGAAACATCAAGGATAGAGGAGATACAAAAGTTCTGCCTTCAGCAACTGCCTGTCCCTTTGTGAAACAGCAGATTGTCAACTCATTGATGGAGACTACAGCAGCTTGGCATTATGTGCAACATCAAGCTGAAAGATGTGCATGATCCTAGGCTGAGAACCTCTGAGAAAAATGGCATCTTTGAAAAGGCCATGCTTACTCTTGTGAATACCTATGGTCACAATGTATGATATCGCTTTTTCAAAGCAGAAACATCCATGGAAAGAAGGATTTTTTTTCTTATTACCATGTGCTCTCCACAATGGAGGCAGAGGTACCATTCTCTGCTATATTGTGCACCATGCAATTGCTTTGGACAAAGCATGAATCCAAAGTGATCAAAGTGCCTGCTTCAATCATATTCAGAGCAGTACCAAACTGAAATGGACTTTCCCCTCTACCTCACATTTAGACCACAATATAATTTGATTTCGCCTCTTTCGTGGGAGCTTTGCTCCCTGTATGTTTGCAACTGCCTGACTTTATGCCTGCCTGTGGTTTTGGGGTGTGTGTGGATAACAGACAAAGAGAAAGAGACTATTCACATGGTCACACACCAAATTCACTGCAAATCCGTTTATTTCACTGAAGTGTCTTTTCCTGTCCTGCCCAGCCCAGTCCAGCCCAATGTTGTACTTCCCTTTACAAAAGAACTGCAAATAAATGGTTCAAACAATACAGAACTCTGTGCACCTATTTGTATGAAATTTGGCAGGCTTCATCCATTTGAAGGACCTACTCTGCCTGAAAATTGTATCCAGTTCTGCCAAAATTAAAAGCTGTACAAAATTGTTACTTTTATTGCTATAATTAATTAGGGAGACATCCAGAGCTTTGGCAAATGAACTGAAGTGAAGCCCTACCTTGGATACAAACCAAAGTATGATATCTATGCATAATGCAAGCCAAAATGTGCTTTATCTAAGATAATGAAGTGGTTTTTAACCATTTTTCCCCTGTGCATTTCTGTGTCATTTCAGGGTGTGTCTCTGCTTTTAGCAGCCAGGTATTTAGTTGCTTCACCATCTGCACTCTGATCAGTACACAAACCATGTAAAGCCTCTTCTGCTGAGTATTATTCAAGGCTTCAGTATTGGCTGAATACTAAACACTGATATTGACTGGCTGTACCAGTTCCAGCACTCCCTAGAAAGCCCCTGCCTCCATCAGCTCTTAACTCTGAACAACTTGTCTCATTGAGTTGCCATGTAGACTCTTCACTTACCTTCCCCACCTTCTTAGCTAGATGTAGTGCTCAACCACCAGCCCATCTTTGATCACAGTATGTTCTCCTGCTCTGGACCATCATTTACCACAGAGAGAAAAATCTGTTGATTTCATCTGTGAGTGGAACCATGGAGGAATAAAAAGACAGGCACCTTGTATTTGGGTATAAATCTGTGCCTAGGGATGTGTGAGGAATCCCTTACTGGGCAGATCCCCTGAGCTCAGCTCCCTGGTTTCCAGCCCACTTTGTCTGAGTTCTAGGGTAGCACACCTGGAATGGGGCACTTGCCAGGAATTAAGCCCCACATGCTACATAAGCAGTATCTCTCTGGTGTGCCATGTGGAACAGCCTTTGTGCTGTGGGACCTGACCTGGAAGAAGGTTGCTTGTTTTGCAGGTAGCCATTCTGTGGACTTGTTCTTGGCTTGGTTCACTTTTCAAGACTGGGCTTAGCATGAGAGGAACTCCACAGATACTGGAGGGATGGATTCAGCTAGGTTTTGTCCCAATCCTACCTGGGCACATTTAAAACAGATCCACCAAAGTAGGGGATGGTATAGGCTGCTGCTATTTACCAGGATGTATCCTTATCAGGTGCGATAGCCAACCTCCTTCAGGACACATCTGAACACTTGCCACTGTGCAGGTTGATACCATCATGGTATGGGGAGGTCTCCCCATGCTATCCCTTCCCAGAACTGTGAAACTCCATATGGGTGAAAAGAATGAGGGAGCATGAAGCCTCCAGAATAGCCAGTTGCCATAAAGGTCTTGATGGATCTGCACCAACCTTAACCCCAACTGCATTATGCCGGCACCTACCTGCCAAATGTGATCAAATGAATGAATTCCAGTCATCCAGTAGCACTGCCCTTCCCATTTGACAGCGTGAAGTAGGCAAAAGAAAGAAGCAACCAGGCATACCACACTGTCCAGGGAAGGAGGGACACTGAAGATGCAAAGAGGGTGAGAGTGTAGTCTGAGGGCTACAATCCCCCATCAAGCCATACCAACCACCCAATACAAGGTGCATCTATTAAACATGCTGTACTAGCCAATCTGTGTCTTCCTCCCTCAACCACAATATACTTCCATCTCCAGATGAGGTGGGCCCATGTGCAGGTATTTTCTCTTAGTTTGTCATTTTTTTCAGTCTTACATTCAATGTTTTCCTATCTGAGAATGTTTCCAGTCTTAAGATTGGTTCATCCTGTGCTTAGAATTATTATTCTTTGACAAGCTTTGTCTCAATACTTATAAACAGATTTCTTTACATTCCTCCTAATAGGTGTATTTTTTGATATCTTTGCCCTGGATTCACACTTTTATCAAGAAATTTTAAATGTTATCTTCAAATATGCAGGTATTTTATGAAGTTTTGGTTGGAGAATTTCACTGAAAGATCTGGAAAAGTGTGAATTCCATTTCAGGTCATGCAGTGGTTTGAAAATGAAAAGTTTCTATAAACCTGTGAACTGAATCTATTAGATCCATCTCTATTTGTCTTCATGTTATCTGACTTTGGTCTTTTATACCAGTCTGCCTGCAATGGAAATGCTGGGACCTTTCTTGGAACCTGGTCAAGGCCTGATAGTTATAAAATTTTTGGTAAAATATATATGGTGAATATTCAGGTGTTTATGTTTGGAAGGGTGACAGATAGGAAAGAAAGAGAATAACTAGGTCAATTGTTTTAGAACAATACTTAACTGATTGGCTTTAAAAATCACAGCTGAAAGATGCTAATAATGAACATGTGATAAGGTTGTAAGTCTTGTATTCCTGCACTAAACAACTTTTTATTATTCCTATTCTTGAATAAACAGCAACCTTTCTATGGATGATTTCATAAAAGTATGAGTCAGATCCTACATAGTGGAGGGGGAAAATGAGGAATAACATCTTTTAAAAGAGAAACAGTGTTGTTATGTTAGCATCTGTTCCTGAGTTATTAGGAAAGTTATCAAGCCACAATGTTGTTGGTATCTACTGAAATATTCTTATTATATTTAATTATCTTATTTATTTAAAGTCTCTTTGGGAATCCCTTTTTGTTTTTAGTTGTTCACACAACAACAGAGTACATAGCACCGTTGCGTACTGGTGAGCTCCCACTGCAGTTACGGTTGCTATAGGCAATGGGATCCAGCACGCTGATGCAAACACCTTCAGCGATACCAAATATAATGGCTTTCTTAACAGTACTTTTGCCTTGAAGGAACACCAAATCATGTTTACTTTTAAAAGTCTGACATCTGACATACCTCCAAAGCTCAGAGATATCAGATAAGGCTCTATGATGTTTTTCCCAGGAGACCCAGGTCACAAAACTGGGAAAGCATGGTTTATGCTTGCACTGCCCCAGGAATGTTTTGGGATCAAAAGGGCAAGACTTAATGAGCATTTCCTCTTCCTGCTGAATATGGATTGCTGTATCTTGTTTTGTTTAAACAGCCAATGACTATGAACGGATTACTGCAGAGCAACGATTTATAAGTCACAGTAAGTCACAAGTATTTTTCTTGTTTTTCCTTCCATTTATGGAACTGTAGTTTGCTAATCCATGACAAAAGCCATGGAAGTGAAACATCAGTTACAGAAGAGGGAGGAAAGAGGGATGCCCTTTCCCAGAATACTATAATCTCTTGTGTGGTGTGACATTTCTACCTGAGCCTTGATAATAGCATTGCATGATTGTCTTAACTGAAGGGTCTGTTGTTGTTCACCACCACCAGCAGCCAGAAGACCACTCGAGATGGCTAGCCAAGTTTGAAGGCAGGAATACCATCTGGAGCTGGACCTTTAAAAACTGAAACAAGGAGAAGCAGCTAAAGAAGAAGGTAACTAAATGTGTCCTGATCTTCAAGGATGCCTTTGAATTGATACAGGTTAGATACATTGAAAGATTATAAATAGTTGAACAGAAATGAGCATTCATACTCCATTACCCTGCCAAAAGGTCTTCCAAGCTATTTAAATCCCTATGAATTTCTGAGGGCTTTTCCAGCTCCTATTCAGCAAAGGGGGTGTAGATTCAGCCTTTAATCATTAGGTGGGTATTTTCCAAATGATGTATCACATGTATAAAGCAGCGCTGATTTCCAAGAAAAGTTCTTCAAGTAAAGCAGGGCCTTGCAAACAAACTAGGAATAATGAGACAAGAACATGTGACATTGGGTTAACAAGGACCACAATTAATGTTAGTTTTAACTTAAAAGAATCATAACACTGGTGGAATAGTAGTAGTAGTAGTAGTAGTAGTAGTAGTAGTAGTAGTAATAATAATAATAATAAAAATAATAATAATAATACACAGATCTAGTCAAGTGTTACAGATACTGTAGGTGTGAGCCGGTGTGGTGCAGTGGTTAAGAGTGTGGTACTGGGACTCAGGAGATCTGGGTTCTAGTCCCTGCTTTGCCATGGAGCCTAGTGGGTGACTTTGGGCCAGTCACAGAGTCTCAGCCCAATGTACCTCAGAGTTGTTGTGGGGATAAGAGCAGCAGGAGAAGAATGGTGTAAGCCACTTTGTAAGAAAAAAGTGGGATCTAATGAATGAATGAATGAATGAAATGGTGGCATTTGCAATAGGCTGCACTTCAGGTGTTGAGGGAATCCTTCCTGAGTCACTTTCTCCTTGAGAGCCCAACTTTAGGTAAGTGAAACAGTCTGTTCCCAAAAGGCTTCACCACAGTCTGAGTAGTGATTAGCATGAGTTTCTCCATCAGTTCAACATCAAAAGATGTTGTTTGCTAACTGTTGCTCTCTACTAGGTGAAGGGGAGGGAGGGGGTAGGAGAAGGAGATCATTTTGCACTAATCTGGAATATAGGCAAAACAGGAATACTCAGCCAAAAACAACCAGTAGGTGGGCAGGTGAATGAGAATAGAGCAGTGAGGAAAATAGGGGCAAAGTGAGCAACAATCTTAAGCTCTGTGTTGGAAGAAAGCATTCATCAGTGCATTGCATTCCACGTGTGCCCAGCATCTATCCTGGGCAGGCCAGATTTGACCAGGCAGAAGTGGTAGAGGGATAGCAGCCTTTCCCTTCCATTACTACGCAAACACACGCCCCCCCCCCACCATTTTCTACATTATGGCTTCTTGGCCAAGAGTTCATATAGCAAAACAGCTTTTCACATTCCCACCAAGAAAAAGAAAAATGCCTCTTTATAGGATACATGGTAACATTCATTTCTATGAAACAGAATGATGTCCTTGGCATAACTGGCTTTCAAGAAGAATAGGAGAACATGTGCTATACCCACCTATGAGTATGTAAGAGCAAGGAAGTAATAACCCAACCCTCGAACTGTATTCCTTTGACTTTCTGATACTGGAGATAACACTGGCATCTTGCAGTTGCACTAAACAATACCATTGAATTCATAATTACCTGGTTCAGGATGTAATTGTGTCTGGCTCAGATGGTTCAGATGCTTTCTGACTCAAGCATTATTTTATGCTAAAGTGTCTTCTAACTTGCTATGTAAAGCAAGATTTGGCATACACACAGTCCATTTTCAGCATAGTCCATGCTCACAACTCACCGCTTGACATCCACAACATTTTTTTTTCAAGGTAAAAAGTAAAAGCAATCATTTGATGAAATGCAGGGAACTAATATAGTGCTGGATCTATACTGAATGTGTGCGTGGCTTTTAATGCATTGTTCTCACACATGGAACTAGAGGCCTTGCCATAACGGACCTCGTTTGATGAGTGAAGAAAAAGAGGGATTTTAGCTGGGAAGGACAGGAATGATTTGCAAATATTCTCCAATTTAATCTGTTTTTTAATTTTAATTTTTATTTACCAATGCAGAATCATACCAGTTATAATTTACCTATAATTAGTGCCCTAGAAAAGTAAATGTTAAAAGACAGTAACAAAAGTAGAGCAATCCTTCCTGATCTGACCATACCGTCATGTATTCCAGCATCAGTCAGCCACATGCTACTGTTGATGCTGTTGCTATTAGATGCTGGTGGTCATATTGTATCCTTAGTGAAAAAAAGCAAAGTAAATTGGCACTATTATGTACATGGAAAAAGAGAGATTGGTTGGGGTATCTCCATATAGGATGACTTGCAAGCCGATGGTCACGGAATGATTATCAAGGCTATTTAAAAATGGGGTTCTGGGATGGGGAGAAGGGGTTGCATTACTTTTGTAGGCACTATGCACTTTTGCTTTTTTTAGGCATTGTTTGCTTGCAATATTTCAGTACTTCATATTCTTTTATATGAAAGGCTTATGCTATGGTGGCCGGATGCAAAAGAAGCCAGGGTCGTCTTCTTATTACTAGCTGTGCAGCGGCAGGGATTCCAGGGGGTGTGCCTTGTCTAACATGCTAGAAAATGCGCTAAAGCCAATATGTCTCTGTACCAATGCATGCAGAATACCAACACACTGGTGCACATATAATCTGTAGCCAAAATCCATGCATATCCAAGCTGTGATATAACTCATCAACCAAAATTAAACATGATTTAAAATTAAAAACATAAAAGATGACCGGTTTCAGTGACTTTAAAGACTAGGGGTGAGGCATGATGCACACCAGTCCTTCTCACAAATTTTTGCTATTGTTAAAAAAGCTGAAATCTCTTTGTTGGATTGCAACAGATTGTGTTGACAGCCGCAGGAGAAATGTAACCACATTTCTATGGCTGAACCCGTAAAATCAGCTGTCATTTCACCCCTAAAATGGAATTTTCCTAAGTCCCTATTCCGAATCAGGTGATGTGAGCTACTGTAACCCCAGTGCTAAGTGAGGAAGTATAAAGGGAAGCATGTCAGAGAAGAGGTACCTCATCACAGGACCTCAATGATATCTTCACTGGGTTTCCATAATGGATGTTTGTAGTACTATCTGTGCTAATCCTTCTAATAGGTTTGGACTCTGGTTGTCAAGTATGTTGATCTCTCACTAGCAATATAACAAATATGGAAAGATGACATTTGGAAGTGCCCTAAGACTGCACTGGAAAGAAAGATCCCGCTAGTCTACCCTGCATCCAAATGCCGCAAAATGTCATGACATTATTTTGTCACTCACTGTAATGATATTTGTACTACAGAACATACAGCAAACAAATATCTTAGAAGTGAAGAAAGATCTTGCGGAAGTTAACAATGCTACTTACAATGTTCCTAAGTTACAGCTGGGAGAATAATGTGCTTGGACTTTCCTCGTGGAACTGAAAAATCATGTTTATTTTATTTATTTATTTTGCGATTTATATTCTGCCTTTTTCCTACAAAGGGCTCAAGGCAGCTTACATCTCCTCCTCAATCTTATCCCAACAACAACCCTGTGAGGTAGGTTGGGCTGAAAGTCACCCAGTTGGCTCCATGGCTGAGCGGGGACTAGAACCCAGATCGTCTGAGTCCCAGTCCCATGCTCTTAACCACTACAGAGCCACACTGGCTCTCTACTTCTTGTGATTTGGAAGAATTGCATCCCAAAATAGCATGTTAACAAGAATAAATAACATATGTAGCAGCTGTTGTGTGAACATGCACCAGGTGAATGAGAGAAAGCATTTCTGATTCAGTGGCACCAGGCAATTTAATGTCATACAACAGTTCTATGTATTGATGTGAATGCAGTTTTCCTTTTATTTACCTGCAGATGCAGCTGTAATAAATAAATATGAAATTGTGAATTGTAGTGAGATTCACCAGTCCACAGAGATCTCAGGGGCTAGCAGAGCAAGTAGTAGTTGAGATGTCCAAGTATGTTTGAGAACATATTTAGGATTCTGGGCTTTCCAAATCCATCTGTGCTTCTTAATGTATTGGTGCTATGGCTAAGTGTATGGGACTAGGACACAGGAGATCCTGCTTTTATTCTCCAGTCAGCCATTGAACTCACTGGGTCTGGGCCTGTCACAGACCTACCTCACAGGGTGGTTGTTGCGAGAATAAATCAGAGAGGAGGAAGATTGCGTAAGCTGTTTTGAGTTCCTTAGAAAGAAAAATATGTGGGACAGAAAAACAAGTGAATTCATGTGAATAATAAATATTAACAATAAGTAAGTGAATTCATGCTTGCCTTAGAAAAGTAGCATGATTGCCATTTCTGTGTGGCCATGTCCTTGCCTGCAAGATTATTTTTTAGTAATGTTTGAACCCAGAAGAGAAACTGTTGACATGGCCATGTGATACCAGTTTTGACCTAGTGCACAACATTGATGTAGGGATCGTGCCCACTTGATTGGTCTGTGTCCATCACATTTTCCAACATGGGAGACCCAACCACTGAGAAAACTTTAGGACACAATTGCATGTCTGTTCCCCTGCCTCAAATGTTGCACATAAGTCTTCACAGGCTTACATGTATGCCATGGATGGAATGACAGACAGTGGCATTACTATGCATCATATCATTCATTTTATCCAGATGACTGTTTTCAGCCAGCCAGATAAAGTTCCGGGAGGGGAGGGGAGCGGAACAGAGGGGAGGGGAGAGAAGCTGTGTGCTGTAAGACCTCTACTCCCATCACCTGCTTTCCCTGCTCCTGGACACTCTTTTTTTGCTCTCTGTAAGACCCAGTTGAGATTTTGGAGGGAGAGAGTAGTGCAATTCATTCCATGCCAGCTACAAGAAGGCAGGATGATATTCTGCCTTCAGTGTTAAAGCATCATGGTTGCACTTACTTGGAGCAGGGATGCCGAAAAATCCTGTCCTCCCCATCTGTGTTGAGAGTCCATAAGATTGTTCCAGGTGTGGCAACAATGCCATTTGAAACTCAGTTGAATGCAATATGGATATGGTAGCAGGAAACTTGACACTGGAAATTTGAGCATCTCTTAATGATAACATACCTTGACAAGGCAGGGGAGGATAGAATGGGAAAGATGTTAAAAGATCTCTGAGAACCTCTGAGAATATCGGTTATGATGAGTAGCAGGAAAAAAAACATATAGAAACCAAGCAGGTCTTGCAAATGTAACTGTCCTTTATTGCTAACATAGCACGACACGTAATGTGTATACGGGCAAAATGTATAGTCTGAGTTACAGCTGCGTGTCACCTATACCAAATCAAAAAAGCCCGAAGAACACAAATACGGGGTCCCTTGGTGATTTGAAATTACGTCAATCAAGAGACCGTGTGGTTTGGTGGATAGATTACAAGTGCTGAGTTAGTACAGAGCAGCAAGTTAGCACCCTATGTCATTCTTCAAGGATCTTTGTATTTTTTTTAAAGGAAGATGAGATACAAACTGACAAAAACTGATATTCTCTATTCCTTTTGTGTAGAGGAATTGTGGACTGCATTTCCAATGAAGTGTAAGAAATCCAAAAATGAACATTCAGCAGAACTGTAAAAGTGGACTAGGATAAAGACTTCTTTAACTTCCTGTACTGTATGGCCTTGCTTCTTGGCAACAATCTCAGGGCTCAGTTTGGCAGGTCATCAAACTTACATTTGTAAGTGAAACCCCATATCAATGACCTTACCCTAATTATTTCCAATTTGGTGTCACGTGTTGTCTTATCTTTCAGTTGCCTGGAGAAATAAGATAGCAGGCCAAACAATGGGGAACTACATGGGGTCCGCACAGTTCTTTCCCCAAGTGGTAAACAGGTGCAGGTTGTAGAATGGAACAAGAAAAAGTAATATTCCTTTACCAAGTTCCAATACAGCCCAACAGCTATTGGTCCCAAAACCTCATATCAGTTAGCTTTCCACAGGTATTCTCTATTCCTCTTTCCATTGTGCAACCTAGAGTAGCTTACCACTTTAGGAAAAATGTCCTAAATTTTTCATCAAGACAACAGAGACATAGATTTTGGCTTTCACACAGAGGCTGGCCTTATAGTTTCTTGGCAATGCTGATTTCCAAGCATGTCAAGAGCCAGACCACCAAGGAGCTCAGCTTGATCAGGCTGCCTATAGCCCTGAATTGTCACCATCCAAGGGCCATTATAAATTGCCAAGCTCCTTTGCATATGGGATCACTTTTGAACAAACGCTTACAGGTGGACCCATTCAGTATTTCAAAGCCCTACAAGCCACCATCCATCTGGCATGTCATTCCATGATCCTCCAAATATAAAATGAGAAAATCCCAAATTGTCCACTGCTTCCCCAACTGACAACAAAAGCAAAGATATATAATTGAAGCAGTGTGTCTCCTGCATAAATGAATCTGCTGCATAATATGTAAACAAGGTGTGCTGGTTATAATTATTCCCGTTGTTGCTTCTGTTGTCAAAGGCAACGCTCAAAGCAGAGCTGGATAGGGTAAGAGTCCAACAAACATCTTTTCAGATATGTATGAAGCCATCCCACCTCTTTTCGAAACCTTATCTAATTGGAATAAAGCAATTTCCCTTCTTTTTGTTTACACTTTGAGTACCAATCAGAAACAAAGCAAACAAAACAAGCAAGGAGTTTCCTCCCTTTGCTTTAATAAATGCTAACAGTATAGATAACCGCAAGTCTGGGTTCATATGGAACTGCAATCTATACCTTAAGGGAAACCCAGGCCAAATTGAGGGAAAGCCACAATTTCTGGATGTATAAATATGATTTAAGGGAGTGGGGAGAATGTAAAGGGGAAGAAACCAAAAACAGTCCAGTGAGGACTGATGATGAGGAGAGACTGAGGGAGTGGGTCTTTTCAGCCTTGAGAGGAGAAGACTCGGGGGGGGGGGGACCTCTTAGCAACATACAGGTATGTGAGGGGGTGTCATGCACAGGTGGGTCATGACCTTTTTTCTTCTGCAGTGCAGGGCAGGATGTGTTCCAATGGTGCAAAGCTCAGGAAACCAAGATTCAGGGTGGATGCCAGGGAGTACTTCCTGGCAGTTAGGACCCCTAGGGCATGGAATGGGCTTCCACAGGAGGTGTTTGAAGCCCCATCAGTGAGGGTGTTCAAGGATAGGCTGGACATGCACATGGTAGGCATGGCATGAGTGGAGTCGGCTGGAGCTGGGGGTCAGACTAGATGGCCCAGGAGGACCCTTCTGACTCACTCTGTTTCTATGTTCAATGAGTCCAGGATGCTGTCTGGGTGTGTAGTGGTAGGAGGTGAGAGAACATGGATGGGGATGGAATGGTATATCCTGAACAAAGCAATGTCTAGCTAGTTGGCTGGCCAGGTGCACTTTACATGGCAACATTTTGCTGCCGGCCTCACTTTTATTATGGCTAATTGCCATTTATAGTCACATCATCTGAATAGGATTGCATGAAGAATTTCGAAGCGCTTTACAGAAAAGCACAGACAACAGTTCTGCCCTCATGCACTCTTAGCCACAAAGACTGGCGTAGCACTTAGAGAGCAGAGAGCTGTGATTTTCATGCAATGCAGGCATCGTGTATGCCATTATTTGGGGGGTGAGTTTAGTTCACTGCATTGTGCATCCACCCGCTTCCCAAACAAAAGGGTCTGTCGGGGCAAATGCCTCATCTCAACGTAGTTTGTACATGCCAGTATCAGTTCCCTCTCATCTCCCTTTTTTATGAGTACTGGCCCAGGCAGCTGTAAGTCACTAAAGCATCCTCCAAGAAAGCCCTGACTCTCGCAACTGCACACTGCTTGACCTTGGGAAAAGGCTTAGTGTTGACTAGTGGCACCAAAGGGATTAGTAACTGCTCCATTTTCCCTACACTGTCTTCAATTACATTGATGAGCAATTAAAATGCTAATTAAAAAACAATCCAAAATCCCTGTACTCAGAAGGTTACAAAATAATAAGCTCTTGTACATTTCCCACAATTGGAACTGATAAGGAGGTCAGAACGCAGATGGAGCAGAAAGGTATTAAGGAGAAAAACTGTGTGTCCATAAATTTTCCTTTCCGATAATTTCCTGCAGGCTGCTCTGTCTTGTTTTGTTATTGTTTTTCTGCACAGAGCCAGTTGGCCTCTTCTTCCCCATAGTGCTTTTCCTTGTACTGCCCCCCCCCACCATTTAAGGGCATCCCCCCCAACTCCCCACTCTCATGCGAAGTGCTTCTCTATCTCCATGCAAAATTCTCTATGGCAAGGATGGGTAGATTTCAGACCCACAGAATGTGCTGTTTTGATTTTTTGGCCAGAATCCCAGGATTCTACAACAGAGACAAAATGGGGAGATACTTGACTTTGTGGACAACACATTCTGCCCTGCCCTACCCTGTCCCATTGCTAATACATCTAAACTACTCAATACAAAGCATTGTCCAATGATTTCTCTATAAAATGCATGCACATACAATATAAAAACAATATCAATTTAAATAATTAAAAGTATTACAGAAAAGACAGCAATACCACAGGGCAGTGCCATTGTCTTTAAAGGTAAGAAAAAGCAACGCACTTCCAAGAAGTGTTTGAAATTTGTTACAGCTTCTGGTTCTGGAATGTCATGGGGAAGAAAGGACAGAGGATGGATACCACTACTGTGAAGACAGTTTGGGGTACTGTATTACCAGATCTGGTGCAATGTTACCAAGACGGAATGAAGCATGGGAGCCCAGAGCATTTGCGTTGCCCAGAGATGTGTTTTTCGTACCGAAGCAGCAGAACGCATACAGTTCTTTCACTGAGAAAGCCATTCTGCATCCCACAGTCCTAGCTTGGGGTAGGGGGCTGTAATTATTTGTGACTATTATTAAACACTTGTGCTTCAGAAACCCTCTCCTTTCTCTTGCAAATCACCCAGAGATCTACCAGCAGATCCTTAGCTCATTCTGCCAGCCCTGATCTACATGAAGGATAATGACTGCATGCCTGTGCGTAAGAAGAGAAGCTGCCCTATCATGCCCACACAATTACACTGCTAAGTTGTCATGAATTTAAATTGCCAAAGCATAATAATCATTGAAGAACAAGGCAGTCTAAATGAAAACATGGCAAATGGCCCAATAAGAACCAAATTAAGACCACAGACAAACACTGCAATTAATTGTATCTGAATAGCAGCTGCATTACAAGAGCAGCTTGAGTAATATCAAAGATTGGGCACACAATCCACTGGAAAATTCTTTTAACAGCATCCTACCCCAGTCTGGAAAACAAATGGGACTTTCCAGTATATCATGTTCTGTATTCTGTAGGGTAAAATTGAAATGTTTGGATGGAAAACTATCAGCAGATAATTTTTAAAGAGCTCATGCTGTAATCAGTGCTGTAAATGTCTCTTTTGAGATGTCTTCTTCCTCACTTGTATTTCTTTATAAACCTCCTTCATCTAAGTTGCCCTCCTCTGGCTTCTTTTACATTCCCTACACTATGTTTCCCCTACAGGTTCTTCCCGCTCTAAGAAAAGCATTTTCTTATGTATCGTTGAAGCACATCTCAACTTCATTTCTCATGCCTAAATCCCCATAATTCCAGCTTGAAATGGTTTCTGGTCATATTAGTCACTTGGATTGCATTGTCTAGAAGACAAGGTGAACATGGCTTTGCCTTAAATAAAACAGAGTCACCTGTGGTGGAACTATATTAAAAGCTAAGGTCTTTTGGAATGGAATACAAAGAAAAAGAACGGACAAGAATAAAAGAGAATCAGTTAGATCATTGAGGCTGCAATCCCATACTCACTTCTGAGACTATAGCCTATTGAACTCAACGGGGCTTACTTCTGAGTAAAGATTAATAAGATTGCTCTGTCTGTTATTCAAAAAGTAGGGGTGATTGAGTGTGACAATGCATTTCTCTCTACATCTTCTGCCTTTGTGTGTGCTAATTAATTTGAACTGGGTTTGCTAATCTCAACCACAGGGCCTGTGTTCAAAGTCAGAACCTAACTGTGATAATGCAGTCATCATGAAAAGTCAATGTTGCATTAAAGTTTTGACATTGCTTCCATCACTGCTCTGGGTTTGTGTCTTTCAAAGGTGTTCCTCATTCCCAATGATTTGCACTTGAAAAATAGTACAGCCCTGGTAATGGGAATGGTACTGAGCAATGCCTTTTCTTTCTGACAATAGCGCAGTTCATATATCTAAGCCAATTGTAAAGTATTGTACAAGGAAAGGATTGAGATCAGACTATTGTGAACCTCATCCTGGGTACCAGGTGGTTTTGGATGATTACATACACAGATAAGTACATGATTTGGTCAGTACGTATGACCCTTCATTGCCTTTTAGTTGGTACACGAGTTGCCGGTAGAATTTCCTGGCTCACACAAAATGTAATTTGTGTGGTTTCAGGCCATTCACAAATGTATAAGCCTTGCCAAGCCTGCCACACAAACCAGCATGCACCAAATCCCTAACCTGAACCTGAGCAAGTCAAACTTCACTCATCTGGATATCCAGAGTAGATCATCTAAATCAGAGTCTGTGGCTTCATGTTAAGGTTAGAACACATCTGTCTTAGGAAATGAACTGATTCATAGATTAGCGCACCCTTCTCTAACTTGGTGGCCTCCAGTTGTTCTAGACTACAATTTCTGGCCATTGGTCACACTACTAGTGGTTGAAGGTTGCCCCATTTTTGGGGGTAGTTGGCTTAAAGACAGTCATTGGACTCTATGTCAGCTCCCTCTAGAGTGCATGCAATGAGCCTGGCAGGAAGTGTCTGAAATAAGAAAGAGATCTCTTTTCCAAGACCCAGGCTTGCCATTTAAAGGCTTTCCGCTCTTCAAGCATAAAGAGCCTGGGAGTAGAGATGGACAAGACATGCTTTTGTATTACATTGCTTTAATCCCAGATTGAATCTTTTGGGCCAAACATTGACTAAGGACAGTCCATGTTTCTGAGCTTCTAAGGTAACTTGCAGACAAAAAGAAAAAGAAGAAAAAAATAGTGCTTGACAGCATGTGCAAATTTGGGAAAGGTGCAAAAAATGCATGTATTTGACAACCTTTGCATAAACATTCTTTAATTCAACGGGGTAAGAATGTTGACATTTCAAAGTTATACACAACAGATCCATAGAGTATGTGCTCATATGATTTGTGAATGGGAATGAAATTCTTATACATTCCTGTGTAATGCATAAGAATTATACATTAGGTTTTCAGTTAAAGTCAGTCTAGGTGGTGTGACTCATTTTACTCATGATAATCTGGACTACAAGGAAGTGTAGAGATTGCAACAGAAGCTCAAGTAGATTACTTTAGATCCAAATTTACCATTTTTACTCAAAAGCAAATCCCATTGATTGCCAACCAATTTATTTCCAAGTAAGCAACTTTGTGTAAGTCACTGTACTCTCCATCAGATCCAGAAAACCATCAAAGAGAACACAATCTATCTAAAGTTGTTTTTCTGAAGATTATTATACAACTTCAAACTTTTGAACAGCTCAATCACTATGAAGACAGACAAGCAACAAATAATAAAAAGAGCCACATGGCAGCACCATAAGGAGTGTAGGTGGAAAGATTAAAACTGAGGCATCATTTATCGTCTAACGCATGTCTCTTCATTGCACCTCCCAGACACTCCCTTCCATCACTTCACTCTAATATTTCTCCTCAAGTCACCCACATAATCTGTATTGGTGCTTTCTTGAAGAGGTGGATAAATGACACCTCATTCTGCTAATGGGCAACAGAATAATGCCAATAATTACATGTGGAACCGGGAAAGAGAGAGAGAGAGAGAATACCTGTTTTCCATTCTTCATGTCTATCTTAAGAGGAAACAAAAGAGTTCTGTGGAGTCCCATGGATATAAAGTAAAAATGTTAAGAGTCTTGCTGGATCAGACCAAAGGTGTGTCCAGTTAAGCATCATGTTTCCAAATAATGATGGGAAAGCCACAAGCAGGACATGAGCATAATTGCTTTCTTCCATTTTATTCTGCAGCTACTGGTATTTAGAGGCATACAACTTCTTATACTGAAGAGAGCATATAGCTGCTAAGAACAGTAGCCATTGATATTGTTCTCCATGCCCCCCCCCTTTCTTTTCATCATCCCTCTTTATGACATCTAAGTAAGTAACTAACAACAGATGTCCTGGAAGAGCATTCCAGAATTTAATATGCTTTCTTGCTTCAGAGTTATTTTTGAAGGAGAAATTGCTTGGGAAATCTTAGCTAATGATCTATGCCATAGGTGACTGAATTTGAGGAAGTGAGTCACTGGTCCCTCAACTTGATGCCAAGTTCCACACCTGGAGTGGGAGTTGAATGGGTAGCAAATGGAAAATCCTGGTGGCTTTTCCCAAAACTTCTGCAGATGCTGGGCACTGGCAGAAGTGTGGGGCAAAGTGATGGCAGCTGTGTAAAGGGCCACTTGACTGGCTAAGTTATGACCCTTGGACGTAGCAACAGCCATTTTTGCCATTTTGACCAGGGGTTCTCTAACCTTTTGGCCTGACCATAGCCTAGCATCTCATGTGGTTTTGGTGAGACGCTAAACCACTACAAACCATGGCTAGTTGAAATAGTTTATTAGCCATACCAGGTAGCTTACAGGTAGTTTATTAGCTTACAAACCAGCTTCAGGGGTTCAGATGACATGCAAACCAAATTCTAGAGCAAATTATTAAAAATCAGTCTGCAAGCATCTTGAAGAAAATGCAGTCACTAATAGAAGCCTACAGGAATTTATCAAAAACCTCTCAAATGGGCAGAAGGAACACAAAGTTGTGGTAGACATAATCTACCTCAACTTTAGCAGGGCTTTTCACATAGTGCCCCATGATATTCTAATAAGAAAACTGGTGAAAAGTGGACTAGATTTAAAAAAAAATAGGTGAATCCAAAATTGGCACAAAGGGTGCTCATCAATGGCACCTTCTCTAACTAGATTGAGGTAACTGGTGGGGTGCTGCAGGGTTCAGTCCTAGGCCCTGTGCCCTTCAGCATCTTTATTAATGATTTAGATGAGGGAATACAATCAAATTTGCAGAAATACAAAACTGGATGTAATAGCAAACACCCTAGAAGGTAGAATGAAAATCCAGGACAATCTGGATAAACTTGAACCCTGGACTAAAAGCAACAGAATGAAATTCAATAGGGCCAGATGCCAAGTCCTCCACATAGGAAAAGAAACCGAATGATAGGTACAAGGAATACCTATGGCTCAAAAGAATACATGGGTCAAAAGAACTGAAAAACTGGAGTTACTGTGGACAACAGGATAAAGTGAGCCAACAATGTGATGCAGCTACAAAAAAGGCAAATGCTATTTTGGGATGCATTCATAGAAGTATTACTTCGAAATCACAAGTAGTAGTAGTAGTTCTCCTATACTCCTCACTAGTCACACCTCATCTGGAATACTACCAGTTCTGAGCACCAAGATTTAAGATAGATGCAAAAAAAAATCAGAAAGGGTCCAAAGGAGGGCAACAAACATGACTCAGGGTTTAGAAACACTGCCCTGTGAGGAGAGACAGAGAGAACTGGGCATGTTCAGCCTTGGGAAGAGAAGACTGAGCAGGGACATGGTGTCCCTCTATAAGTCTCTCAAAGACTGTCACAGAGAGTCAGTTCAAGTTGTGACAATCCAGAAATAATTCTTCAATATGACAGTGGAAGCAGTTACCTAGAGAGGTTGTGGGTTCTCCCACACTAGAAACATTGAAGGCAAAACTGAAGAGTCATCTAAGTGGGATGATGCAAATGGGTGTCCTGCAACAGCAGGTCAGTTGGACCCAATGGCTTTCTTGGCCCCTTCCAACTCTGCTATTCTATGATTCTGATTCTGTGTCCTTGCTCCTGACATTGGCAGATGGCAGGTTAGTAGGGACATGCAAGGAGCTATGTTACATACAAAGTACCTATAGCTTTCTCACATTGGAGGTAGGGAAGTACAGCACCATTTCACAACACCATTTCCACTGTCTAGTGAAGACTATTTTGTGCAGGTGGTATTTCCTTTTGTTTAATCTTTCTTTCTTTCTTTTGGGGTGGGAAGCATCTTAGAAGGACTCTGTTTTAATTATGTACTATGTAGTTTCTGTTTCTGCTTTTAGTCACCTTGATGATTGCTTTATTATGTTTTGAATTTGGTTAGTCACCCTGGCTAGCATCAATACAATTCTGGATGATAAATAGAGTTGCATGAAAGTTTTGTTTTTCCTCACAGGTTTGAGCTCCAAATTCAAGCTCCATTGATAATACTCACAAATTGTTAAACACCGTCACTCTTTTTTCTCCCCATTTCCAATTCTAAGCTTTATTTGTGTCGATTTCCTCAGCAGAATATATCAGCACTGCTTTACTCTATGGATGATATTCATACATTTGGAAAGTTTGAACAAATGTCTCACACAATTGCTACTGGATTGTGCACATTTTCCATTTATGCAGAGCAAGCTGTGATTAAAAACATAAACAGAGATTGGGCAGAATGCAAGATGATTTAAGGGAATACTGGTGATCTCAAACATCAGATGCTCTGCCATCCCCCAATATAAATCATTGGAATAAATACTATGAGTTCCACTCATGGAAGCTGTGATCCTGCATCCAGATTTGCAGGATCTTCCCTCCAACTTCTGTCTTCTGTGTCACAACCCATTCCCATTCCACAGGAAATCCTGACCCTCAAGATAGACTGTCAATGGGGACTGCCAAGGAGAAGAGAAAACATGGAAGTCACTTTCCATCTGCCACTTTTGAGGGCACTTTTCTAGCTCCAACTCACTGGATCAAAGTTATCATGGAACTATTCACCACAACCCTCACATCTTCTTTTTCCCTGAGCAGCCATACTAGCTCATACCCATCAGTGTTTATATGTACTTAGAACATTTTGCCTCAATTTGTATATATTAACTGTCTGAGTGGGAAACTGCCCGAGGTCCAGGGACATCCCCCCACCCCAAACATTTTCATAGATGTTGATCGAACCATTCCATAGCAATAAAAAGCACGACAAGGGTTAAAATCCCCTTGTTTCAAGAGAAATATAGTGTAACAGTTTTGGTGCTTTGTAATCTCTACAGAGTACCAAAAATGACACAATTTAGTTATTTATTCATCACATTTGTATATCACCCTATAGACCAAAGCTCTCTAGGCAGTTCACAATAATTTAGCTTGAAAACAAGAGAAATTTGAGCTTTGTGAAACTCCTTTGGCTCTGTAGATGCTTTTTTAATTAATTTAGTTAATGAATTAACTAATAAGGGACAGTACTGGAGGTTACATATAACCTGGGGGCCATGTGTAGCCCAGCCTTGATACAGTACAACAATGTAGTTATTTTTGAAATGCTTATATTAGTTGGCATAGATAATCACAATATGTGAATCAGATATAATTTTCTTTCCAAATGGATTGCACCTTTGTATTTTAATGTCCTTTGGGCATTTAATTTATTGATTCTGCTTTACATGGTTATGATGAATTCTAGAACAAAGAATACAGGAGAAATAAAAATGCATGGCAATGGAACAAAAGGGAAGGTTGACTTCAAGGCTTCTCTTTGATCCAAAAGCTCTTTCTTCATACTATCTGACAATGTGTACTATTAAAAAGTATGCTCAAAAAGGTGATTGAAAGCTTATAGCTGTGTTTGTAGGACACGGCTGTGTCAGAGAGCATCCACCCTTTGAATGGGGTGTGAATTGCGACTTTTGTATATTTAAGAGATTGCAAAATAATTTTGCCCTTAGTTGCAGGAACAATTCACATAGATGCCTGATTGTAAAATAGTGTTAAATTCCTGTATTGCATGTTATGATTACTGGGGTCAATGTTGTTGGGTCAAACAGGTGGATTCAGGCGATGTAATATTCAAATCAATAGGACAGGTTTGCCACACCAGAGCATGACACTCAAGCAAATGCAAGCTCCGTCATGAATTAAAGATACATTGCGGCAGGAATGTCTCTGCTGGACAGATTCCCATCATTTTCCTGGATAAACAGAGCAAGGGAAAAGACAAAATACTCTATAAAGAGATTAAGACAGGTGTGAGAACCCTCCAAATTTCCACGATTCACTTCGTTTTTTACTATAACATTGGGGTCTACCAACTGGAGTACAAAAGAAATGTATATAGAATTAAAGAATCCTCAGGACAAGAAATAGGGTTGAGTACTCCAGCTGCATAAAGCTCACAGTGCTACAAAACAAAAATCCAGCCAGGCTCACTCACAGCTCTTTTACATTCGACAATATACTTTGGGACTGGACAGAGAGCAGGGGTGAGTGAACATGAAAGCTTGAGCTTGTTGGACTTCTCCAAATTCTCCCTCAGCACTTGTTCACACTGTACTGCAGCTGGCATTATTCTAGGTATATATTTATTTCTTGCTTTAAGACTCTCATAAATACCCAATGGAAAAAAATTGAAAATATACAGCTTCCATTTACTTTTCACTGTCATTGCAAAAGGGTTTCTTTTGTGTCATTTCCTTTTAAAGAACAAAAATGCTTTTATTAAAATTAGCATTATTCTTTTGGGATTACCTGGAGTCCATTCTTCAAAAGGATAGATAAATGAAAGGGAAATGTGATAGCTTATTAATTTCATAGTAGGACATGTGAAAAAATGTCTATGTATAACTTACTTTGTTTACATAAGGGTTTAATGGGAAGCCTGACTTATGTTGTGACGTCAGAAATAGTTGTGAAGGGCTCTTTGGTTGCAATTGTAAAACAGACCCTCTATAGGGTAAAAAATGACAAAATAGCTGGTATCTGCAGCTTATAGCCATCTGCCATAAGAGCTGATTATTTATCTATTTATTATATTTATATTCCACCTTTCTCCCATTTTGGAAATCAAAGTGGCTACATGGGGAAGCAAGATAGATTAAGAAATGCCTAGCATTTCCAGTGTCTAGGCTCAAGAACCACCCTAGAAGACTCCATCTTCTGATGGAGTCAGAAGTTTTGTTGAATGGGAGGCAAGGAGGTGAAATTCCAGTTTGAATTCAGCTCTTTGTATGGGCAAAGGCTCCCCTCCTCCAACTCAAGGAGAACATTACTCTGATTTGTGCTGTCCTATAACTTGTTAAATTTCAGGAAAAGCTATGTGCTTTGAAAATTTCATCTGAGTCTGCTGGTGAGGAAAAGGGTGAGAGACTTGCTCTCAGCTACACACACACACACACACACACACAGAGAGAGAAAATCCATAACATATATGCATATATATATATGAATATACTAGAATTTAAACCTTGACCATACATCAAACAAGTTAAACTTTCATGACAGTAAAATAAATGAATATTATTGATTAATGTTAATAACCTTTGGCATTGATTAACATTGATTATAATATTGATTAATATTACTATTCTTTTGACATTGGTTGATATTGATTGAAATATTGATTAATATTAATAATCTTTTGATAGTAAGGTAATAAGAATGCACAGGCAATGCAATGCATATAATACAGAATTCAAACAAGCAAGCAAAGGGACACCAGTGGTGCCTCCAGTTTATACATTTGTATATAAATTCAAAGCTTTATTTTAAAATTCAATTAACATTAAAATTGTTCAATGTACTATAAAATGGTGTGTGTGTGTGTGTGTGTGTGCGCGTGCGCGCAACCTTGTGCATATATATGTTTGTGCTTGTATGGGACAATTTCATATAAAACACCAGCCACTCTGCCAGCAGGTTTCTCCTTCATATGAAGGGGCAACGAATGGCACACGTTTCATCAGGTTAACCATTGGGCCAACTGTTCTTGTATCTTCTACAGAGAGGCCCTTCTGTTTCACGAATATAAAAGGAACAATATCCCAAACAGTCAGTTTTATAAATAGCACCTGCACACTTCCACCTTACCTTCCACACACACAGATAGGGCATTCACATATCCAGCATTTGTGGTCTGATAGCCTAGGCTTCACAAGATGTTATGTCAATGCTATTGGGACATGTGGGCAATCTTAGCCTTAATATTATGGTGATCTACCAGTCATATGTAGGATTTTAAATCAGTCAGTCCTCTGTATGGCACACACCGAACAGCTGGAACTGCTTGTTTGTAATTATTAGGCTGTGTCAATTTTACTCCTGATGTTTGAATGTCTTCATACAATTACTCGTTGACATCCGAACAACTTCCTGAATCATACTCTTTACCACTTGCCTTTTCTCTAGTGCAGGGTGTGCAAAATTGCAAAGTACAGAATATAAATGCTGATTGTTAATCCATGCTGAGGTTTGGCCTCATTCCTGATTGGTCCTAGTTCATTTTTGAAGTAACATACTCCTATTTATGATTGAGGCTGGTGTTTTATACCAAAACATTTCACATACACACAGATGCATATATTATGTTATTTTAAAGAATTTCATTCTGAAAATAGGATTTTTAAAAGTAGTTTTAAACATTTTAAATTTCAACAATAATAAAAACTAGATGTGCTACTGAGAGATATTTTGCTTGCTACAATGGTAATAAACATAGAAATTTGCTAAATAAATAAATAAATATTTCTTTTCTGAAGTGTGTAATGCATTAGCATGAAATGTAAGTGTATTAAAGACAATAAATGACCATGGAGCAGTTCTACAAGTTTTCTCTGTAATATTCAGTAGGATTATTACAAGGAGTGCAGAAGATATATCCTTCTTACAGTGGTACTAGTGGTTTCTATTAAAGAAATTCTGCATTGCCAGCTGAGATCTTTGAAGGTGACCTATGCATGTATTCCATTGTAAATCACAGAGTTGTAGAAAGATGAGATGGAATGCTTAAGTATTCAGCACAAGAAAATATTAAACCCTTTCAACCTATCAACAGAGAGCTTTTCAAAAGGTGGAGATGCAAATTGTGTCTTGGCCAGCAAACTACCTACTACCTTTCCCACGGCTGCATTGTCAGTACCTCTAATTCAACATAGGCAAGTATGTTACAGTGGTTTCTCTTTTGTGTTTCTCATGATCTCCTGATATTGGTGCCTGTACTGAGCAGGGTTCGTGTTTCTTTGATTCAACCTTTAGCACGTTGAAAGTTATTATAAATAATATTAAATACCTGCAATAGGTTTATGCAACCTCCATAAAATTAGGTCTATGCCCCTCTATGCCCATCATGTCATGAACACTAGTTCAAGGGAGTAAAACTAGAGTGTTAAAAATTACCACTCAGTAGGTGGAAATTGTCAGCCTCAAAAGCCTCCAAGGTTTCTGTTGGCTTATTGCAGCAGGACAGGAAGGTGATGAGGAACAATGACAATCCTTCTTTGTCATTTTCTCATCTAGCTTAGCAGCCCATCTAAAAACTGCAGGAGATGGCTCTGAAGCTTGAGAGGCCAGAGGATCCCACAGACTCTCCATTTCCTCTCTCATCCCTTTTCTGCCTCCCCAGAGTCATCTGAGGTTGCCTTTACAACCTCAAGAGGCAGTACCTTACATGGCAGCAAGGGGAAGGACTGGAACACAAAGTCTCCTTCTGACTGTAAGAACTTCTACAAGCAAAACACGATGACATATCTTATAGCTCACAGGATGCTCTTTCAGGGTCCATAAGATTATTTTGCAGAAGTATTAAAGAACAAAAACTTCATAAGGAAGTTAATATCTCTGTACAACATAGGAAGTAGAACTGGAAGAGGCTGGAGATAGTGTCAGTGCAACCCAATGTCATCCAATATTACACAGATATGGGAAATCTTGACCTGGTTCTTATTTTAAGACTGAAGCAATACTTACACAGTTCAAGCCACTAAGAAAGAAACATGCACTGGATTGTTTGGTCTATGAGCTGCCATTTAATTTCCCATGATACATCCATTATTATCATCACCATCATGTTCATTTCTTTATTGCCCCATAGGCAATGCTCTCTGTGCAGTTTATAGCAGTGCATAAACAGAACGATAAAGTACAATGCAAATATCATTAAAACAAAACACCATCAAAACAATTTTTTTAAATGACTGTGAAATAGCTTTAAAAATACAATAAAAATAACCTGCAAAGGAAAGAATCACTTGGAAAATCCATAGGCCCCAGATAAGCACAAATCTTTCAAGACCTCTGCATAGAGGACTGTCTTAACCTGGTGCCGATAGCAAATTTGGGACCAGGTGGGTTTCAGCATGTAGGTTGATACAAAGATGGGGCGGGGGGGGGCAGCACAAAGGAAGCGCCACCCTTGTTGCCACCCTCCAAGCCTCCTTCGAGGTTGACTCTTAGAGGAAGGCCCTAGAGGTTGAGCATTGTGGTAGTTCTATTCCTGCATTGTATTGTATTAACAGAATATAACTTGGAGTGTTGTGGGAATTTAAAATGGAACCTCTGTTGGAGAGTTGAGGCCCCAAGAGGCAAGCGTCTTAAAGGTGAAATGATGGATGGGATGGCGGTGGGAAAGGTGACATAGCAATGTTTCCTGTACTTGGATAACCCCTGGTACTATGTTTACTCATCACTAGCACTGAGAGGGTTGTTGTGTGATGCTGCTGGACACATGACACTTTGCATGTAGCATGGTCTGAGCTGAAATGTATACTAAACTGGCCAACCTACTGGAACAGAGATGAAAAAAAGGAACCAAAATGTTAGTATTCTGAGTGCACTGAGGGGTGTTTACTTTGCAATCTGTGCTGCTTATTTACTGTCTAATGCAGAGGAGTAAAGCAACACTAATGGTTGTTACTAATTAGTCTTTTAAAGAGCCTATTGGGAATTCTAACTAAAAATTACAGTGCCAGACTCAGAAGATTTGACCATATTTTAACTGCCCTCACTGTGTGACGGAGACCGACAGAAAAGAAAACAGCTTTAAAATGTAGCATTACTATTCAGATTCCTCCGTAGATATTACTCAGCATTAATTATGCATTAAAGACAAAGAAGGTTATTTATGGCAGTTTCAAACAATATTTATTTATGCATACTGTATATCTAGACTTCTAGTGAGGAGTCTGCTTTTGCATATATATTTATGTATTCCCATTCCCCACCAATACATTTTACAAGGTGAAATTTGAGTCCTGCTACACGACACAGGCCATGTCTGCTACAGCTGCTACCGATGTAAAACCTGCTGTTACAATGATAGGATGGCACACAGAAAAATGGAAAATAAAGTGGCAGAAATGCTTCCATTCAAGTTGGGAGGCTCCACCAAAGACATGTAAATAGGACTACTGCTGCCTGAGCAGAGAATGAGAAGTTCCAAAACACATTGGGCTACCATCTAAAATAGTTATTGCCAAGCTGAAATCTTGCTTTCCCTTCCTAATATGTAGCGCTGATTACATTAAGCATTACATGTGTATCTCAGCAATTCTGCCTGCCACTGGGAGGACCCATGCCAAGTACAATGAAAGAGGGCATATTGTCTGGAAGACTAGAAAATCTTGAAAGGGCAAGCTCTTCCACGGGGATAGTATGACTAAAAATGCCCAATACCAACACAAACTTAGCACTAGGAGCAAGATAATTGACTCCTTAACCAGATGTTCAAGGTAATCTTGATCTGAGAAATCAGTTCAGGGAAGTTTCCACATCAGGTAATAATGGTAGTTGACTTCAACTATCTCTACATGGACTGTGGTGGGCATGTTCCACTCACAACAAAGAAGCTAAATTTTTCAGTGTCCTAACTAACTATGCCCTAGAACAGAACAGGAACGAAGTAGAGGGAAGACAGCTCTGGATTTAATCCTAGGTGATGCTGGCTAGGATCCAATATTGGATTTAAATCTTTTTTTTTTTAATAAAATTTGTATGCCATCCATTACTTCTGTCTCTGGATGGCCTACAACATTTATCAGAATAAAATAAATTACATGTTGTTAAACCACTTGGAACCGGGACCACAGTGCTATCAGTCTTCAAGTATATTAAAAATTAGGAGTCTAACACAGCCATATTGGATTTCAACAGAGGAAACTAGACTAAATAAAGGAACTGGCAAAAGGAGGTTGAAAGAGAGAGAGAGAGGGAAAAGATGCTTAAATCCTTTAAAATGTTTGGAGATTATTCAAAACCATGAGTAATGAAGCTCAGACAGCAGCATGCACAGGAAAGGTTCGAAAATTTAGCACCAAGTCCAAGAAGTTATCAGCATAGTTAACAAGAAGAGTCACGGTAGTTATTAGAGATAAAAATGGATGCCTTGCCTAAGTAAGGAAACCAAAAGGAAGAACGGTTTTGTACAATGAATATAAAGCAAATGGCAAGAGATGAAAACCAACATGTTGAGGAGCGTATCACTAACAGCATCAAGGCCAACAATAAAGAATTATTTAAATGTATCAAAAACAGGAGTTAAAAGAGTACTAAAAGAAGAAAAGGGAACTGTGGATCATCTGAATTAATCTTTTCTTCAGGCTTCACTACTGAAGATATACAACATTTACTCCTGCCTGAACTGATGTTTTCAGGAAGGGAATCTGAGGAATTGAGAAAAATAGTGGAAGCAAAAGATGACATTCTCAGACTTATTGACAGATTGAAGTTAATTACCAAGCCCAGAAGTATCCATTTGAAAGTGCTTAAAATACTCAAATATGAAATTGCTCATCACCTAACAACATTACCATATTTTTCCATGTATAAGACGATACTTCTTCTTAAAAATATTTACCTAAAAATGGAGAGGTGTCTTATACCCGGGGGGGGGGGGGGAAAAGGGAAACCCCAGGGCTTGCGTGGGGAGGAGGCATGTGTGGACATGTGGGGGGGAGGAACCAGCACGATTGCAGGTGTGCTTGGGGGGCAGACTGGCGTGGGTGCAGGTGTGCTGGGGGAGACTGGCGCACGTGTGGGGGAGTGTGGGGGGAAGCGGGAAGGCAGCAGGCAAGCGCAGCAGCAGCTTGCTCACTAGGATATCAGTAAGAAAAGTGGGGGGCATCCTCTATATGAGGGTGTCTTATAGACAGGAAAATATGGTATATAGCATATCCCCAGCAAAGATTGCTCATCAATGGCACCTTCTCAAACTGGAGGAGGGTAAGTCATGGGGTGCTGCAGGGTTCATTTCTAGGCCTGGTGCTCTTCAGGATCTTTTTTAATGATTTAGATGAAGAACTACAAGGAACAATAATCACATTTTCAGATAATATAAACTGGGTGGAATAACGAACACTCTAGAAGACAAAATTAAGATCCAGGATGATCTTGGTAAACTTCAAGCTGAGCTGAAAGCAACAGAATGAGATTCAATAAGGACAAGTACCAAGTTCTCTACCTGGGAAAAAGAAACCAATTGCATCAGTACAAGATGGGAATATGTGGCTCAATAGAACTGAAAAGAAAAAGACCTCAGAGTTAATGTGGACAACAGGCCAAATGTGAGCCAACAATGTCATGCAACTGCAAAAAGCTGTTTTGGGATGCATTAATACAGGGGTCTCAAACTCAACTTACCTGGGGGCCGCAGGAAGTAGAGGCTGGGTGAGGCTGGGCCGCATCAAGTATTCCACCACCGCGGTGGTGGTGGGCCGCTCATCCCGCAGCCGGCCCGGGCACCGCCAGCGCTTTGAAGGCCGCAGGGCCCCTCCCCGTGTCCCGCCCGTCCCAGCAATTGGCCTGCTGGCCGCGAGTTTGAGACCCCTGCATTAATAGAAGTATTACCTCCAAATCACAAGAAATAATAGTTCTCTTGTACTCTTCACTAGTCAGACCTTCTGGCATACTGTGTTCAGTTCTGGGCACCAAGATTTAAGAAAGATGCAGAAAAATAGAAATAAAAATGTTCCAGGGTTTGGAAACCCTGTTCTGTGAGGAGAGACTGAGAGAACTGGGCACGCTCAGCCTTGAGAAGAAAATTTCTGGGGGGGGGGGGGAATGATACATCTCTATAAGAATCTCAAGGGTTTTTATAAAAAGGAAGCTCAAGATCATTCTTGCTGATACCAGCATGTAGGACATGGAATAATCAAGGTAAGATGCAACAACCAAGATTCGGCTAGATATCAGGAAAAATTTCCTCACTGTCAGAGCAAAATGGCAGTGGAAGCAGTTGCCTAGAATAGCCGTGGGCTCCCACATACTAGAAACTAGGCAGTTGTCTGAGTGGGATGGTGTAAACTGTTGACCTGCAACAGTAGGAAGTTGGATCTGATGGCCTTCTTGGCCCCTTCCTATTATACTATCCTATGACTCTATGATTCTATGAAGATTAGCCTCTCTAACAGAAGATGAGGGGATGGCTAAGGTAGCACCAATTTTTAAAATAGGATCCAGGAAATTATAGTGGAGTTAGTTTAATATCTGTTCTGCATAAATTGGTTGAAAGAGATATTATAGAAAAAAGTAGGAAGCATATGAAAGCACAAGAATTCCCTGTTGAGGAAATGTCTACATGGCTTCAGGAAAGGAAAATCCTGTCTCGCTAACTACATACATACATACATGATGTGTATGAATGTATGTGTGTGTTTGTGTGTGTTTAAGGTAATATAAATATAAATATATATTGCCAGAACACACATGCCAGAAATGATCCAGCAGGCACTGGCTGGATTTGCACGTAATGACAAGCAACACTGTGTGGTTTCCACAGCACAGTTTTTTTGCTTGGATGTGCCTATGGATGATCAAGTGGTTCCCACATAGCCATGGTTTCTACTAGCCTTGCTCAGTCCTCCGGCTGGCAGCATGTATCCTATGAAATTCAGATGAAGAGCTTCTCGGTGAGGAAAGGCTACAATATTTGGAATTGTTCAGCTTAGAAAAATGGTGAATAAGGAGACATGATAAAGATGTACAAAATTATGCATGGCATGGAGAAAGCATGTAATGACGGTGCCAGGCAGACCTCTCTAGGGAGCTCATTCCCTAGAGAGGCGCCACCACCACAGAGGAAGCTCTCCTCTGAGTACTCTGTCTCCTAACCTCTTTCAAAGAGGGTTCCCGGAGGAGAGTCTCTGCTGCTGATCTTAGGGGTAAAGAGATAATGGGGAAAGCAGCTTCCCTTCTGGCACATTTTTGCCAGTTGTGAGTCTCAGAGGGAAAAATAAATAATGGCCTATGCACATGAGGCCCCCATAAGGAACAGAGGGGATCATAAGGTAGCAGAGTGCTAAGGCAGCAGAATGCTACATGTTACTTATCAATTGTCCCAGAGGGTGTAATGCTAATCAGCAGCTTTTATATCAATTTAATAAATATTCATATAAAAGCTGCTGGTTAGCATTATATCCTCTGGGCAGCCACACATGTAGTCAACATGTTACACACATGTAGTTATCAACTACCATGTTGGAAGGAAGGTTGTCCATTTAGTGTGGAGGAATTTATATTTGCAATTCTTGTGCATATCCTGACTTTATTCTGTGCATGTGTGTAGGTCCTCTCATTTTGTCTTCAACCTAATCAGCATGGGACACCTGCATTCACTATGACAGCGAATGTTCTAACCACCAGCTTGAATTTTAATCAGGTCTGTTACTAACAAGACCATGTTTACACAGAAATACATCTCACTGCTACCAATTTTTAAATGTTGTACTTCCATTGTAATAAACACAGATGAAGGTGGTGATGATGTGATGACATTAATTCATCAAGTAAGGAGCAAGAAATCAGCCTTAGCTAAGTCACAAAGTCTAAGATTAAAGCAGGAAGCACGAGGTCATGAACTTCACAGCCTACCACAATGCCTCAGCCTCCTTTACCTGATTCTTCACCTTCAGTACCATGGACAGCTCCTCTAAATGTCAGGCAGAAAATTGGACTGGACACACTGCCCCTTTACGTTGGATCCACCAGCCTCCACTACTACCAGCACTGCTTACTCTTTCACAAAAAAGTGAGCAAAATTTCTCTTTACTGGCAGGCTACAACAGGGTCTGGGGAGACTGATGGACGAATGCTGGAAGTTTGAGACCCAAGGTGCAAATCAGATTAAACATACAAAATAAATGGCATTCCCAACAGATACAAAACATGGGAATACTATAAGAGCGTCGAATGTTTTTATTCAGAATTGCATTTAATGTTTAACGGCATGTGCATAACTTGTTTTAAGCAAACTAAGATGGTAGGCATGCAATTTGAAACTCTACGTTATGATCCAGCCAACACACACACACACACACACACACACACACACACACTGAGAGGTTCACAGAAGTAAAATTAACAGCCATGTCTTTTATATTTATATTTAAAACACAATTCTCAGTTTTTCCTTGGATATGGATATTCTGTTTGCCAAGCCTCTTTCAAAGTACATTTCACTTTGATTCTTGAATAAAAGCATTGCAATACAAACAGTGCTGACAAGTCATCATGAAATTCTTTCACTGATACTGCCACTTCTCATCTTCATCCAGGCAGTAGTGACAACTTTTGCATAGAAGATGCATTTCCATATCCTTGTGCCAAGGGTAGGAGCTCCTGAATAATTGGAAACATGGGCAAATTGAGATACTGAAATGGGTGGAAGCTGCTTCCCC
The DNA here is from genome assembly GCF_004798865.1 of Varanus komodoensis. Classification (NCBI taxonomy): domain Eukaryota; kingdom Metazoa; phylum Chordata; class Lepidosauria; order Squamata; family Varanidae; genus Varanus; species Varanus komodoensis. Next base: position 7,355,827 of record NW_025335761.1, read on the forward strand.
ATCTCAGTTATTATTCATCCTGTCATATTACTCTGAAGCCATGCAAGTGAGCTGCTTCAAAACCCTGGAAGTGGGTCATATTTGATGTCCTTCTTGGAGACATAATTTCCTGCAGGGTGAAACTCAAATGTTGCCAAACTCGTGTCATCAAAAGTTTTTCCAACACAAGCGTGTCACTGATTGTCCTTATTTCAGAGCAGCACAGACCAGTTTGAACTTAGAGTCACATGGTACAATATGCAAGAACCAATTTGTTTGGGCAAATTGCAGATCTAATTGCCCACAGATTAAATTTAACTTTGTAAGTGCAACAATGGAGTCAAGGACAGAGAGGATAAAATTGTCAGTTTAACGTTATTCAACTTTTTTTCACTTTCTCCCTTTCCCAATATAAAGAAATCTGCAATCTTCAATACAATCTATTCAAAAACAAAATTTTAAAAATGGTCACTGGTCTGAATTGGCGAAATTCAATAGGAAGAGCTCCTCCCCATTATGGCCAAAAATAACAAAAAAATAAAAAGTAGTATTTGCCTGCCATTCAGCTGTAAAAGATGAGGGACATGTCAGAAAAAAATAGGTGGCAATTCTAACTCTGCACTAACATGGCTGAATACACAGAGATTCCAAGACAGACTTTTAAGAGCTAAAAACTCAAAAACTAGAGCCTATATGGAATAATCTGTTAGTTTTTATTTCTCCTATATTCCACCAGAGAATAGGGCACTCATGGACCGCCTATAAAAGCAGCCACTGACCTATGTTTAAGATAAAGGACAGTTAAATGAAAGGAGATAAAGGGCTAAAATTCTATTTCCTCCACAAGAACTTCACATCTCATACCAGTTTGGGGTAGAAAGTGAATCTCCAGATGTTTTGGATTCAACCCCCAGCATTCCTGGCCATTGGCCAAGTTGGCAGGGGTGGACAGAAGGTAGATCACCAGGCATTTGGAACATCCAGCTATTATGGGATTGGGTGCCAAACATCTGGAAAGCTACCTTCTGTCCATTTCTGCTTTAAACCACCAAATGTAGTGGCTGTGGTTATGTGGCACTATTTTAAAGCAAAACAAAAAGCAAAGAGAGGGCTAAAATTGCTATAATGGCAATACCTTTTCCCCAAGGCTGGCTATTACAGGGGTTAATGATTGGCTTATCTGAACATGAATGTGATTCTATGTTGCACTGAAACATTAATGAAAGGAATCTAGATATTAAAGTCCAGGTACTCTAACAGCCACATTTTACTGGCTTAATTCTGCACCAGATTTCTGATACAAGATGAAGGTGATACGCTGTATTTATTTCATTACAACACACCAGGAGCAAATATAGCAGCAAGAAGTTATACAGGCAAGAAAGACAAGATTATATAGTGCAGCCAAATGCAAACACATTCCTTCTCAGCTTATGAATGGACAGGCAATGTACCATTCTGGGCTCTATGTCATTCATTTCCTCCAAATACACGGCAGCTTGTTTTATTCTTTTGTAGTAATACAGCATGTCAAAGCTGCTATGGTATCTCTGCCAGGAAAGCTTGCAGAGGGAAGCATGAAAGAGCTGCGACAAGGAAAAAAAGGAGCCATGAAATTATTTAAAGGAAATAAACAAAAATGTTAACATTGGTTTTGGCAAGAAAAAGAGAGTGTGGGGGAAAGAGGGATTCTGCCAATTCATAACAGAAAAAACAAGCCTGCCCTCGATGTTTGTCAAACAATAGCAGAAAACTAATCTCTCCAAGGGCACAGGGTAAGCACACAGGATTGAAATTCATCACTCGTCCCCACTGCAGCTCTGCTCTCCTTGAACCCTGCCACTCTTAATGATAGAAGTGTTAACCAAAGAGAGCCAAGCACTTCACAGGGTCAATCCAAGGCATCTGCAAGCCTTTCATGGCTGGGCAAGTTGCTGAGCAGGTTCTTTAGTCAAGTCATTTGAGTTCCAGAAATAATCAGTTTTAGGGGTCAAGCAGAGTTGCCATGCTGGGCTTCTCTTACTCCCATTTCAATCAGCTGGACCTTGCGGAAAGGGATACATATGGAACAACTTGACAGAAATGAACCGCAGGACCATTCCCAATTCTGCGGTCCCTGAATCAGAGAGCCCAGTGGCCTGCAAAGGCTCTCCAGTGAGAAGGATATCTTGCTGCTGGAATCAAATGGTTCAGAAATGTAGCAGGGAAAAGAGAGTAATTGGAATACACCAAAAAAAAAAAAAAAAGCCCTTCTTGTCTTAGAAAAAAGATAAGTTCCGCAGGCAGGCATGGATCTTTTGGAGAGAAACCTTCACATTTGTTTTGGCTTTCCAATTTGATGACTACCTAAGGATATGCGAGAGCTTGTTCAGAAATTTTGCCCAAGCTCATGAACAGATGTTTGTCCTCTAGGAAGGTTTTGGATATTTCACCTGAAAAGGATAGATCAAATCACATATTATAGTAATTCTGTAGTCTACAGTTGAGGCTTATTTTGCTTTTGCTTTTTCCTTAAAAATATGTACTAGGAGGGACCGTTAGACCTTCCTCCCCATTTTCTTTTTGTCTTCTTATAGTCCTTTTAGGGTAGGAGTTTTGAAGTTGGAGGATCCTGATGTAAGTTACGATTGCTGTAGAGTTAAAAAAGAAGAAGTGATAAACTGTAACTTCAATAGATATTCAATGAGAAAAAATTGATGGTTGCTTTAGTCATATTTCTAGCACTTAAGAATGAATATACTGGGAGTTATGATAGGAGACTCAAGCTGTTTCAAGATTTATTTATTTATTTAGAACTTCTGTATACCATCCCATCACAGACATCTCGAGATGATTCACAACAAAACAAAAGTAATATGCATCTTCTACAACTGAAATTCTATACTCACATAGGAATGTCTCACTGGACTACATGGGGATTACTGTGTATAGATGGGTATACACAGAACTGCCCTGTAAAAGCTTCAAATAAGAAGAAACCAGGATCTTAATCTTGGGATTTTCAGGTTTACAGTCTAGCCTTTAATACTGGGAAGGGAAGGGAAGGGAAAGAGGGGGGAAGGAATGGGGATGGGGACGGGGAAGGACAAATATAAGTAGTGCTGTCACTAATAACACTACTAGATAGAAACTGGAAGAAAGTCTAGTGGCCAAAATGTACAGAGGTGAAAGGAAAATCAGATGCTCTGCAACACATACAATTGAGACATGGAATGTGAAAAGTATGAATCAAAGCAAACTGAAAATCGTAAATCAAGAAATGGAAAGGATGAACATTGCAGTATGTGGTATGAGGGAACTGAAGTGTATTGGAATTGGACATTTCTAATCAGACAAATACAAAGTGTTTTATTTCCAAAATGGCAAACTCAGAAGAAACTGAATGGCTTTAATACTAAGCAAGATGTAGCACAGGCTACATTATAAAGACTACATTGTAAACTCTGACCAAATATTGTCAATCAGAATTAGTGGAAAACTGATTAACACAATTATCAGTCAAGTCTATGTGCTAACAACAGATGCTTAAGAAGAAATTGAAAACTTTTATGCAGGTACTAAAAATAAAATGGATAACACACCAAAACAAAACATGCTGTTAGTCCAAGGTGACTAGAATGCAAAACTAGGAAACAAATTGAAATCAAATGCTGTAGGAAAATCAAATATTGTAGGAAAAGGGATAAGAAATGAAGCAGGAGAATGGCTTGCAGAATTTTGTGAAACCAACATCCTGTTCATTGCAAACACATACTTTAGGTCAATTGCTCAGATGACTGGATACATGGATTTCACCAGATGGCCAATGCGGAAACCAAATGTATTAGACAATTAGAAGCAGAAGGTGAAGGAGCTGTATTCTTGTAGTCAAAAGAAGACCAAGAGCAGATTGCTGTAGTGACCATCAGCTTTAATTTCAAAAATCAGAGCCAAGCCAAACAAGATAGCCAACAAAAATACAGTGCCAAAATATGACCTTCTTGAAGAATTTAAAGTCCACATAAAGAACAGATTTGTTTTCCTCAACTTGACCATGTGCCAAAAGAACTGTGGATTTAAACCAGAGTCATTATAAAGGAAGAATTCCAAATGGCAAGTCTAGATGGATAAAAGAAGAAACACTCACAGTTGTAAAGGGCAGGAGAGAAGCAAAAGCAAAAAGTGACAGAAATAGGGTCAGAATCCCAAATGCAGCTTTTCAGTGACTGCTTTGTGGAAACAAAAAGAACTATTACAATGATTAATGTAAAGAAATAGAAGAGAAAAATAACAGAAGAAAACAAGACACTTCTAGAAGATCAAAGAAATCAAAGGGAGATTCAAACCTAGATTAGGAATGCTAAAACACAAAAAAGGAACATACTATCTGACCAGGAGAAATAAAGAGAAGGTAGAAAGAATATACGGGAGAACTATACAAAAGAGATGAAATAATGACAGACCTCTTTGAAGAGGAATCCTATGAAGAAGAGTTTGCAATATCAGAAAGCAAAGTGAAAGCTGCTCTGAAAGCACTTGGATGGAATAAAACACTTGGAGTAAATAAGGCATCAGCAGAACTATTACAAGCTTCAGAAAATGAATCAGTTCAAATCCTAAGAAGAATAGGTCAAAAAATAGGGAAAACAAAGCGATAGCCCACAGAGTGGAAATGCTCAAGAAAGAAGATGCAAGAAAGTGCAGCAACCATAGGACCATTGAATTAATCTCCCATGCAAGGAAAGTAAAGCTCAAAGTGTTGCAACAAAAAATACTACACTATACGTAGTAAAATGTCCAAGTTCTATTCCGAAAAGGAAGAGGCATTAGAAATTATATCGCAAATATATGTTGGCTACTGGAACACACCAAAGAATCTCAGGAAAATCGTGTACGGCAAAAGCTGTTGGCTATGTGGCTCACAAGAAGTTATGGATGCTTCCAAAAAAAAATGGGTGTGCACTTGATTGTCCTGATGGGTAACTTGTATCACGGACAAGAAGCTACTGTTAGACAGAATACAAAGAGGCAGAATAGTTTCCCATAGACAAAAGTGTCAAACAAGGATGTATTTTATCTCAATCTGTTCTTTCAACTGCTTAATTTCATCCTGAATTGCTCCCGTCAATGGAGTAGGAATAGGGCAAGAAAATTCTGCAACTCTTTTAATATGCTATTAAATTAGCAAGGTTATAATATGGCCACAGAAACCACATGTTTTCTTGATTATAAGGCAGAAGCGGAAAATGTCAGACCCAAAGGCCAAGTCTGACCTTACAGTTATCACAGTCTGGCTTCCCAGGGTTCTGCAGAAGGCTGTGTACCCTTGGACCTAGTTCCTTGCCTCCAACCACCAGTTGTTTGGTCTTTTCTGGCATTTGTTATTTCTCCATTCTAAAGGGTTGGGATGCATTTCTCAGAGCTTAATTACTAGCAATAAAAGCCATAAGTGAAAGTATTCTTATATTTTAAGTGGCTTTCTCCCACCCAACTTTTGCTGTAGGCTCAATCCACCACTGTAGTATGGTCTCCCATAGCTTGTCCAAATGGAAAGAGGTTCTGCTTAGCAGAAATGCAAGGGTGTTTATCAGGCTTGATAGAACAGGTTCTCTCTCCCCATGGGCTACCTGATTTTCCTGACATTGGTCTGATGGCTGAATCCCTAAATCTACTTCACAAACTATAACAAAGTAGGCATTATTTAGCAGCATAGAGTCTACAGATTGTTTGTTGTTTAGTTGCAAAGCAGTGCCGAACCCATCATGACCCCATGGACAACATTCCTCCAGGCTCTCCTATCCTCCACCATCCCTCGGAGTCCATCCAAACCCACACCCACTGCCCAGGTGACCCCATCTAGCCACCTCAAGCTCTGCCATCCCCTCCTTTTGCCATCTATTGTTCACAGCATTAGGCTCTTCTCCAGTGAGTCCTTCCTTCTCATTAGGTGGCCAAAGTATTTGAGTTTCATCTTCAGTATCTGACTTTCTAAAGAGCAGTCAGGGTTGATTTCCTTTAAGATTGCCTGGTTTGATCTCTTTGCAGTCCAAGAGAGTCCATGAGAGTCAGATTCCACAGATACAGGATGCAAATGATCAGAATTCAGGAGGAAAGTTGAATGGTTGCTTCTCATATGTTCTCTTCAGGAGGTAGATTGGCAGTGGAACATCATCGTCGTCATTTAATCTGAATGCCCATAATAGAGCAATGAAGTAAATCTATGAAATGAATATAGAGACTGAAAGCTTCCTTTCATTATGAGTGAAGCTGAGATGAATACTTAATGAATATTTATTTAATCACACATTGTGACAGTTTGTTAAGCCACTGAGATCTCAATAATAGGACTTTGCAGGTTGGATCCAAATGCCAGCATTTGGGGCATTCCTAGTGTAATTGATCTCTCTTTCCCAAACTGAAAAGCTTGAAAAGAATAATTGAAAAGCATAAAATATACAGTCCACCTTTCTCCCTGGAGAGAGAGGGGCAGGAGGGAGGGGGGAGAAACACCAATTGCCTGGTGAAAAATCTTTACTTTCTTCTTGTGCGCCCATAAAACAGAAATATAACCCCCATTGTAAATTTGTTCTAAGCTCCTAGTCACTTGAACAATAATGTAAAACATGGAAAATGACTTTCACAAATGGGACTATTAAACCTGGCCTAGGAATGATAATCTAAAATGTTGCAATCCTGGGTTTCTGCTACTTGCCTCTGTATTAAATAGAATCTCAAGGCATTTAGACTAGTAAAGCTGTGATGATTCAAATGGCAGTAATACTCTGGGCCAGCCTGCCCCTTTTGGTGAGTGGAAGGGTTTGCAGGAGAGGACCAAGGAGTGAATATAATGGCTTCTTCAAAGGCATAAATTCTGAGAAAGCAACTCAGAGAATAATCATCCATCAAGACTTTAATCATCACAAAAAGCCAGTTCAGAGAATAAGGAGGATCCTAGGGGTGATAGCTCTAAATGAAAGCATCCACGGAGAGCATTTGTTTCATTACAAGACAATTGAGCCATTCCTCAACCTTGTTTATCTTTAGCTTTCCCTGTTAGTCCAAAGAAAGAACAAGAGACTGAGAGAGAAAGAAAAAGAGAAAAAAATTCTTCCTTGCTATAATAAAGAGTCAAATCTGTGACTGGAAGGGTCACAGAAGAAACAGAGCACTTGCTTACAGCTATTACATGAAACTCGTACAATATTTTCAGTTCTGAGAAAGTCGCTAATTTCATTTGGATGGCTTTAGAGAAATTGTATGACTGTAATGGCTAACATATAAGTGGGATATTCTCCCTCCCTAAAACACAAGTATGGTATAGTTAATCAATCTGCTATAAATTTTGTGTGCACAACATAATCGCTGTGAATTAGCCTTAATGAGTGGGTGGACAGAATTTTGCACTGCCTGTTGCATTCTGTTGGGGGTAATCCACTAGAGCTGTTCACCAAGGATGGGCAGGAGCAGAGCTACCACAAATATTCTCTCTATCTCTCTCCCTCTCCCCCCCCTCTGTCCCCACTAACTCCTTCCCTATTCACATATATTTTAACTACCTCCCCATTTTGAGCATACTCATCTAATCGCACTTACCCTACCACAAGATATACTGATGACATCATCTGGTAGAGCTTTAAAGGAAGTTAGACACATTTATGAAGGCTATCAATGGTACTAGTCCTGATGACTGTCCAATATCAGAGGTAGAATGCTCTAGGTACCCTAGTTGCTGAGGAACCTAGGTGAGGGGCCATTGTGTGACTGGATGAAATAAGATTTTCAACTGAACCAGGAAAGTTCTGCTTACGTGCTTATTGATTCATGCAATGCTCTATTAGATGGCTGCACTTCAAGACTCAAAAAAGTATTAAAATAGTTTTTAGACTGTTGTAAGGGTGAAACACTCTGAAGACTGTGTGCAAAATAGTAACATTCCAAGCAGCTTCCTCACCCCTTTGGCATGCATATGCATGCACAGAGAGAGAAACACTAAGGGGAAAAGAATTTATCTTGTTTTTCTCCCTCTGTCCAGACTAACTACCCCCTTCCTGTAGAGACCATGGCCTGAAAGCAGAGTGGTTTGCTGAGAAGAGACATACCCTGACAGCCTGAGCAGATGGCAGAGGAGGGTAAAATGACCATACTAATCTAGATGAGAAAATAATTTGCCAGTGGTCCAAGCATTCACATTTACTTTCTCCCATCACCTGTGATGGCCACAGGCATATAAAACAGCCATCCAATTCATGGACAGCAAGTTGTATCTGTTTCTTTTCTGGATTCATTTTCCAACTTCAGGTTTACCTTTGCCCAATCCCTGTATTCATTTAAAAGATCCACCTGGAAATGTGTGTACATGCTTATGCGCATTTATCCTAATACATTTTTCTCCACAGGTATCGCTACTGTACACATTTTTGAGAACCATTTCCCCTATGTTTTACCTGTTGTCTTCATTAATTTATTATTATACATTTTGTCTATATTTCCTTGTAGAATGGACTTTTACCAGATGTGTCCATTTTTTTGTGTAGAAACAAAATACTAAAATACTAAAAAAGTACTAATTTTTGAATCTGTGCTATCAGGAAAAGATGCTCCATGCAGAATCCATGGGGTCAGATTCATACAAACCTAAATTCATTTTAATCAGTTGGAGAGTCCTTTGCTGTCCCGGGCAATAAGTGATACAAGGCAAGAACAACTCAACTTTGGACTGTTATATGGGGTGGGGTCCTGTGTTCCTCATGCTGAATAGTTCTGCCCAATGTCTCCCCCAAATTTAGAGTCAGAACAAGCATCTCTCTCAATATACTGCTTGAATGTAACTTATTCTATCTTACTATACAGGTGGAACACATACATATGTCATTACATCTCTTCTATATTGAATCCCATGGGAATCGTTTTCCAGGATATCCCGCTATGCTACCTAGCCAGTTGATATCACCTCCTGTTGGATGACATTATTGCTGCACTGATCCGACTTATATTCGACCCATGGACAAAAAGGAAGGCAGGGAATATTTAACAAATAAAGTGTTGGATTAATAGCTTGAACAATCTTTAGTGTAATACTTGGTCATCAAACCATCCATACAAAACTCAGGTAGAAATTACCATTGGCAAAGTACTGTTTTGTGTAACCTGTTGCATCTGTCTGTACCATTCAGCAGCAGGACCAGAAGGAATATTTTTTGTTTGTTTGTTTGTTTCTGTTTCAGAGATGGTACACAAACAGGGAGAAGATCCAAAAATTTGTCCTGCAGCAGCAGGGATTGTAACAATTCTGGAGAGAATAGGCTAGTGGGATTGGGGGTCGGAGGCACTGCTTTGCAGTGGTTCCGCTCCTATCTCAACGGCTGATTCCAGAAGGTAGTGCTGGGGGACTATGGCTCTGCACCATGGCAGCTACGCCATGGAGTACCACAGGGCTCCATTTTGTCCCCTTTGCTGTTTAACATCTATATGAAACCGCTGGGAGAGGTCATCAGGAGGTGTGGGCTACAGAATCATCAGTACGCTGATGATACCCAGCTCTACCTCTCATTTTCCACTAATCCAGGTGAGGCAGTGGCTGTGCTGAACCGGTGCTTGGCCGAGGTAATGGGCTGGATGAGATCCAATAAACTGAAGCTCAATCCAGACAAGACGGAGGTCCTGTTGATTGGTGGATCGGGCTTCAGATAGGGTGGATTTGACCTGGCCCTGAATGGGGTTGCACTCCCTCTTAGGGACAAGGTCCGCAGCTTAGGAGTACTCCTCGACCCGGAGCTTTCATTGGAAGCTCAGGTGACAGTGGTGGTGAGGAGCGCTTTCCTTCAGCTTCGGCTGATTAATCAGCTGCGCCCCTACCTGGAGTATGTCTGCCTGGCGACGGTGACACACGCACTGGTGACTTCCTGCCTTGACTTCTGTAATGCGCTTTACGTGGGGCTTCCCTTGAAGATGGTCTGGATACTTCAATTGGTTCAAAATAGAGCTGCCAGGTTGCTGACGGGGACGGGGACATTTTATTCAAATGTCATTTTAACTGTTAATAGTATTTATTTATTTTATTCTTTGGCCAGGGTGACTTATTTTATACTGCTAATGTATATTATTTTAATTGAAATTATTTATTTATGTTGTGAGCCGCCCCAAGGCTTCGGCGAATGGGGCGGCATAGAAATTTTCTAAATAAATAAATAAATAAAAATGATCAGAAAATAGGTAAGCATTAATATTTGCTGCTGGCAACATTTTTACAGGACACAATCCTAATCTTGTTCTGCCAGAAAAAAGTCTTGTGACTGAACTGGTGGCTGCAGAATGCTGGTAGTTTTGTGTGTGTGTGCGTGTGAAAGAGATAGAGAGAGAGGGAGAATGAGAGAGAGAAGAGTCTAAATATGCATAGTATTGTTTCTTAAAGCTCTTCTCCTATTCTAAAGGAGGAGGAGGAAGGAAGAGGAAGGGAAATCAGTGACATAATGCAGTAAAGGCAACAGTGCAACTTGTGGCAAATTGCCTTAAGAAAACATAGCCTAATATCCTAAATAATTAGCCTACATTAAATATATGTTATAGATGACCTAAAGAAAACACATGTTATGAAACACGATACTAGGCATGAGAATTGTTCAAGTAACACAGTTATCTTTTTGATGGAATTACTGTGCAATGTTAATATGATGGGAAGTACTGTTGTTCAAAGAGAAATACCGTAGCAGCAGCAAGATGCATTTCTGGGTTGCTGAAAAGCACACACATTGCCTATTTCTATAAGGGTTGGTCAGTTTATATTATTCACATATTTCAGTTTCATGTCTGAGGCTATGCAACATTAGCCCATCTAAGACCATCTACCAAGCTTCTGGAAGAAGAAACAATTGAACAGGGGACTTCCTCATGTCCAATTCAGTTCATATTCCACTAGCTTTAAAGCATATTTTTATTCATAAGGTCTGTGCAAAGGTAATATCAAGCACATCATACCGATTACAGGTTAGGGAGTTCTCTTTAAAAATGCTGTTGGAACAACAGTGATCTTAAATTTTGACTCATAGCCAATGCAACACATTAGAACGTACACTGGACCAGGTGCAGAGGTAGACTGCAGAACAAACCCTTTAATTTTATATTAAGTGCAACAGTATTTTAGCCAGCAGAATTTAGGATATTCCTATGCTCACACTATGCAAAGGAAACTCACAAGCTACCCAAAAATCCTGCATGGTGGACTGGGGCCAAATTAACTGGTGGCCTACTACTGTCCTTCATCACATCCATCCCGATTTGAAGGGAAAGATCCACAAGCTTCTCAGATGTATCTTGGTGGCCTCCCTGTTTCAGATTTCCCAGCCTGAACTACTATTGCAAGACTAAGCAGCCTGGAGGCACAGAAATTAACTTTAGACAGAGTTCACCTGGAAAAAATACACACAACTTTAAAGAACTAAGAGAGAAGCTTATTAAGGGAACCTGCAGGGAATCAGAGAAAAGAAAGAAGGGCAAGCAAACAAAACAAGCAAAATGTAATGTAGGATATTTAAGACAATACCCCAAGCAAAAGAATGAAATGCTGAAGTAACCTACCCTATACATGGGTGCCCTAAAGGGCATCTTTCAGCTACAGGCTACAGAAACAAAGTGCTATCTGGCTAGTATTGACAAAGGGAGATGGATGTCACTTCCCCTTGCACTGTTTTATTCTCCCCTCTTTCCATGGCCATGGAGATTTACTTCAGTAAATCAAAACATAGTCCATCTCACCTCTCCCTGTCTCAAGGAGAGGTCATTTTCTTCCCAATCCATGAATGTAATGCATCCAGGCCAACACCGTGATGGCCTTGGGCAGCATTCAGCCTAGTGCTGATCAGTTAATCAGGTGGTAAATCGCCAACGGCTTCACAGGCCAGGATCTGAAGCCCGAAAGGGGGAATAATATATGAGCCTGCTAACTCATGGAAGGTCTGCCCATGCAGCTTTGCACAGGAAAAAAGCTTTAAAGTGTTTCCAAAGGATACCTGGAATGAAATAGGATGAAGTTATTATCATTTTCTTTGTTTGTGTATGTATAATAAACACACACGAACAGAGTGGATGTTACCGGGTGATTAATTAACCTAGTGATAATTGCAAAGAAGAACAATTTTCAACAAAGCTGAGAGAAAGACCTAGCATCTTTCAAAGGCACAGAAAACAATTTCCAATTAATCTGACAGAGAGAGCGAGAGCGAGAGCGAGAGAGAGAGAGAGAGAGGGTGGGAGGGACTGAAACTAGCAACATCCATGATTGTAAGCAGGTCTAGAAATGTGTGTCCTTCTCTGACACTCAATCACTTCTTAATTGTCCCTTCTCCAACAGAGAAAATGTGAAGAGGTCTTTGACTATGGGACATCATAGGGAGACGCTCTCCCTGATAAATTTAGACCATGCAGAGTCCATTCCTCTCCATCATGCTTTCTCAAAACTGCTGAATTCATTTAGATTCAAATTAGGTATTATGTGTCTGTAGCAATATTCTCAACCCTACCTGCCATGTAACTAATTTTGTCCATGGAATACGGAGCTTGGATTGCGTGCCATTTATGAAACATATGCCACTGGGAGCTCTAGTGACACTCTAAATGACCTCAGTTGAGTATTGGTTTTCTGTTTAGTTGTTGCTTCAGCTATCATGGTTATATCTACCAAAATATAAATGCATAGACATAAACTATGGAATATAAATAAATAGAAATGTTTACCAAAATGAAACCACAAAATACCCCTTATAAATCAAACAGAATTAATGTAAGTAACAGAAATAAAATATCTTGGTCTTCTGTTTCTGAAGGGTTTTTTCCAGGGTTAAATGTATTTTATATTGGATATATACACATTTCCTACTGCTTCCTGGCCATGATCCGGACATGCACAGTGCAACAACTGTCTTTGCTGAAGCTACATGTGATGGGTAGAATACAACCCATTGTATGCAAAAAGTCCAAGGTTTATTTACTGGCATTTGCAGGTGGGTCTATGAGAGGTTCACAGTTAATACTCTGGAAAGCTGCTGCCAGTGAGTTCAGACACTGAGCTTGATGGACCTATGACCCATCTTGATATATGATAGTTGCTCTATGTTCCATAGGCTAATGAAGTCTAGTTCTGGTCAATGTTCACATGTATACCTATGCTTCTTTCATCTGGTTTTATAGTAATGAATGCCACTAAGTCAATACAGAGAGTTGCTTAGCCATGTAAAAGCATTGTCTAGACAGCTAAGATCAGACTGGTCCTATACTGAATAGTCATGCATCTCAGGTTCCATCTGAATAGAAACTGGCATGTGTAGGCAACCAGTGCACATAGGCTGTGGTCATGGAATCCCTATCCTGGGAAACAGAGTGGGGAGGTTGTGCATACAGAACCGATAAGCTTTGGAATGTGCACGCATTGGATTCTGGGCAGATGAGGCACTGAATAAGCTGATCCTGACCGTGGTGGTGGGGATCAGGCCAGATGGTATAATCCTAATCTCCACCATTTATACCAGGTTGGATCCATAATTGTCAATTTGTGAGTGGACAGATGCTGCTTACCAAACAGAATCTCTATGTTCCTTTTTTCTTCCTACATCCCCCTGAACGCCCTTTGAACACCCTCCAAATCTTGTCTGGAGAAGGCAGAGATCCTTTTGAGTATATATGGAGGGCTTTCAGGAACTCAAGAGAAGAGGAATGGGTGTGGAAGTTGTGTTCTTCAAGACGTGTTTTTCTGATAGTGGAAAGACAGATCTGGGTCCACCCCAGGCCTTCTATGGAAGCAATAGCCATAGGTAAGTTAACAATGGTTTTATTAAGCACTGCATTAAATTCTCAGTTATCATAGTCATGGCTCAAAACTGATTCAGGCTTCCTCTCTCTCTCTCCCCTCCCCCTTCCTTGCTAGTCTTATCTCCATAAACTTCAGTGGGAAAAAAGGTGCACATGTGTCTTTCCTTGGATCATTTTCTGCTCTTCTCATTACCAGGAAGAGGAAACAGCCAAAGCTAGGAGCCACGGCTCACTACAGTACCTTCTGACCTTATTTCCGCTTCAAATCCCCTTCAGTGCCACAAAGCCACCTTATCTTAACCTTATGGATGCTCCTGCTTCACTAACTACAGGCACAATCACCCCTGAACTTAAGGTGTACTGCCCTGGGGGATGGAAAATGTTTTCCTTTTGGCTATCATGGTTGTGCAACAGCGCAAGAGGCCAGTGGATACAACCGAGGCTGCAGAATCTGTCCTTCGCTCAGTCACGGCAAGTCAGGGTCTAATGTCTGTGCTGCTCCAAATGAAACTTGCCTCATGCAGATTGATCTGGTCACCATGTCAGAACTAATTTTGCACAAGCCTCCAATCTTCACTCTGGATGGGTTTTGCCCGAGGAGTAATCTCCATCACAGCTGTTAATAGCGGGCATTGGCTGTGACTGTATTGGTGAATTTCCCTTAACTGTAATGCCTTCTGAAAGCACTGATGTGCTATATTCTTGAAACAGGAGGCTTGTTCCACTGATCCATTACCAAAATACTCTGGGATCAGAGTGGTGCTAAGAGCGTATGCTGGGAAATATGCAAGTTGCAGCTCCTCCTGTGAATAACCATCCGCTTGAGTTAGAGATGCAGTAAATAATAATAAAAAAATGGCAGATTAATCTTCTGCTGTGTTGATTCCTAAGTGACTTTTAGAAGCAGCTTTGCCTGTGGCACAGTGCAGTCAAAGCCATTATCCTTCATACAGTGCAATAATGACAGAACACATGCATTGTAATGTAAACTTACAACCCAGTTCTAGGCAGGCATAATTAGTCTGTCATCTTTTCCAGCAGCAGTAGCAGCACCCGCAGTTATGGCCTTGGTGGGGAGAAAAAAATAATACGCACAGAAAATCATCTCATTCATATTTATCAGATGACTTTGCATTGTTCAAAGCTTCCTCATGCAATTGACATTTTTGTATTGCTTTTCTTGGCTCACTAAGTGGAGGACCAGTTCAATCTAATCCATACGTAAGCTAAAGAATAATGTGACCTTCACCATAGGGGGGAAATCTATCCCCTTGAGTACTTCTGTAAATGCTTGGTTATTGAAATAAGGTTTTGTTCTTGCTGTTTTATTTTTAGGGTGCATTGCTAATGGTATAAGAAAGGGGAACTTTCATAATATGGAGAATAAACCTGTTCCCGAACTCATCTTTCAAACTCTGAAATTACCCTTTTTGTTTTAAAAGTGCCATTCCATAACGGTGAATTCAAATCAGAAGCATCCCTTGATGCTGTTAATATTAATATTAAAATAGTTAATAGTAGTCAGTATTATGGGAGTCCAGTGGGTGCAATAATACTGCCATGCATTAATTGACAGCAGCCACAGGATTAGATCTTTCAAATTTTATTAGAGGAGCATACAAAATTGCATAACACTGCAGATTCTACTCTGCCATGTTCTAAGCTAATCCTCTTTGCACAGTGTTGATCAGAGTGTTTCTGTCATAGTTAACTGACAGGATTCATAAGCCACGGACTCAGTACTGTGAATGGATGCGGCAACTCCAGACTAAAGCATGTACTCCTTACGAAGTTCACATTGCCAATGCCGTCTAGTGGACAGCATGTTGATTTTTCTCATTTTGAGCTAGGTATACTCTCAGGACCATAGTATGTATTGTTTCATGATTGTTTTCCCCAATGGCTTTTCAGAGCAAATCACCTACAGCAAACAAAATGTGAAAGAAAAACCTCACACAAGAGAGGGGGGTTCTAATTTTGCCAGATTTTTAGATTTAATTTGATTTGGGTGCTCCTAGAGACTCAAGCACCTCAGCTGCTCCAAGAGGCAAAGACCTCCATGACATACAGATCAGGCAATGGAATGAAAGTGTAGCTAATCTGAAAGCAAAGCATGTGTTTCCCAGATGCAAGTTAAATTCTAGGCCTGTGCAGGCATTCCCAAGCACACGGGAGGACTAAAATTAGGGTCAGGGCTGCAGACATTGGCCCTCACCCCAGCGTTCCTCTGCATGCTGGCCCGTTCCTCTTCATTCTCGGACCCACTTGCATCAGAAGAGAGGTTCTCTTTGCATCCTGTGGAATATGGGTGCAATACTCTATTGGACCGAGGTTGCTGATAACACAGGGCCCCAATCTTGCCATGGGTTCCACTGGTGGAATACAAGTAGAACCGTTCTTCACACCTTACCATTCAATGTGGATACCTCTCTGAGGGAGGTACAGAGGGTACCCACATGGAGGAGGGCCTTCTCTACAGTGGCACCCAGACTATGGAACATGCTCCCCAGAGTGGTGCCAACCCTCTATTGTTTTCAGCATCAGATAAAGACCTTTTTATTTTCATTTTAACAACTAATTCAATTTTAATAATACTGCTAATCTGTATTCATTGTATTCTTATTATTTTTATTAATTAACAGATGATGCATTGTGGAATGTTTTTATGTTATTTATAATATTATATGTGTTGGAATTTTATTTGTGTAAACCATCCTGAGGCTGTCACAAAGGATGGCATACAAATGACTTAAATAAATAAATAAAATAATAAATAAATGTGGCTAGGCCAAAAAATGAGTTCCGGCTGCCCAGTCTGCCTAGGCAGGTTGGGGGGCCTTCCCTATTCCTAATTTTAGCTCCCATGCATTCTTTACAGTGCCTGAACAAGGCTATTGTGTTTTCAAACACTAAGAAGGTCCCAATCCAATACTGTAAGAGTCCTGCGACTGATATCAGTATGCTCAAACATATCCAATGTTGTTTTGATTACTGACATAAAAATCATACCTGCCAGTAATTCCCATATGAAAACTAGCTCAGTCTCATACACATAAACTATTCTTGCATTTTCTCCTTTCTAAAAGAAACATCATTGGCAGGCTTTAGGAAGCACATCTCAGCACATGAAACCTAACTGGTAAAAACCCACTTTGCTCATTTTTATGCAGGTTAAAGGGCACCAATTGCTGCTGATAGAAATAAAGTTAATAATGAACATGTGAACATGCCATTGTTATGCACTGAAAGACAGCCTCACATTTTATCTCCTTCACATTAGGTTTATAAGGCACATTGATCTATACATTCAAACTGGAGTGGAAAATATGTGATTTTTTAATCAAAAAGATACCTGCTACTACCTTCTGGAAGAAACAGCAATGCACTGGCTATGTTGGCTTAGGAGTTTAGAGTCTTCTCAAACCTTTCAGTAAAAAATGGGATTTCCTGGAAGTGACACTAAAATAATAAATGCTACAAATCTCTCGGTAGTGATGAATGGCTGTATCTGACAGTTTATATGCTGCAGGGTTGGTAGGAGGGTTTGGGTAAGACAGGAACTGTGCATGAGAAAACAAATAGCTTACATGATGACTATCATTTTCCACATTTAATATGTCTCCTTTCAGTTGCTTATTGCCTTTCTTTCATGGCACCCCTTCTTTATACATTCATCTCCACAATCACCATTGTGTTGCCAGGGGGAAAGTACCGTATATCTTCCCCAGCATTCTGATTCCAAAAGTTTCCATTTTGCCTTAAAGAGTGAGCTGCCACACAAGGCAAATCGAGTTGTAAGCTTCTCCTTGAAACTATTTCCTGACAAACACCCGCCCCCCATCTGCTCTTCAGTTATTGCGAGCCCTTCTGATTTGTCAACTTATACCTCAATCAGGCTTCCCCATTAATGCCAGACCGAGTCCAAGAGTTTCTGTGGGCCCTATAGCTTTGAAGGCAACATCAGATTCTGACTTAGAGTCCCATTCAGGCGAAATTTAGAAATCAGGAGCCTAACTCTGCTAGCATTCTATAGAATTGCAGGTTGGAGAAAGACATAGCCATATTTGCACAAGACAGTAAAGACTCTGGTTTACAGACTCAAATTGTGAGTATCAATCAAGAGGAAGATTCTGCAGCTTTCAGAGGTGTCTCCCAGGTTAAGATGTCAACCAAAAAGAGGACAGAACAAAGACACTCTCTTCAAAGCTGTGCTCAAACATGGACCAGATTTCCTTGTCAAGATAGATTGTCAGAAATGTTGGGGTGTGTGTAGGTGTGTAGGTGTGTGTAGCAGACTCTCCCCTGTACTTAAGAAACTGCACACATGAAGACTCCTTGCTGGCAAGAAAATCATAGTTGCCTGAAATATTTTCTTGCCTGGATGTTTTGTGAACTTTTTCTTAAACAAGATGATCTGCCATAGCTGCAGCCTAATGTATTTGGTTTTTGGAGGTCTATAAATGATGAATATTTTGTTGTGAGCTCTAGGAAGTTAAGTCCTAGGAAATTAGGATGGCAGCAACTGGGGGCTCTCCTTTTTTTTTTTTGGAAGTAACCACAGCAGACAAGAAAATCTAAACATGATTTGTTTGCTTGTTTTAAGGAAGGTGTCTCGTTGGCCACCAAGAAAAAATTTTGGGAGCACATTGATGCCTAGACCTGCCTCATATGTAATACCCTGTGGGCTTGCAGGG
This sequence comes from Varanus komodoensis, assembly GCF_004798865.1. Classification (NCBI taxonomy): domain Eukaryota; kingdom Metazoa; phylum Chordata; class Lepidosauria; order Squamata; family Varanidae; genus Varanus; species Varanus komodoensis. The sequence goes on from NW_025335761.1 coordinate 7,374,279, forward strand.
CTTGGTATGTCCTTCAAGCAGAAAGGCTGACCCCAAGCAATGAAAGGAGTCAGTTCTCCCGAAGTTTTCCCATCCCTGTTCCAAATTAATTTCATTTTCTGAAAAGGAACTATCATTTTCCTGTGGTAACTTGCAATGGCTCTTTGTTTCCAAGTCCCAACAATCTTATTTAAGCACAGTTGGTTCAACAGGTTTTGTTTAAAAGGTGCTAGGGTAGCTTCTGTTCTTTGTTTTTTAACAGATGAACAATCTATTTTCTGACAGAATGATGTCTAGATTGCACTGGGAAATGGTTTTCCTAAGCATATTTGTGCTAAATCCCTCACCCAATCATAAGGGCTTCTTTCATGAACCCAGAGAGATACTCCGCTGCCATGCTTAGACACACGCCTGGAACAAAAACAGAATAATAGTCAATTTGAATTCATCCATTCATTTCAGCTGAACAGAATTGCTGGAGATAAATTTTAAATTTCAGTGCAGCTGAAATACAGTCTCAACCATAAAATTTGCAACTATACATTTGCATTCACCTAAAATTGCTTTGGGGGAAGGATATGTGAATGTGGGAATTGTTGTCTGAATGGTGCAGCAAGATGCGTGTCATTTGGGCCTTACGCTAGGCAACAAAATATCTAAAACTGACCATCTCATGACTTCTCTTATACTAAACCTTCTAATACTTTGATGTAAAGTAATTGTGTTCCTAGATTTTAACACCATAAAATAGAAATTTAACAAACAATTAAATAATAAGATCTGTTGCATAGACCACTGAAAGAAGCCAGTTATCTAGTTACATTGGGATTCCCATTGGAATCTGATGAGGGTTTTTTGAGGGGAAGGACATAAACCCACAAACCTCCATATTTGCCTAAATTCTTTACTGGTTAAGATTAGAATAATGTTGCCTTTGAACAAAATACAGAAGGTACCTTCTTTAATTTTCAATATAATCTGCAGCTTTTCCAAATGAGGCATACTACACTGAGGAATGGATATTTATCTCAACCTCTGCCTTCGTCTATATATTATTCTGATTCAAAGCTGGATACTTCTGCCTTTGAATAAAAATACAGAGAGTGTTTTTATTTTAATGCTCAATTTATATCATTAATCTACAGGAGTGTCAAGTTTTCATCTAGACTTATGATACTATGTCATTTTCGAGACTAATATTTATCTCACCCCCTTCCCCATCCCTTTGCCAAAAGAATTCAGAATGATAATTCATTCCTGAAATAGATTCTCTCTTTCACCATTACAGAATTACAGGAAAGGCAAAGACAGATTCCTTTTCTGAAATACATTGCTATAATTTAGATTCTAGCAGGGCTTCCTAAAAGCACGTGGGGAGTGTGACATGGCCTAAATTGGTAGCATCAAGGAACTGCTAAAAGGAGATAATGCAAAGAGCTGGAGTCACAGCAGCTCACACCTTGAACTCTCAAGGGGCCTGACAAGCTTCTACCTCTACCGTTCAGCAGTCTCAAATCTCCACTGGCATTAAATCAGGATGTCTTCAGCACAGCAGGTTAATGCATCCACATGCAAGGTTTCCATAAACAGCTTGTTCCTACTAGCTAATACCTGATACACACTGCCAGAGCGATAATCAGACAAACTGCTTTTGGACATACTGCTTTACAGGAATAAATTAATACAGTTTGGTTGAACACAAAGTTATGTGCCTGTGCATCTTTGGTCACGGGCAGACTTGTTCTTAACTTACATGAAGCACAGTTATTGTGGCGCTCAGCTTATGTATCACCTTGATCATCCTTTCACTGGGTAAACAGTCACAGTACAAATCAAATAAAAAACAACGTATATTCTCTTTCTCAGTTCTCTAATTTTCCTAGAATGAGCAAAGAGGTATATACAAGATGTGTGAATGAGGCTGAATCCAGTGCAAGGATGTATGGGAATACTATCTGTATTCACAAAACATGGTGACATGCCATGTTTGAAGCCTCCACATGATCATGTGCATACATGTATTTATAAGTTGTTAGATTCATGTTCAGTTTGTGTAACTTTCCCAGTTTGACTTTGCTAATTACTGTGAATTTTCATGTATGCAGGACCAGTTTTGGCGGAGTCTATGAAGAAAAGTTATGCAATTTGGGGAAAATGCAATTGCTTTTGTTTTTTTGTTTTTTTTACATACACTGTTCATTTCTTGCAATTTTCCTGTCTGCTAAGGTGATTAGCAACTGTATGAAGCAAGTGGCAAGTTAATGTTCACAAAATTCTGGCAAGTTGAAACAGCACTCATTTGACCATCTCTAGCTAGACTTGCGGGGGGGTCAAAGTAATGGTCCAGAGAGTCGAATATAATTATTCTTCACTGGCATAGAGTCCCCAGTCCATCTCTTTTCTAGCATCAGTGCTTCATACAATTTTATTATCACCTATTCTGCCACAGAAAATAGAGTAAACATATTGCACTGCTGTTGTTGCAGATAGGATTGGTTCCCCATCTGAAAGAAAGACGTTAGATAAAGACATTGTGTGAACTAGGACCACAACTTTTTTAACTTATTACAGCAAGAACTGCACTGAGGCCAACTAACTATGCAGAAATGATTCTACACTTCGTGACTTTCCCTTTTTCGGCATATTATGGGCAAGTCCAGTCTGTCCAAGGCATCAGCAGCATGACTTCTCCTTCCACAGCTTGGAAAAATGGAAAGTGTTCCCAGTTTACCATGTCTCTGACTCCCATGCCTTTCAGCATGTGCTCTGGGCAGGGTTTTTGTTTCCCATCCCAAGTTCCTGGATACCTGAAGGAGCACCTTCTTCCCTATGTGCCAGCTTACCCTTGAAATGAGGCAGAAGCCCTTCCCTGGAAACCCTCTTGGAAGGAAATTGGGACTGTTACTCGGAGGAGGGATTTTTCAGCAGTGGCACCCCAACTGTGGAACACGCTCCGCAGGGAGGCTCACCTGGCACCATCACGCTATTCCTTTTGGCACCAGGTGAATACCTTTTTATTTTCCCAGTGTTTTCATAATTAACTGGTTTTATCCTTATTTTTATTACTATTTTAGTTGCAGTATACTTTTCTAAAAGACGTGTGTTGTTGTTATGGGTTCTGTTTTTTTGGTTTGCTCTCTGTAAGCCATCCAGAGACTTTTTTTAGCAAGGAGACAGTGAACAAAAACCTTAGATAAACAAATATACAAATAAGTTTACAAAGTTAGTTAGTTAGTTTATTTATTAAAAGCTTTTGTATGCCATCCTATTATACAAGATCTCAGGACAGCTTACAATATTTAAAAACAATTAAAACAACAATTTCAATAAATAACAAAACAGAACAAAGCAATAAATTACAAAACAGAGTGACTGAACTTAAACGCTATTAGATTTTTAAATACTATTTAAATAAAAAGGTTTTGGCCTAGTGCCGAAAAGAGGATAAACTTGGCGCCAGGTGTACCTCTCTGGGAAGTACATTAAGGAGAAGTCTCGTGAATACTCCAACACCCATAACACTCGGGGACATCCCAGGAAGTTTATTGGGAGAAGGTTCAAGACAGACTAGAGGAAGTACTCCTTTGCATAACATATAGTTGAACTATGGAACTTGCTGCCATGGGATGTAGTGATGGACACCAATCTGGATGGCTTTAAAAACAGATTGGACAGATTCATGAGGGAGGAGGTTATCAAGGGCTGGGTGCCTTGCTGAGTAAGTGCTACTCCTTCACCAGAGGTAGCATGCCTCATATACCAGTTGCTGTGGAACTTGGGCAGGAGAAGGTCTTGCATCCATCCAGCTTGAGGGATCCTGTGGGCAGCTGGTTTGTCACCCTGGAGTGCTGGAATGGATGGACCTTTGGTCTGATTCAGCATGGCTTTTCTTAGGATCTTAGGTTCTTACATAGATGACTCAAGATTCTAGTCAGTGAATGACAGCCGTTCTCCTTTTCCACACTGAACACAACAGATGTATGAAAAGTGCACATTTAATTATGTATATATTTCTTACATGTTTATACCACCGAGTTTCTGAAGTTCTATGCATGGTTTGCAACAGTTTAAAACATTTTGAAACTAAAATCCATGATAAAATACAGTAAAAAAATAAACAGACAAAAGAGTATAAAACTGAAAACTTGAATAAAACCTACCAACAGTACAAATATTTAAAATATCATTTAGATTTTTTAAAAGGGAAAAACTAAAAGTCCCAAAAATTCCTAGGAAAATAAGATCTTAACCTGGTGTCAAAAGGTGCATATTCCTTACTGATCAGTGTGTCCCATTTTGTCAGTGAAGAAGAGATGAAAAGCCCTGAAACTCAGTATTAGTCAAGTTGCAGACTAAACATCTCTCCACAGTGGCCAGTTCCATGCAATGAAGTCAACCGAGTGGGTACCATGCAAGGAGAAAAGAATGCAAGTGCTGGGCAAGGCACACTTTTATAGCCGATGCCCTACCCTTCTTCACCAACAGCATACAGCCATTCTATGCATATCTTAGGGCAACCCCGTCTTGCTCCAGAGGTGGGCCTACAACAACCCATTTCCCGATCATTTCCCAATCATCCCCTTTGTTGCAAAATTGACATCATGCTTGAGTCTAATGCAGGCAATGATGTGTACGTGATGTTAAGCAAGAACTTGCATGTGCATGAAGAGGACATCCTTATTTCTTTTTGTGAAAAAGAGCCCCAGAGTTGTGCTTTACTCATGGAAATGTGGTAAAATTCAGAAAAATGAAGATGCATCAGTCCAAGAAGGTGACTGGTACAAAGGAAGGTAGGGCTCCTGTATCATTAACATTTTTGTAGTAGAGGAAATTTCATGTAAAGATCACAACTCTGAAATAATGGACCAGATTTTATCTGCCCCCCAGCTCCTTCTTTCAAACCAAAGCCACCTTTTATGTGTTTGAACCAGCAAACCTACCAGCAGATAGTGGCCTTTTACTTGAATAGAGATAGCATGGATATACTTACATGCACTTAAGCATCACGACTATCATCACTGAGTGGTCATAACTATCACACAGAAGCAAACACAGTTTCACATGCAACCATGTGAAATATTATTTCATAGTAAAACTAACATGCTGATGCTGAGAAATCCAGCTCATATTTGCTCCAGATGGTTCTTGGTGATGGTCGGAAACCAGTGAGCGGCATGTGGGTCTGCAGACTTCCAACGCTGTGGGGAGCTATGCCTTGTGCACTGTTTGGATGAAAGTCCATGAGCTGGCTTGCCTCTCCCAACAGTGAGTTGGCACCCTCTGAAATCTGAGACACCAAATGCCCAAAATCTCTTGGGATTTACTTCCTGCTGACAGAATCCATAACTTTCTGTGTAGGTCTTAAACATATAGTCAGTTAAGACCTACAAAATTCATGAATACATTAAACAAACGAAGGATGGTAAAATGAAATCAACAGAGCACCCCAACTTATGCTGCTCTCCAGCAATCTATCAGACTTTTTGGACTATGATTGACAGTGGCAAATCCAGACTGTATATGTACTCTGTATGCTGTGAAAGAGCCATTATATGAACATTTTGTATCCATAACATATCCATAACATGAACAATCATGGTTGGCCATGGCTCACCAAGGTGCACACACCCATGGTCTTATACACGTGAAGCCTATGCCTCATTAGATTTCTCTCTTCTCCAAAGTATATTCAATTCTAGTTGTCTCTTAGTGTCTATGTGTCACATTACTGGGCGCTGGTTTATTCACTGGATACAGCCAAAGCATCCTATAGGTGGACAGGTTTGTCAGTTCCATTTTCATGGAAAATGAAGTAGAGCTAGAAGCAGCCAGAAGGCCATCGGGTCCAACCTCCTGCTGTTGCAGGACATTAAGTTACACCACCACATTCAGATGACTGACCAGATGTGACCAGATGCTTTGTGAATATCTACAGAAATGGAGAGTTCACAATTTCCCCACGTAATAGGTTCCATTGTCGCACAATAAGAATCCTGAAGAGTACCAGTCCCAGGAGAGAGCCCTGAGGTATCCCACTTTTCGCTTTTCCCTAGTTTGAGAATGTGGGGAGTTCTCTTCCCAATCTTCTTCTTCATTAAAACCCTTTTAAAAAGGTATACCTTATCCCCCCACACTCTTGTATGCATTCGTATATAAAGATAAGCCCAAATGAAGTTTTCATGCATCTGCAGCAGCCACTTTCAATAAGCACATGAACAGAAACATGTTGTACCTGCCTACCAAATAGCTGTTTCCTGCCAGAAAAAAAGATATGGCAACTCACAAAAAAAAGTGGGATATATATGCAATGTATCACTAATATTCTATAAAAAGATTGAATATATAAGCAATCAAGTTCAGGCTTGTAAGAGTGAAGCACTCAAAGATCTGGACTTGATGGTCAAATCTTTCAGTCATTCTTTAGAAAATCAGATACTTTTCAGATTCTTAGGAGGCATTTGATGCAACAAAGCTTTTCCATGGCCTCAATACGGCAGGAGGTGATTTCCAGCCATGTAGTTTTCTGTACTCTGGAAGCTTAAGGAACTTCAAGAGCAACAGAAGAGGTGGCGCTGAGGACTGCTGAAGGACGAGATACTGAGGAAAATCACCCCTTCAGCTTTCTGCCAGTAGGAATTTCTGACTGCACTGGGACCTTTCTTCCAGCACAATAACATTTTGGATCCAACCCTATATACAAAAACAGATGCCTAAATAAGCACTTTTTCCAAACCGTTACATTATTTTACTGTGTAATGAATAGAAATAACATAATTGATAAATGAATGAAAAGCTAATTGATTAATGGTATAAATTACCTCTGCCTTTTACTGAAACTGTCTCTGTTAACACTCTCAATGACTACTTTTCTTCCTATCGTTCAGCTCATGGGTCTTAAATTACAGCCAGTCTTAAAAGCTCTGAACAGTTTAGGTTTATAACTTGGCTTGTGAATGGCTCAGTACGTAAAAATGATCTTATGCTGGAAACCGTGGGTGAGAATAGGGGGAGGATCATGCAAATATTGTCTAGTTCTAACTTTGTGCTTGCATTGATCATAAAAGCAAGAGTCCTTCCATCTATCAAAAGCTTATTCCACAAAACACTGCCATAATCAGTGTCGATGTGATTGCATGCATAATAGTGTCAAGATCCTTGTTGCACTGTATATTGCTGCTGCACACACATGCCTCCATGAGTAAAATGCGCCCAAATAGTTAGATTATGTATAGTCCCATTGCTTTCTCACTGCTTTTTATTTTACTAGTTTTGCAATATGTAGAACTGTACACAAATACCCCTTTTCTTTAATATTTTTCAGTACACAGGAGCACGTATGCACACAGGACCCATGAAGCACAAAACATCTTTATCTTTGCATGTAATTACAGCAAAATGATGTGTGCAAACTGGCAACACTGTTCAGAAGTGATGAAAGAGGTCTGAACTAATAAGCAGAATGGGAAATTCTGCCAGTTCTGCCCATTTTTAAAAGAATTTTAAGAATGTTTCTACTGAACCTCAAATGTATAAGCCAAGAACCCAGGGAAGAAAACAAACAATCAGAATGACGACATTCCCCATACTGCAAGGGGATCTATTCCATCTGAAGGAGGACAGAGATGTAACTAAAACATACTCTAGCCTAAGTACAATTTCCATTAGACTTCATCAAGGCATACCTTTGCCACTTCCACTCTTCCTAATTAGCATGTGTTTCCACTAGATGTCAGTTGGCCATATAGAAATAGGCACATCTGCTATCAGTCACAAAGCTCAGATATACTCATGTGATAGAAGCATACACCATTTAGTTATCAGCATTAATTACAGGCGTTATTAGCCTCCAGGAAAGGTGACAGCTAAAAGCCTTGAGGCATTACAATTTTGTGTTAATCACTGCCCTTGTGAAAGAGATTTTAAAAAATTAAATAGCTCCTGAATTCTTTAATAGTACAAAAAATTGAAATGAACAATGAAAGTGCTTTTTTGTGCATCCACAAATGTCATTTTTTAAAGTATGGCCTTTCATGACACTATTTTGTCACTGTATTAGTAAAAAAGGTAAAGGTTTCCCCATGACATTAAGACCAGCTGTGTCCGACTCTAAGCGGCCATGCTCATCTCCATTTCTTAGCCAAGGGAGCCAGTCTTTGTCCACAGACAGTTTCCATGCTCATGTGGCCAGCATGACTAAATGGTGAAGCTCCCGGAATGCTGTTACCCTTTCACCAAAGTGGTATCTATTTATCTACTCGCAGCTCCAAACTTTCGAACTGCTAGGTTGACAAGAGCTGGGACAAAGCAATGAGGAATTACCCTGTCAGGTGGATGCAAGTGCTGACCTTTTGATTGACAAGTCCAGTGGCTCAGAAGTTTAACCCACTGCGCCACCAACTAGTGTGTGTGTGTGTGTGTGTGTGAGAGAGAGAGAGAGAGAGAGAGAGAGAGAGCGAGAGAGAGAGAGAGAGAGAAGAGGTATAGGCTACCTGGCCTGGTCTGGATCAAAACACTAGAGAGAGGAACAAGCATTTGTGGAGATGCAGAAGCAGAGGGATTTTGCACATCTGCTCCTGCCTTAATTATTAATATTGACTTTATATGTAAACGCATGTCAATCTTTACAGCCAATACAATACCATGTAGTAAATGTAATATTTTACTGCATCGGTTTAATATCCAACGGAAGATTGATCCAGCAAAGAATCATACATCCACCAAGAAACTGCACATCGTAACAGGAAACGTTATGACACAGTGCAGGATGCTAAGATCTCACTGAGTGTTAGAGGACCCTTCGATTATACTAGCCTGGAGTTCATTGAAAAGACAGAAAACTGTCCCATCATGACTTCTGTCCCAGCTGAGGCGAGCCGGTGGGCCTTGCTTGGGGTTGTAGATCCACCACATTCTTTCCATTGACCTCATTGAGAATTGCACTGCAAGTGTACACAGGAATGTAACCCTGTAAAATTAACTGTGAAATTCACATTCAGTTTCAGTGCTGAGGACAATATACCACTAATGTGTGCTATTGTACAACCATACGCAATTATTAGCGTAATGCCAAAAGTACTTGTTGGCAGAACATTTTTCTCCAAAACATCCATTGTACAAACAAAGTATGAGTGCTAGTTCATACTAGTGAATATTTATTTATTTAAAGTTTTTGTATGCCATCCCCTTGCTATGTAGCCTCGGGATGGCTCACAGAAATAAATATAATACAGTTAAAACCTGGAAACACCCTGGCTGCACAATTAAAACCTATAAATATTAAACATTGTTAAATATTGTTTGAATAAAAAGGTCTTAGCCTGGCACCGAAAAACAAATAACGACGGCACCAGGTGGACCTGTTCATTTTAGTGCAAAGTTGCCAATTGCTGCCCTTAGTCATAACTTTTTGCTGGATCACACCCACAGTTTTGAAGGATTTTTTTCTTACGTTCAACTCATCCCTGCCCTGAAAGGCTGTCAAAGAATCTGGCTTTCTTCACTTAGTTTTTATACTGGCATGTGGTGGACCCAGAGTTATTCAGGGAGAATATCCTGACTGCATTACAAGATTATGAAACCTTAGTGCCTTACATAAATGAAATTAAATGTACAGCTTTCACTTGCATGGGCAGTAGAATAATACTTGTAGCCAGGATAAAACTGGATTTCTTTATCAATCCCAAAAATTCCAATTTTAATTACATTTTCTCTTTTTATTGCCAATGTGCCAGCCTGATCTCAGCCTAAAAAGTGAGAATAGATATAAAATCAAGACCATGAAACAAGATTGCATGGACAATACTTCTAAATGTGTTCCCAGACCTTAATATCTATTATTGCTCATTTTGGTTTCATTTCAAGTCAAACTATGAAAGAATAATGATAACAAATTAAAAGAAAAGTGTTGCTAAGAAGCACTTGCTATTTGCCTTATTATGCAATAATAAGAAAGAAAAGGTGTTGTTTCCTTGTAGCAGGCGATGTTTGAGGTACCAAACCACAGATTAAAAGATGCATGCAAAGACCTTTGCAATCTTGGAGCGTGTGCTCTCCTTTAAATATTCTGAAATAGGTGAATGAAAGACAAACACACACATATTTTGCTGAATCTCTGCCATCTGTGTTTAACAGATATGCAGGTGCATTTCATTCTGCTGAAAGATATATTATGTATTTGAATTTTGATTGCAAATACAAATGCGTAGTTCTACAAGCGTTCAGCCATGCAAAACCCACCTAATTTTTTTATAAAAAATAGTTTGCAAGTCTCCAAAATCCATGCAACCCAGAAAAAGCACTTTGCTGCAGAACCTGTATGCCAGATTCACAAATCTGAATTTTTTGAATTAGTTGTACATTTCTCCAACATCCGTAAAAGTGAAAAGCTGGATGTTACAAAGAGACACACCACTGGACCGATGACTTTAATTGCATCATCTGGAGCATGGCATATGTTCTGTGCATTTTGTCAAATAATGTGTTATAGCCTTCAAACAACATTTCTTTCTTTAGCATTTAAGCCTCTGAAATCAAAGGAAATTGATTATGATTTGGATATGAATGTTCAGGATGAAAGTGTTTGAATGTTGGAATACTTAAATGCTTTTTAGATATCTGCTTCACTGAAACTGTCACTGGTAACAGTGTCTGAAGAAACCACTGATGGAAAAACCTTCATTTTAGGGTAGCACAAATTTCTTTCTCATTCCTCACTCAGTTTCTGTCCCTAAACCCTAAACTCAGTTATAGCTGAAAAGGCTTCAGGGTTGAAAGAGGCAGTACATATATTAAACTCTCTTCACTTTAAATCTAGTTTTGAGCTAAACCTTCCCTCCTCTAATTTAAAATATATTGGCACCGCTAGGAATTTAGGCAGTGCGGCAGGAAAAGAAGGACTCTGACGAATACCACTGTGTTTCCTACTTAGAATGACCCTAAGAATACAATATTTTCCAGGGGTTTTCAGAGAAGATTGTGGCAGTGGACAGTGGTCTTCTTCTGCTACCATAGTGCAGAAACCATGGAAAGAAAAAGAAATCCTCTTTTCTTGGTAATTAAAAGACCCATCCACCCCTGTCATGCACACATACACTACAATGGTGCAAATCACTTAACATCACCTGGGTTTACTTTTTCCACTTCCAAAATATACTCCCCCATTAAAAAAAATGGTCTGAAAGCAGCCCAAGCCTACCACCATAGCTTCAATTGCCCTGGGTGACGTGTGCACACAGTAAGGGTTGCTAGGCTGTGTAGTGATGGTATTGTTCTTAGGAAGAAATAAAATTGATTTTTCAAACAAAAGCGGCACTGAAGCTGCAGAGAAACAACACTGTGTGGTGGAAAACTGTGGAATACTGTAGGGGCAAGGGGAGAACTTTGGACAGATAGCTAGCTGTCAGGAAACCTTTGGGACCTTTTCTTGAAGGACTTTCTGACCAAAATGCTCATACTTCTTCCTCTGAACCCTCAAAATTTGCCTTTTTGTCCAAACCTATGCTTGAAGTTTGCCTGGAAAACCAGGAGTATATCCTGGTTTTTAATCCTCTGTTGCTGAGTAAGCACCCACCATGGTTTATTAGTTCACAGGAAATGCAGACATACAGGAGTAGGGAGGGGTTTGGGGGAGAGGGAGCAAAAAGGAGAAGACAGGGAATTGCAGAATGCAATGGGCGTGAGACTAAGCAGTTATGAAGTTCTAAAGGGACCATTGGGTTGTTTGCAGTCCCTGTTCCAAGGTCAAAGCCAGTTCTTTGAATTTGGAGGAAGAAGTGAGGAGTCCAAACCCCTATCTCCCACCTCCTTGTAGCCAGTGCAGAACGAAACTCACCAGCTGCTCTCTGAGATTGGAAAGACACCTTGCAAGAGGAGGAAAGGGTCTGTTTTGGTAGATGGGGAAAGGAGGCAATCAGAGAGGCCAGAATACCAGTTTTCCTGGTTCCTGCCAGCATCCTGTCCTCATCTTCCAAAGTGTACTCTCTAAACAGGGTATAAAGCCCAACTCATAAAAACTGCAGGGCAGGAGGATGAGAGGGGACAATCTTTACTGTTCCTGCCAATATGCACTGGATGATCAGATACCATTTGATCAGATACCATTGAGTTTGGGAGTTTCTGATCACTGAAAGTACAGTTAATAGGATTGTGATTTTCAGCAAATAGCAACAAATTGAGCACTATGTATCTGTGAACATTTTTGAAAGCAAGGCCTCTGAATAAGATGCAGAAAAGGAAGTGCTGGACTCAGTATAGGACAATGCCCCATCCCCTTCAATCAGCACTGTCAATGATACACACAAGTTCAACTCCAGTCAATGTGCTTCTGTGATGTGAGAAGGTGTGCGTGATTTAGACAATAACAACACACCCTTTCTGTTCAGGAAGCTCACAATCTAGAGGGCCATGAATTCCTTTCCTGTGATCTTTAAATAGCATGAAGCTTCAAGAAATGCCCCCGTGCATAAAAATATCATTATATTTTTTCATGGATTACTATAGGGGGGAAAAAGGAGTCTTAGCTATGAAATGCTTTTCCCAATCTTCTCCTGGGAGAATTCAAGCTATGCTTTGTAATTAAACTTCCTTTGAAACTCAAACAAAGAATAACTTTCTAAGAGAGACTTCTGAGGCTCTAAAACGCTTTCCCTGACTTCCAAACAGCCATGGAAAGTGTATCAAACACTATGAAATCAGGAATACAAAGAACTAACTTTGCATTTAGTTTCAACCTAAAATTGGAATGACTTAATGTCCCTCTGCTTCCTCTGCTTTCACCCAAAATATTAAAAACACATTATATTATCAAGCATGTTCTCACTTATTAAATCAAGATTTTGTTCAATCTTAAGCCCCTCCCACCTACCCAAAATATAAGGAGTAATTTACTTTGATTGGCTCTTTGATTTTATCACTCACAAAGTTGGAGTAAGAAAGGTGATCTCAGCAGTATATAATTGAAGCTGCAATTCTAGTCACATTGATTGTGTGTGAAAGTATGTGGAAAGGAAAGACACACTGCACAAATACCCCTGCATCCAACCTATTGAACAACAACAACAGCTCAGATCAATACGATTGGCTTGGGATCAGGCTGCACCTTCTTAAATACTTCAGAAATCTTTTATATTACTTAAATGCATTTTGTCAAGGTAACAAATGATCTATAAGGAAGAACAAATATCCCAAGAGGAATGTACTTTAAACAGGGATCCTTCCTTGTGCACCTCTGTGCAAACAAGCTAGTAGATTAACTGGGCAATCTTAGGGGTAAAGAACCATATTGATGAAACATTCTGAACTTGAAGATATATCCTTTTAATGGCCTCTTGTCAGCAGTTCAGGAGAAATAGCTGAGGATTTTTTTTGCGGGGGGGGGGGGTCTATATGATCCAAAAATAGAAGACTGTTTTAGATAGACCTTTATTTCTATCATCCTTTCTGTGACTGGACTAGCTCCTTCGATTTCTCAGACACACACTTTCCACCCACTGCCATGATCCTGACCCTTCCAACTTCATGGGAGAATCTCTGTGGTGACCCTGGGAATTCTGTTTCATTTAAGGGACGTGGAATTCTGAAGCATTTCCAATCCGGCAAGTGTTGGAGGTCTGCACCAGAATCTGTGTGCAATTTATACATTTTTAAGCCTTGATATTTGTACACATCACATTAAAAAATAAGTTGGGCCTTTTGCAAGTGTGGAGCAGTGCACATTTGAGTGCCCCAACTGAAAACACTTGCTTTATCAACATCCCGGGATTTATCTTCTGTTACAGCACAGATGAAACCATTCAGGAACATTAAGTAAACAAGGATATTGATCTGTCCCATCTGTATAGGCCAATGAACCTATTAATGGGGGGGGGGGGAGAGATACTTCTTTGACCGGCTCACACCTTCGCAGAAATTATTTTTAAAGGAATCCAGAGCTTTGATGGTTCCTGTTAAAACTGATAGCTTCATAAATGGGGTAACGTACATTTTCTCACATTGACAAGCATCTAGTGGCTCGGGAAAAGGTGGCAAAAGGTCCAGGATGCAGAAAAATATCAGGTCCACATATTAAACCTAGAAGAAATCTACTGGTCAGCTCCTTCACAATCAAAGACCCATGCAGGGCTTTTATTTTTACTTGTCAGCTCACCTTTTGACTACTGTCAGGGGAAAGCAAAACAACAAAGTAGCCTCTTTAAGACTCATTTTCTTGGGGCTCTTGGATGGCACCTCCTACACTTTGACAGGATAAACCTTCCCTGATGTTGACAAGTGATGGGTCTTCATTTCTCATCCATGTAAGCATGCAGGCATACGCCTGCAAAAAGCCCATTGAAAAATAACTAACATGGATTTATTTTTTTAAATGTTATTTTCATATATTAAAATTTGCATAATTTTTAGACCATAATTTAAAAAATGTTCCAAATGCCACCATTAAAAAAATGTAAATGTGCATGATGTTTCAGTACCTGTGGGTGGGTGGAAGGAGCAGGGGAGCAAATGAATTCTGGGGGCAAACCAGAAAATCTGTCAGACTTTCCTCTCCTGATCTTCCAAATGGGAATCTCACAGAACCTTAAGATTATTGCTCTGTAAATTTAGCATAAGATTTAGATTGATGATGGATGGATAGATGGATGGGTGATAGATGGGTTTGTTTGTGTTCAGTTATAAGCAAAAAGCATAATGAAAATCAGGCTTTGAGGGGAATAATATTGAATATTGTCCCAGCGCCTTTGTGAGCTAAAATCCTGAAGCAAATAATCTAGAAAGAATAAGTGCATAATGTCTCATTCTCTTTCACATTATTATACCAGCCACTCTGCAGTGGCAATGCCTTCATCATCTGACATTTCACAGCATTGTTTATAAGCTGCTTCAAGGCACATTTTAAAGGCGAAAAAGCACCCATCTCTCTTGATGAAATTGATTAACAGAAAAGCAAAGAGCAAAACAATAACAGTAGCACAAAGGGTGAAGGAAGAGTAATTATTACCCTGTGATCCTGCAAGTGAGGATGACTCAGATTAGCATGCTGATGAATGACAAAGACTTGATAGCTCCAAACTCATTTGTGTCTTCATTTTGCTTATTGAATTCCTAGCAGTTCATGGGCCATTCAGCTCAAATCAATTTGTTACAAAATGAAGTTTAATTATTTGCTCCAAATCAATGCAACTTTTAAACTGATCTAACAACTTTCTGGTGAACATGGAGGAAGTAGGCAAAGAAACCCTTTTCCAGAAGCTAATAAATCTACCAAAACTTAGAAACAAATGTGCAAATAGTAAGATGAGGAAATATATATCAAATGTCACTGAACAATTTGTTTTGCCCTGCATAAGACTCT
Source organism: Varanus komodoensis (assembly GCF_004798865.1). NCBI lineage: Eukaryota > Metazoa > Chordata > Lepidosauria > Squamata > Varanidae > Varanus > Varanus komodoensis. Next base: position 7,389,604 of record NW_025335761.1, read on the forward strand.
GCAGATTACATAGGATTACACAAGCAGCTGTGGATGGAATAGATGCCCAACTGGAAGATGTCTAGATCCATGAGTAATATTCTGGGGAGATTAATGGTGAGGCCCAGTTCTCCAGAACTCTTAGAAATACTAAAACAATATTTTTCTAAATATTTTAATTTTCTTTTTGGTACAAGAGAAACATGAGATAGGGTTCAGTTTGCAGCCACTGGATATGACCTTTGTTCCTTGTTAGGCTAAATATCTTAGATCCATCTACCCAAATGTCTTCTCTAAGTCTGTGGCCAACACCAGATGCTCAAAGGAATCTGTAAACCATTACAATAAATCATGCTATTTTCCCCTTCCAAAACCCAGATGGTGACCTGATCATTCTCTGAGCAGAAGGACTGGGAAGTGTCACCATTTTATCCTTGTTAATGCCCCAAAGCTGGGTATCACCTTATTATAATCAGTAAAACTGGCCGCTTAGTTCAGTGAAACCAGAGTGCCATTTCTCATGCCGGTGTGCTAGACAACGATTTCAATCAGGAAGCAGGGATTACAGGAAGCTTTACGGACCTGTTCCTAGATTCAGCCCACAAATTTTCTTTCCTCCAGGAATACATTTCATGAGCATTTCTACCCCTTTTAATATTTCATAATGAAATGATATATAAATGGGGTTCCCAAGGAATAATAATAGGGTGATGCTAATACTGCAGCATGGAGTACTCCTGTTCAAAATGTCAACCATCTGTCTATCTACCTCTCCTTATCCCTCTATCAATCTATTTTTTTCCTGGATAATTATTCAGGATAAGGACATCCATGTTTTCTCCCAGTATACTGGATTCAATTTAACTCTTCTGGTTTTCTATTTTTCCTACCACAACAATTGGCCTTCTATGACCAGGAGTTCTGATTGGGATGTTTTGGGTTCTTTTTCCTTAGACATTTATTTTTTGGAATTTTTTTTTCTTGTTTTCTCTTTGTACAGGGGCTTATAAAAATATTCCCTTTCCCCAAGCCTACTGATATCTTCCTCTTTGCAAAATAAAAATTATCATACTAAGAGAATCAAGAGTTTTTTTAGGCATTAGCTGTGTAGTCGCTATTCCCTACTCATGGTTATTCATGGCACAACAGTGACCTACAATTCATGCCCCCTGCCATTTTGAAACATGATTTTCAGAGAGATCATTTTAGAGCAAGAAATATGTACTGTAATTCCAAACTAAAAAACCAAAAACAAGAAAACACTTTTTCCTCTTGTGTATATGTACTATATTGCTATATCACAGTGCTATTTAAAGGTTATGAAGAGAGAAAGCAAGAAACAAAACATTCCTCATGTAGTGCTTGTAGACATATTGGATCAACTAAAAGTAGATATATTGGGTTAACAGCCAACAGAAAAAGCTCTAAGTCCACTTTTAGAATAGATTGTTACCCTTGGGAATGTCAGGTGAGGACTCTCCCCTACTCTCCCTATGGGACTACTTTTAGTTAGAGCAACTTCTGGTCAATTAACTACTAGGCATTGCATGCTTTCCTCCTGCAATATTGAAACATATTTGAAGAACACATTTCTGAATAAGTATTCAATGTATTCTATGGAATTATAGTTGCTAAGTAAAGATGGCAACCCTGAAAGTTGGCACTCAACAGACTACACTGAATCAGAGTTCAACTAAACATGGAGAGAGATTATAATTTGAGCTCTGTGCTTCCATTCCTGGAGCTTTTAAATACTTGGTTTGGAGTTCTTGGTAGTTTTGTTCCACAATAGATTTTTGTAGAGTTTTCTATAAACTAAAGCAAAATTGTTAGGAATTATGTCACTATAACCCACGCTGGATTTTCCACCATTTGTTCTATAGTTTCTCATAAGTTCAAGGAGTACACAAACAATTCCACAATCAGTATTTTGTTAAAAGATCCCTGAACCTTAAATGATGAGCTAATGTGTTTTCTCTTATACTGTCACTTTAAATATGCAAGGAAAGAAATTAGAGTAAAAGAATAGGATGAAATAGGCTAAAAGTTATATGAAGCATTCCCATATCTTGATTCCTATGAAAGTACTTTGGCTTCAGTTCATTGCAGGTGGGGATATGGCAATAATCAAGGAGGAGCATGGAGGAGCCTTCGTAAAGCTGTGTGTGTGTGTGTGGTATGAGTCCTTAAGAATTGCAGGGCATTGAATAAAACAAGAACTGAGTCATGTAAGAAAAGGGATTGGTGAATGAGAGATGTTCAAGATTGGCAAGATTCTTTGAACAATGTTTTGCTGCTTGTGCTATGCCTGATTTCCACACGTGTGTATAGTCACTGCTTGCTCTGTGAGTAGTGAAGACACGCACAAGCAGAACAACAGTCAGATGAGAGATTTGTGAAATCTTCCTGAATGTTGCAGTCTTTCCGAATTTGCCATTGCCCAACAGTGGCAAATTTGCTCCATAGACTACAGAGTGCCTGATTCAGTTTATGGGCAAATCTCACAAAGAAAATTTGTGCAAATCAAACTAAGAACTGGGGCTGAAATGAATGTGAGCAGCATTCAGCAATTTGCATATATATTCAACAGGCACGTACTTGTACTTGGAGCTTTGAATCCTTGAAAGCAATGCAAAATTCCCCTACATGTCCATGTCAGAGTCAAAGCACTGAAAAAAGTGCAATAGCTGAGCTCAACAAAAATGGGAAGCCACATTAGCCTAGTCAAGACAAGACAGGCAATGAACTGTGCCTTTGCAACCACCAGTATAAATTGGCTACTTTCTGAATTTATCTGTTCATCATCTTTCATACTCATTAAAGATGGAGATTATTTTTCTATTGAAATAAGCAATTGCAGAGGAGAAAGCAATAAAGCATTGCTCTTGGAGAATGCTAAAATGACTGCCAAGCTTCAAAATTGGAATCTTGACAATCAGTCTGTGCAAAGAAAATAGCAAGGGGGAGTGTGGATATCGAGATGCCACCAGCACACAGAGGTATATCTGTGTTGGCCTCTCATCACCTCTAGGTGAGACCGAGACAAGAGCTCGGCTGCAAGTTTTATTCTATACAGGGCGGCTCTGTGTAAATGAAACAAAGAGAAGGGGAACACTTTGAATCCTACTTGAAAAAGCAAATTTATGGGGAAAAGAATAAAAAGAAAATTAGAGCTTCTGAGAAAATATGTAGAGGACACATGCCTTTCTGTAGAAATAAATATATTATGAAAGCAATCCTGTGGCACCCAGATACCCCCATTCAAGACCAGAGTCAGAGTTTCAACTTCAGATAGGGAGATCCAACCACCCCTGACTCACTCTCTCATATGCATATTCAAACAGACACATGTGGCCTCTCAAGATCAACAGAGAAAGGTCTGCAGCAGCTCTCTGAGTCCCCTGGTTGGGACTCTGAAGAGAAGAAACCTGTGTTGGGGGTGTACCACTGAGCAGTTAGACGGAAGGCTAAGAATCAAATGGATCCCATGGTCTTCAAATCCCATTCCCATCCCTATTACAGAAAGCAAGTTAGACAAGCCCAGAATCCAAACTCAGAACAGAGGTGCAAAACTGGTGCTCCTCCCACTCTGCCAGGAAGGGCTCAGGCTGGAAATCAAAGGATGGACGCCACTATCATTTGAGTGAATGGCCCATAGTATTGTTCTATAAGATACCAAATCTTAGGAAATTATTAGAACTTTATTTTTGCTCACAACACATGTGACCATGCCCCATTCAAAGTGCTGAATATGAGGATAATGTGAGCATGCACACACTGGAAATATCCACAGTCTTTTTTTTAACACATGCTTGTACTCATCTTGTTCCCAATTCCCGGTTTGATTTGCACACATTCCTTATTTGTGCAAATTTCCTCAGTGGACTGAATCAGTCCTGCTTGTCCCATGTAAGAAAGTTGCACAGATTAGGACATCTGTGCGAATGTGAGGAAACTGGCACAAATGTGGGGAAAGTTGCCCAAATCTCTGTTTGATCACTGCCTATATTATGTATTGTTTCATGATTGTTTTCCCCAATGGCTTTTCAGAGCAAATCACCTACAGCAAACAAAATGTGAAAGAAAAACCTCACACAAGAGAGGGGGGTTCTAATTTTGCCAGATTTTTAGATTTAATTTGATTTGGGTGCTCCTAGAGACTCAAGCACCTCAGCTGCTCCAAGAGGCAAAGACCTCCATGACATACAGATCAGGCAATGGAATGAAAGTGTAGCTAATCTGAAAGCAAAGCATGTGTTTCCCAGATGCAAGTTAAATTCTAGGCCTGTGCAGGCATTCCCAAGCACACGGGAGGACTAAAATTAGGGTCAGGGCTGCAGACATTGGCCCTCACCCCAGCGTTCCTCTGCATGCTGGCCCGTTCCTCTTCATTCTCGGACCCACTTGCATCAGAAGAGAGGTTCTCTTTGCATCCTGTGGAATATGGGTGCAATACTCTATTGGACCGAGGTTGCTGATAACACAGGGCCCCAATCTTGCCATGGGTTCCACTGGTGGAATACAAGTAGAACCCTTCTTCACACCTTACCATTCCATGTGGCTAGGCCAAATAATGAGTTGCTGGTTTGTTCAGGTTCCCTCTTCACAGAGCAAGCCATGATCACAAACACCAGTGGGGATCAGGCACACAATGACTGGAGAATCCTGGTCACCTGGAACATTGCTTGTTTGCCCATCCCTGCCTTTTGACTTCCCTATATAGCAATGAATGGTTTATTAATAATATATTTTGAAGTTTTGCATAAGACAAAGTTTTACTTAAGACAAAATAGTCAGACAATTGTTGATGTTGCCATGGTTGTCCAAAAGGAGTGAGATAACATACTGGGGGTTTTACTGACAGCAACTTAAAACAATTGACTGACCAACTATAGATGTTTTACCATATAAAATCTGTAATTCCATTGCCCTTCAGTTGCAATATTTTTATCCCATTTTCCTGGATAATGAACAATGAGGATTTTTTGATGTATTCATTCTTTTTAAATATTTGTATTCTTCCACTTTTTTTCCTTTCAAGGAACTCAAGGCAACTTACCTGATTCTCTACTTTCCTTCAATCTGTATAGCCTGAAGTGCCTAATCCTGCCTAATCTTTGGAAGCTATGCAGAGTCAGGCCTGGTTGGAATTGGGATGGGTGATTTGAGGATATGATTCTATGATTATTATTATAAACTGCCCAGAAAGCTTCAGCTATGGGTGCTACAGAAATGCTAATAATCATGAATCTCACAACAGCCCAGTGAGCTAGGTTAGCCTGACAGTCTGTGTTTGTCCCTAAGTCACCTGGCTTTCCAAATGTTTTCTAGTGATCTGTAACCTTTTGTGTAGTATGAATCCATTTCAAATGTTTTTAGCAGAATTATATAGGTTTCATTTTTTAAAATACTAGGATGTAATTAACATGGGACAGTCGCCAAAGTAAAGTGTATCTAAGGGTATTCATATCACTGGGACATTTGTACATATGCTTGAACGTTTTCCTTTTACAATGGAACTTAAACTTGCCAGGTCCAAACTTAGACTGTATCATGTCCATAATTATCCTTGACTAGCTTCTACAAATGATCTTCCAAACCATATATATATCTGCGCATAGATGAATAACAGCAGATTTTTAAATGTTTCCTTTTGCCATTAAATATTATGATCAAGCCTATTGCTGAGATAGCCTATTATAGATAAAATGGATTTTGTCTCCTTGTACAAACTAACTCAGCCTTGATCTGAAATGACAGCACTGGACTGACACAGAGGGTTTAGAATGGCTTGCCATCTGCTCATCCATGTGCAACTTCAAAGCAAACACCACCAGCTAAGTCTAATTAACAATTGTTATGATCTCAACTTGTCTAGCCTTTCATCCATGAGGAGTTATAGGGATTTAGTGTATTAAAGTATGTGAGAAAGAGAGATTGAGGGAAAGAAGAAAAGTGTGTGTGTGTGTGTGTGTGCATGTGTGAGTACATCCCCCACACACATATGGATGGTAATATTGTAATTCCATTTCTTAGGTACACTTCTCCTGATTATTTCCTACAACTGACTTAACAAAAGTAGGAGAAATTGGTCACAAAGTGGCCATGAAGACTTAGGTTTTACTACGCTTGTCTAGTGCTCAGCCCATCACAGTTGGGCTGAGCACTAGACAAGCCCAAGACAACCAAGACAGATGACCAAATTGTGTCTTTTATTTTCTTTTTTTCAGCTTTTTAGGAGCTTTGCAAGAAATACGCTAATGTACATTTCTGTGAAAGACATTCTTATAGATGCATTAAGCAACAAAAAGAAATCCAGTTCTGCCAACGAGTGGGCACATAAGTGGGAATAAAAAGCGCATGACAATCCAAGAAACTCAGGGAAAACAAATTTATCAAAATCCATACATTCCTATTACTGATCCAAGAGTAATTTAATTGCCTATAGAAATATTAAAAAGTAAGTGTGTGTACATTGTATGTAGGCAGGGGACAGAGCAAATGTACCCATCAGCCCTCCCCTGACATATATACCTTTTCCTGTCCCAACATCTGTGTATTCCAAGGCTTGTCAACAAGAGAAAATTAATCCTGTATAGCAACACATGCACAATGTTTGGCATCCCCAACAGCTCAGGATTCCCAGTTCGGTGAACAGCCCATGCATGTACAACTGGATGAGTCTACACCCTCCTAACTGGTGATCCATTGAATGCCGGGGTATCAGATAATTTGAGGCCAGAGGACTTGTGCACAGTGTGTGGTCAGTAGGCCATGTTGTTCTTCCAAGAGTGTGGTATGCATGAAGCAGGCCAACCTGTGAGCAACCTTCCTGTCAATCTGCCATGTAGTAAGAAGGTTTTCCACACCTCAGCTGCAGATGTGTGATCGCATGCCAGATACAACAGTTATCTGCAGTAGCTCAAAATTATGAGCAAGCAGTGCATTATTTTCATTCACTGCATGCTTCTCACATAACTATACATGGCAACCATATTTAAAGCCCACATTAAGGACAGAAAATAACATGTAAAAACAATGCCTCCCCACCCAATAATCATCCACTCATGTCTCCCCCCCCCCTCATATGCCATGTTCCCCTTCATGAACAATTTCATTCTAAATCCATTTGAACTATAGGATCTTCATGGTTCTAGAAGTTTCCTGCACTAGTTACAAGAACCATAACTTTCCAAAAAGCAGCATATATGGAAAACAAAGTAAAATATGTCCTTTTTGAGTAGGATCTGTCCCGTCCAACCCCATGAATTCAAAAAAGTCATTTTCTGTCTGCATGACTTGTTATATGAGAATAAAATAGGCCTGATCAGATGACCCACAGCAGGACATTTGAGTCCACACTGATTCAAACAGTGATAATAACCCACTTTAATTGGCCTGCAAACAAGTGTTGCTTAGAGTTTGAGCTACCATCATTGTCATGCCTTGGAGGTGACTGGTTATCATGGCAACAAGCACATCACAACAAGCTGGCAGTGTCCTTGAAAGACCATCAGTCTGGTAGATGTCCATCTTAATGGGAAGAGGTTAAGTAGGTTGCCATGTCTCAGCTGTGTAGCTCCCCTTCCCGCCCTCCTGTCTGAAAAAGGCCCAAGACAGAAACAAGGCTCTGTCCATAGAGATAGAATGTGGACACTAAAATAAAAACCAACATGCAAACAAAAGTATTGCAGAGCTATAGCCAGAGTTTTTGTTGATTCTACATCTGAAATAGACACATGGTGCTACACAGAGCTGGCATAACATATAGAAAGACCTAATAAACTGAATCATGGCACCCCGAAACAAAGAAAACAAACAAAAACACATACCCGGCATCATCTTTTAGTTCTCACTAGAATATGAATTTCCACCCACTAATTTGATTGTACTTGTTCTGTGATATTTTCCATAACAGTTCTAGTAACTAAAATGCTGGGTGATTCAAGGCATGTTTCCTACCTTGCAAAAATGAAACTGAAAATTCTGATCCCACTGATTCAGATGCTAGCACTTTGCCATCAAACTAACGTATCTAGTGGTTCTCTGACAGGACTCTGCAGCCACCCCAGCCTGCTGCTGCCACCACACTCCCATGATTCTGAGTCCAGGTTTTCCTACACTTCTTAAAACATTAACTGTCAGTACTGGATTATAGAGAGCACTAGGACTCCCCTGTTTAGATCTTTAGGTCCAAGCTGGTGCATCCTGAGAAGGGAAAAAAAGTCCTACAACTACCAGGATTACCTAACCAACCATCAGGTGTCTAATTGTGCATAGACTGGATAGTAACCTCAGCCATGTAATTCACAGCCAGCATATGGGGTAAGAAATGATAACCTTCAAGTTCATTCAGACCACAAAATTGGTATTTATCATGAGCAGTTCTCTCTCTTCCTCTTTTTCTCTCCAGCAGACTCAGAGAAAGTTTTAGAAACACCATCCTTTTATTAAAACTCAATAGGTTACAGAGCAGCTTAAATCAAAGCAGCATTCCTGAGATGTTAGAGATGCAAATGTTAGCCAACCTTCCTTCCTTCCTGAACAATTGTTCAAAATGATGAGAACAATTTGAGGCAATATGCACTGATACACACATAATTTCAAATTTAGAAAGTGTACACAAAAAAAAGAAAGCTTGCAATCTGATATGGACCCCATCTGGGATGACTTTTGAGATGGAATTGCAAAAATTTGGAAATCTCAAATGATGCTAATTCATACATTTCCTCATGTTCTTTTTGACTGACAGGCCAGTTTTGGCTTCTCCTGACTCTAAAGTGTCTCCACTCAAGTTGGTCATGGTAAGGACTATGTAATTTGACAAAGTGGTGCCTGGAGTTGTTTAATTTTGTTTTCACTCTTTTCCTTTCCCCCCATTTCCTTAAAGAACTCTCTTTTTTTCTTCCTGATCATATGTCAATTGCTGTAGGAGCTCTTTTGCCTGATGAATAGAGAAGTAAGCAAGCAAGCAAACCAAGAGAATCTACTCTGCTGGTGAAAATACAAGTGCACATTCAGGGCACTGTTAATTAATTTGCTTGCCATTTGTCCAACACAACTGAAATGGAGTAGATTATGAAAGCAAGTATCTAGAAGACATCTTCTCAACCTCCAGTCATAACCAGAAACAAGTCCAGTGGTGAAAACAAATATGGCATCTGTGAAAAATGTACATGTTCGTGTCTTTTTTCCCTTTTTAAATAATAGATGGCCACCAAGGAAGGTGGTCATTATCACCTTAATTTTGGTTTGTGGTTCTGTGGTTCACCTTTGTGGTTCTGTGCCAGGGAAGAAGTACCTGCTCTAGTGTATCATATCTGACCATTGGTAAATTTGTTCAGTCTGAAAGCACAATAAAGATCATTTGAGCACTACCAAATAAGAGCCATTTTACATATGGATTGGTAGTAAAGTGTTAGATTGAAGGGGATTCAAATGCAGGGGATCCAAGACTACTTATCTTGGTCCTGCCCAGCTCCCAGAATGCTCCATTTGGGGGCAGTAACACTGTAGTAACACTCTCTGCAGCAGTAGAAATCTACCCATTGAGATTTCTGCCGATATACCAGAGGCAGTGAGGCAGTTGCTCGCTCTCGCCCTGCAGAGCTCCTGTCTGTCAGCACAGGGTCTTATGCTCCATCATAGCTCCTTCCAGCTAGAAGAGCTCCTTCTCTCTCTCTCATTCTCTCTCTCTCTCTCTCTCTCTCTGTCTCTGTGTAGGGAGGGAGGGAGGGAGGGAGGGAGATCATATAGGCAAACCCATGAATTACTGACAAGTGGTCTTGTTTTCCATTTTACCATAGGATCCCTGTAAAAGCAGGCTACCCAAATTCATTATACAGCTAGCTTTATTACAACAGGCCTACATCTACCACTGCCATTAGGAAGCATTTACTGCCATCCATTGCAAAGTGGGCAAAATGAAGCAACGATCTGTTTCCAGCTTAATAACTAGATTGGCTGAAAGAAATAATGATTGTCAGAGCTCAGTTCAAATATCCATGAGTCTGTAATGATCAAAGAAGTGCTATTCCTCTTGACGGAGCTATCCAACCTTCCCCTTTGGGGAGCTCAAGAGGAAAATTCAGTTATGAAATGCAAAGTAGCCAAACAATGAAGCTATTTCTTCCATCAACTGCTCAAATCACCCCGCCTCAGCCTGCAGTTTTATGAAGGGCTGCATAAAACAGAACTCGATTATTTCAGTGCTTCTTCATTGGTAATATAGCTGTTCATTTATTTTAAATAATAAATGAGCAGCCAGATCAAATGAATTCTCCAATGTGAGGATGCTTCTTCTTATTCAGAACGTTAAGAACTAGGAGTAGGTGGGAGATGAGCTCCAAACATTGAATTTAATCAGTTTATCAAAGTGACACAAATGGGCAGCTACTGATATATTTTTATTTCTTTCTTTCTTACAATTCTATACCTCCCAATAGTTGAAGCTCTCTGGGAGGTTCATAGCAATTAAAACCATAAAACACAACACAATAAAATATAATATAAACATTTTAACAGTTTAAAATTACAGGATACAATGAGAACCAAAACCCAAGTCTAAATATCTGAATAGATGGCCTTGGAACTGTCAGACAGAGGTTTTAATTAAGCCTTCCAAAAGCTGGTGCTCTCCAGATGTACTGACTACAGTTCCCATGATCTCTAGCTAACACCACCATGATTCCAGTGGTTGGGGTTGGTACAAGTTATAGCCCAATGTTTCTGCAGGGCATCAGGTAGCAGAGGGTTATTCTAGTCACTCAGGTGGTAACAGTCTTCATAACTGATTAATGTAAGATCTTGCCTAACTAACCCCAACTATATTTGGGATCGACTCTTAGCAATCATGCAATAATTGTTCAGAAGTACATTTTATTTATTTATTTAGGGAACTTCTATGCCGCCCCATTCGCCAAAGCCTCGGGGCGGCTCACAATCATAAATAAATAACATAAGACAATATAATTTAACAGTATAAATTAAGTCGCCCTGACCAAAGAATAAAATAAATAAATAATATTAACGATTAAAATAACGTTTGAATAAAAAGGTCTTCGTCTGGCGCCGAAAAACAAATAACGACGGCGCCAGGTGGACCTCTCTAGGGAGCGCCTTCCATAGATTGGGTGCCACCGCAGAGAAAGCCCTCCTCCGAGTACTTACCCTCCTAATTTCCTTCACAGAGGGTTCCCGGAGGAGGGCCTTTCCCGCTGACCTCAAGGGGCTGGCGTGCATATATGGATGTAAGCGCTCCTTCAAGTAACCACACAACAACCCTGTAAGGCAGGCTAGGTTGAGAATCTGTGACTGGTCCAACCTTACTCAGTGAGCTTCCTGACAGTTTGTCATCCATGCACAGATTTTCAAAAGTAAAGATGTTTAATACTTTCCCCCCAACTGAAACATGCCAATTTTGGAATCAGAGAATCACACTGCAAGCATAAAACTGTAAGGAGCTCAACTGAAAAATGCCTCAGAATCCATGTGGACTCTGGAAAATGGAAACTGGTTAGATCCTGATGAGAAATGAATGAAAATGAATTTCTTATACATCTGCAGAAATAGCAAATTAGCATTTTCCTTCACAGCTGAATAAAATGTTAATTCCAGCAATGTACACAAAGGAAGGGGTGGTGATGGGCCCTATTCAAGGAACAGACAAGGGTGAAAGAGTGCACAAACCTTTAGGTCACTTGCTGCTTCCTCACAGAGAATGAGAACTAGTGATTTGCAGAATGAATTGCTTGTGTAGGGTTTCCAGTAGAAGATTTATAACATTATTCTTTATATCCCTTTTCCTGGCCCAAAATCGGAAGTGTAATTAAATATGTGTTTACTTGTTACGGATAAAGAAAGGACAGAGCAGGGAGGGAAAATTAAAGAAAAAATATTTTTGTCAAGTCAACAACCATTAATTCATGCATACCATACTGGTACGAATGTAAAAGGAATGCATGAAACTATTGTCATTTTTAAAATGTGTAATGTAATAAACTGGCATGGAGCCAGAAATGTTCCCCTTTATGCAGGAACTTGAAGGTCACCAATGTGTAGACTGGGTAGGACAGGCAGGTCAAAATGTGTGTGCACAGGGGCATGGGGGAACCTTACATACAGAAAGGTAATTTGATGGATTATGGATACCCTTTAGAAGGGAACTTGTAATGCACCATTTGGTATCCTCTATCAATGAGCATCATGGCAGCTACAGAGGCAGCATTTTCTGTGAGTTCTAGGTAAAAGAACATCCTAACAGCTAGCTGCAAAGCCAGTAGTGAATAATGGACCTGTCCTATTGCTACAGGGAAGAAACATGACATGACAGAAATAGGAGAAAATGAATGGTCTTCCATTATTTTTCTCAGTCTTCAAGAGATAGGAAGTTTCTCTTGGAAAACACCATAAAATTATGATTCAAACAACAACACACAATAGTATTTGTGCAGAGAGGGAGGAAGGGACACAGAGAGAGGTTTCCTCAGACATGAAACCTGCAAAGTTTCAGAAGAACAGGTGCAGAGGCTAGAGTTATAGTGACTTAAAATGAGTTTAAGGCTTTTCACATAGTCTAGCCTAGTAGCACTTGAAAAAATGTTCCATCCTTGCCTTCCCCCAAAGCACAGTACTGATTAAAAACAAAAACAAAAAAGCTTAGAAGGTGGACCTGTCAGTCACTCAGCTGCATCCCCCTTATCACCCCTTCCCAGTGGTTTTAGAGAAACAAAGGTAGAAGATACTTTTTTCCAGGAGACTAAATGAAAAATCTCCTGTGGCAAGTCACTTAAGGAACGTTCTTTCTGGGATAACTTTGATATTGTTGCCTTCGAAAGGAAATCCACATCAAAGAATGTATTTTTTTTTAACACTTTCACTTTAATTTCTCTTCTTGGGAACTAGGTACCATTATAAATCAGAGAAACTAGCCAACATGTGAATTCTTAAGGACTCCTCCGATGTTAGCCATATTGGAAAGAAAATAGACAGAACAGAGGAAGAAAACCCATTCAAGAGGCTTGACTATCTTTACTCCATGTATGAAAAGTATAGGAAACTTTTACACTAATCAGCTTTAGTGCATTGGATGGCTTTTTGCCACCATTTATGATTTAATTGCCATAATAAAGAGTGCAGGACAAGGAATAACAGGCTCAAGCTACAGGAAGCCAGATTCTGGCTAGATATCAGGAAGAACTTCCTGCCAGTAAAGAGAAGCACAAAAATGGAACCAATTAGCTAGGGAGGTTGTGGGCTCTCCCACATTAGAGGCATGCAAGATGCAGCTAGAGAGCATCTGAGAGGGATGTTTTAACTAGGAGTCCTGCACTGAGCAGTGAACCCAATGGCCCTCTGGTCTCTTCCAACTCTGCTATTCTATGAGTCTAAGGTGATTAGATGCATGCACAACTAGAGCTGAGGCTTGCTTTTATACATACACACACAGAGACATTTTCTTTATTACTTTATCATCCTTCTTCCAAATCCATGAGTAGCTGTTGCATATTCCATCTTCCAAGTGAGAATTTATACACAATTTGAATGCTGCATTCCTACATGCAATTACCAGAAAATAAACCCCAAATGAACTCAGTGGTGGTTAGTTATGAGCAAACCTGTAGAATAGCCCTTCCAATTTGATCCTGCTGTAAGGGATCAAGCGTCCTATTTTAGCATCCATCTCAATTGATTTTTGTCATTGTTGCATTGGGTTCAGTGTGTGTATGTGAGTGCGTTTGTGCACACACCCTTTTGTTTAATGCAAACATTATTGATATGCAGCAGATAACTATACAATTTCAAATTGTTAAAAGAAAAACTAAGTTCTAGTTGAAGAGGTTCTTGTTTTAATCATTCAAGATGCCTTTCTAATCAGAATTATTCCCATGAAATAAGGGGTAATAGTTAAGTGATTTAAAATAGTTTGCTCTGTACTTCTCAACATATATGGTGATGTCAAGCATGTAGCACATTTGCTGATGACATCCACATCTGCATTTATTATGTAAAAAACACAGTGTTCTTAGATTAAACATTTAATTCTGGATAGCTTACAATAGCAGCAACCCACATTAAAATAGAAAGACATGGAGGTTGCACTTCGGTCAAGCGTATTAAAGCAAGGTTTTAAAGAGAGCCAATGAACTGGTGCCCAATTTGGCTGCCTCAACATTTTTCGCTCTGCTCTTTTCGAGTTCAGGATCTATGTAAGAAGAAAACAACAAACGGAATAATGGATTTTAGAAAAAAATAAAGCAGCCTCATACACATGACCTTTGTTAGCTGATCTGTAAATTGTTGCAGTATTTTCATTTTACAGCTGAGTGATAATATAAGGCTCCTAGCTCTTTTCCCATTTTATAGTTGGAAGATGAAGCACATTTTTAATACTGAAAGCATTTGTTTAATAATAGCTATCAGGATTGGACTATGAAGTAATGGCTGCAATTGAAAATGCTCCATGAATTCCTTAAAGCAAGGATGAAGGGCCAAACAAGATGTGAGTCAATCATATGAATGTAATTTCTTTATGTTTATTAATATAAAGATTTACAAGCCACCTTTTAAGGAAAACCTTTATAAGATGGTACACAAAATGTAAGAGCACAAGACGAACAACATGTGCTGAACAGCTTCAGGTATGAAATAGGATCACTCTACTCTTTGGACAAAAAAGAGTGCACAAGTGGAAAGGCACAAATCCTTTTAACGCCTTCTACCCAATCCAACACCAGAGCAGGGCTGTGGGGAAATTGCTTAAAAGAGCAGTAGGCCCACAGTCGGGGGGTGGGGAGATTTCACCCCCTCCCATACAGCTCATTTTTATAAATAGGGGAAATATGTGATTCAATTTTCCAGCAACTGGTGATAGTCCTCACTTAGGCCTATTGTGTGTTCCATTCTCCTATTCAATTTCCCAATTCCTTCCCTTAAAAAAGTAAAAAATCCCCAATTCTTAAATTCTGTGATCAGTATTCAGGTCAGGGTATTTTTTCCTTCAGGAAATGACTGAAGAGTCATACTCCTGTTATTTAGGTTAAAAATGTGTCCATTTTACAGCTTAATCCCACAAAATATTAATTAAATAAATAGGATTGAGTATGTCTTTCTGAATCCAAGAACTCAAGCGTCCTTCTGCTGGGTTAGTGTCCTACTTTGCACAGGACACTCTTCTATTTTGGAGAGTTGTTAGAGGACAATGGTCCATTTCAAGGTGTGCTCTATTTAAAGGACTAGCTTGCTTATTTTTCCAAGAACTCAAAGGACAGAGAGCAGGAGTACTGACCCTGTCCTTTGGCTGCTAGATCCTGGATAGCAGACTGACCATGCACTCAGGGCTTCTACACTATTTCAGTTACAAGTACTATTTCTCAATGTTCATATAGCACTGGAAAAACCATAACATTGGTGCCAGGTGCCAGGTGTACCTCTCTGGGGAGAGTATTGCATACATAGGGTGCAAATGTCCTCTTTGGCCACCTACCTGGCTTATTTGATGGGAGCACTCAGAGGAGGGCATTTAATTATCCTCACCATCATTTAATTGATATTCCACATTTTCACAAAAAAGTTTTCAAAGTGGCGAATAGTACAAAAGAATTGCCGTAACCGGAAAGCATGCCAGCACACCAATTACAACAGAATGCCATTAAAATAATAAACAACCCAAATAATTTATTTCATGATGATCATAGACTGTAATGTTTGAATAGATAAATATGAAATGAGACATTGTTTCAAGTAAGATGGCCAAAAGCCATTTAGGTTTTTAAAGGTTAAAGGCAGTCCTTTCAATTAGACTTGGAAATGGACCAACAACCAGCATAGCTGAAGTTCTGGCATACAATGATCATATTGACCAGTTCCAGTTAGCAGTCTAACTGCCCTCTTTTGGTCTAACTGAGATATGCAGATGATTTCCAAAGGTAGCCCCAATGTAGAATGTTGGGAAACATGTACAAATCTCCCATTCAATGGCTGCTTAATCTGATGTTTCCTGCCTGTATGAGCAGATATCCCAAATGTAAATGAAAATTGGGCATGATGTTCTGAGAGCCCTCAAACATCTCTTGTTCGCCCATCCTTGCTTGCTTATTCATTCATTCATTGTTTCACAGCCAGCTTTTTCTATCAAGAATGATATTCCTTTTGTTTCTTCTATATGCACTTCAAAGCATACTTGGATACTTCTTTAGGTAGCTGCTAATCTCAGAAATGTGTGTGACCATTGCTGAAATATAATGTGTAAGGAAATATTTATATTTTCTTGATTATAATGTAAGGAACCTATGGGGCTGACCCTGTCAACTAAGTAAATATTGCAACACTAATACTCTTCATTGCTCTCATAAAGGCAGAATCAAAATGTAGTTATTGTAATGGATGTTGCTAATGATCACAGTTGCTTAATTATTTTGGAGACCAGCCTAAAGCAATGTAGAGCTCACAATAGAAGAAATTTAAGATCTTACAGAGCAGGACAGTGCTCCTCACAGGAAACCACTGAAGAATATCAAGGGACTCCAAAAGGGTTTTAAGATAGTACGAGTAACAGTCAGAAGGTTTTCTCACTGATTGCTTGGTGGGCTATGAGGATGGCCTCTTCCTTCTCTTTGGCAAGCTCTAATATTGTATAATGTTCAGCCTCTGCATTCAACATGTAGGGAAAATGGTCTTATGAAATAGGATATAAATTATGTTAAACTAGAGATAAAATGAAAATACCGCTACTCTCCAAAGGAATTGCCAAAGCTAGTAAATGTTATGAAATCTGTAGGATTCTCAAGGGTTAGAAGAGTTCTTTCCACTTCCCCCTCTGTTATTTAACAGCTGAAGTTAGGCAGGAACACTTATGGGGAGTTCAAGTGAATGCGGCTGTAACTCAAGACTAAAGTATGCATACAATCACTGATGCAATAAATTATCCTTTGCTGTGCTTCCAGCACAGTTATGGGGGCAGAAGGAGGATCCAAAGTAAATCAGAAGCCTGCCAGGGAAGACATCTTAATGGGAAAATATAAAACTCCCCATCAATATGTGGCCAAAGGTCTGTGAATATTGCTGAAAAGCACTAACTAAGCAAGGAATGTTATTCCCCAAAATAACTGAATGGCAGTGTTCAGAATCACAATATCCAACACTGACCTGAGCAAGATGCCACTAATACTTGTATCAAATTGGATAGTGATTTGCATTATTGTGTGGACATCTTTGTATGCTACTGATACTCAGCTTCTAATTTCTTTTAGTCAAATTTATCCATCATACTTAGGTGAATGCCAAACAGAACTTACAGAACAATCCTTAGCCTGTTTAGTCAGGGGTAAGTATCACATGGGACTTAATCACAAGAAAGAGTGTGCAAAATTTTAGCCTTAAGTCAAAATCCTTTCCAGTCTTGATGTATATAACAACAGTATTTCCCTTGACTATTAAACTAGGGTCTCCCCCACCCCCATTCACGCTCAGTTTCCTTATCTGTCCATTCCCAGGTTTGCTAAGTCTCAGCAAACAGCATTAGCCTAGCTTTTCACTTAATAATCAGCTGCATTTCCTACAGACCAGAAAATATGCCATAATTCACAGGCAGAGTTGCATTTTTAATAAAATGATCTCATTTGACAGCTGCCCGTCTGAAATTCCTTTCCCTGCATTCCCACACTTAGGCTCAGAGCTGCAATTGTTGTCACTGACCATTTGAATTATAGCAAAAAGAACTGAGTTTTTCTTTTCAGTAATACTAAACACCTTTAACATTCAGCAGTATCAAACATTACCAGGAAGGACAAACTGATTCTATTGCATGCTGCAGCACAAGGAGAATAAAAGGACAGAATAGATTTTTCTCAGTACTCCTGCCTTTCTCATCCTTAAACAAAGCTACAGATTTTTTCCCTTTAATTAATCAAATCCATTTGTGTACTGACCATTTTTTTTAAATCTCCAGCTGCCAAGAGATACAGAGTAGTATTTGAATCCAATCACTCAATACCATTTTTTCCTTTTCCTAAAACAAAGTTTTAGAATTGCAGGTGGTCTGTATTGGATGGATTCTACCAGAATAGTAGGAGTTCCTGAAGAGTCAGCAAGTAGTATAGTCAACTTTCTCAGTGTCCAAAAGCAAGGATTGTTTCTTCTTGGAAGCCATGCCAAGACCTGATAAGGAACACCAGCAATCTGATCTCCTTAAGTATATTCCTTAGACAAGAGCTGCTTTCACAATGAGAACAAATACTGTTTGCTTTACTGAAGCAGTTCTGTCTGTTCTCAGCCTCCCCAAAAGGAGACCTAAAGCCTGTGTATACTGGCAGCTTCTGAGGCAAAGGAAGACAGGAACTTTATAAATTCCATGGTGGGAAGCACTGTCTTTTGCTCACTGCTTGGGAAGAAGTGACATGTTGATTAATTCTTTCAAGTAACTTCCAAGCATCGACTGACCTACGCAGAAAACCAATACAGCCACAGATATATTTCCTCTTGCATGCTTATATTCTGCATCCACATTTCATCATTGCATTTGATAAACTGTATGTCAGCTGTTTACACAAGTAGTTTTGTTTCAACAAGAATATCCTCAAATGAAGGGAGGTGCCTTAACTAAAGATTGATACAGGGGTAATTAAGGTAGGGCCATAAGAACACAGACGCCCTTGCTAGATCAGTCAACAGCCATACCCACTTCTATTTAGACCACCACATGCTGAGCAAAAATCAGAATGGGAAGCCTTCTCGCGATCAGGAGAAGCTTCCATCCATGTGGGCTGCTGATTCCCCATCAGACCATTGCTCAAAATGCATCTACATGTTAATCGTGTCACAGAGATGTCTTTGCAAAACAGTCTCAGTATGGTAATTACTACACAGTGTACTTATAATAAAGGAAAGGTCATTTCTTCATGAAGAGCACACACTTGGCATGCTGGAGTTTTCACATTCTAGCACTTCTGCTTCAAAGTGCTCTTCATGAAGCAATGTTTTGTAAATAGATCTTGACCCTTTTCCTGTGGTCTGATGTAAGCTGAAGTAGATAGTACAGGACTAGATGAAGCTATTATCTTGCCATTTCATACTTCCATTGCCTGGAGCATTTACGACATGCATAGCAGAATGTTGCATGTGGTAGGTGTAACATTTAGAAGCCATTTACTCCAACATATTGGTCCAGATATGTGCAATATCTGTATGACAGCTAATGCAATGCCAGAATGCAAATGCTACACATATTGAAGGGGCACCTGGAACATTTCAATATGATGCTCACCACATGGAATGCTGCCACTGGTGTAAATTATTGGCACATAATCTAGCTGATAATCTACAATCATAGCTGCTCTGTGGGATCTGTCGCTGTGAATTGTGGTGAGGTTTTCTTACATTTATTGCTGAGGAAACAGACGGGATCATCTATTTCTTCTGTGGCTATCTAAGAATATTGACATATTTCCCAACTATTTATTGTTTGAAAATCTAGGGAAAGGAGGAATACATGAACACTAATGAACTGCATGGACAGAAGCTTCGAACAGCATACTTTTCATGTAATTAGTCATTGCAGCATACATTTTAAGTAGTCACTGTGTGATTAGCAGTCATTAGCAGTCTATTTTCCGCTGCAAATGCTAACATAGTTGAAGGTAAGGATACGCATGTATGAACACTGGAATACAACTCCCCTATGCTGCATAGTATTTCTGCATAGTTGCTTGTGCATATAATTAATTTTCAGTGCCAGCTCAGCATCTCTCAGCAAACAACTTTCCAAGCTTTGTGGATTATAGGTAAGGGCTGGAGAAAATGTATTGTGTTGTAAGCTGCCCCGAGGCTTCGGCAAGGGGCGGCATAGAAATTTTCTAATAATAATAATAATAATAATAATAATAATAATAATAATAATAATAATAAGTTTTATATGTGATGAATGCTAACAGAGCAATCTTTTACAGCAAAAAACACCACTGAGTTCACTGGGCTTAGATCCAGGTATATTCTGTATATTTCCAAGAGATTTGCCTTGATGATACATAGTTCCAACAGATTTACACTTTTCTTTGCCTCCCTTACAGATCACATCCATTGAACCACCAAAGATGTCTGTGAGCTTGACCAACTGGCATCTGTAGTGATGATAAATTCACCATGGTGTGGAAGCAACCTTCTGTGATGCAGCCAAGGTGGCCCCAGCCACTAAACATACACAGTGTGGACCTTCTCAGAAATCTCCACCTTGACGTGTACCCAGTGTGCTATGTGCCTCTAGAAGGGATGAAGTAAACACTATACAGGTGTGAAAATGTGGCCATCTTTCAGTTTAACGAAAGGACACTATCAGTCTTAAGAATTGCACCGGAAACATCAGGTCCATGTACTTTGTGCTGCTTCCTGTATCAACTAGTGAAGCTTACTTTTTTCCCCCCTTCTGTGAAGATCATCCCATACTCTTTCATGCTCTGGATCACCTCCAGGTGTTGCAAATTTTGTTTCAGTGTGTTTGCATATTCTCTGTGAAGTCATGTGAATATACAGGCCAGAGTAACCTAGACTTCCTGAATCACCTTTTCTCAGCTCAGAGAAACAAAAAAATTCTGTTGAGCTATGGATACAGGTGGATCCTGTCTTCTGTCAGAAGGTTCACTTAATAGTGCAGGGTTTTTGTGGTCAGTTTTGGTGGAGCAGACATTGGTCCAAAGGGTATAGCCCTTCATTGTTAATATTTCTGCTGATAATGATTTAAAAAAACAGAGAGCTTTAGCTATTGGACAGTACAGAAATAAAATGAACGAACAAACTTCCAAGGACAGACTGAGTATTCAGAGAGGTATCTGAAGTCTATTGTAAAAGAAAAGATTCTCTATCAAGGTGGCTACTCTCTACTTCAGTGTCACTATTCTGAAATGTCATTTACGGAGGAGTTCAATATAGTTCCCCCCCCCCCGCCCCCATTTCTCTTGGCAGCCCAACAATGCTGAGTAGACCCCAGTCTTTCTTGTCCCTTTGGGGCCAGTTTGGATTGCCTGTAAAATAAAATAGAGCATGGAGCTCACCTCCAAGTCCTAGAATGCCTCCCTTGAGTATTGGCAAACATACTTTTGCCTGTTCTCTTTTCCTCGTATGGAACATGGTGTGGCTGCTCTGAAATGCCCAGACTGACATATGATGAATCAAGAAGGAAAGAATAAAGCCAGTGCAGCAACATAGTAAAAATACTATCAGAGTAAATACTAAATATAAAAATCAGAGGAAAGAAAACTAAACTCAAAGTTAAATATAAAATCAGTTTCAAAAATAGAAGAACCATCTCTAAAATATAGCTTGGGGCATAAGAAAACTGTTTCATCCACTTTAAATAATTATTTTTGACCTAGAAATCAAAATTGTGAGCACTTAGGCCCAACCAATAGCTTTAGATATTGCTTTTAATTTAATTATCAAAGCTTAGGCACTTTGAAGCAATACGCATTGAAATTTAAACTGACTCATTTCATTTTCTTGGAGAAATTAAGGACAATCAACATATAGCAAAACCATGGGAATCATGTTATGTTCCATTTCTGAACTCACAACATAGGGGACATGGTGTGAGCACTTCCTTTTAACTTGTTTATATTTCCTTCACTTTAACAAGCACTACAACAAGTAACAGTAACAATAACTCAGATATACAGACCCTTAATTTTTTTTGCAGGAACATATACATGCTCATCCCTCATTTTTTTAGCCTAAATGGACACATGGAGGACAATTTTGCTTTAGGAAGTTGCAGCATTTTCCTTGTGAACCTGTCTCTCTAAATGGAAGAAATGCAATTCCTGGAAGAATTGAGCACTGCATATGAATCACCTTCAGAACCTAAAGAAGTTGCTATGCGGCATTGTATTGAACTGCCCACAATAAGCAAACAAGGAAAAAAAAACCTCACTCATTGTGTGTGTCCCAGTGTGTTGACAGCCTGTAAAATTAGCCTGTTTGGATAAATTTCAATAGAAACAAAGAAAATAGTGAGAAATGAACCTTCCAACATAGAGATCACATCCCCCATTCAGTACTTGCCCAAATTCTGGGCTTGATCCTCAGTAAATGATGCCAGTCTGACATCTAGTGGCAGCAATCAAGTTAACCCTCCTTAAGAAAGATAATTTCCTTTAAACTCATTTTTTCAACATGAGAATCATTACTGTCCACCAAAATAATTACAATGCTCTGAATGAGATGGATATGCAGAACTTCATGCATTTGCAAGTTCAAGTTTCAGAGCAGAAAATGTGTCTCTTGTGTGTATGTGATACCCAAAGCAGGCCTTCCTTGAACCTGGGAGTTTCCTGATAAATGTGTAGGCTCATCAGTAAGATTCAGGTGTGGGCAAGACTCAAGCATGGTGTTGCTGTTGGAAGATTGTAACAGGACCTGGAAGAGCAGGGCTTTTGTCTCCACTTGGCCACAAAGCTCAAGACTTAGGGCCAGTCCCAGTTGGTCCTGCCTCATATAATTGTTGTGTGCATAAAATGGACAGGAAGCAAAATGTGTAAGCAAAAGTTAAGATATCAATTTAATAATACATAAATGAAATGAACACCTGTAATCCCACCACAGAACAGAATGTGCTTTGTCTCTCTGATGCTTTTTAAGCTAATAAGTAAATGGAATTTAACATAAACTCTTCCCTCACAACACGAATGCCATTTGTCATACTGAAGCACTTTTAGCTTTAATATTCCTCAGATGTTTTGCAGAGGAGGAAATTCCAAATGTTTATTTTGGTAAAATTCAGTGGAAACCTGAAGAATCGCAACCTACTGACCCTGCCTTTAATTTTCTTTTTTTTTAAACTAAACTTTTACTAATGTACTAACTTCCTCAAAGTGCAAGAGCAGGACATTCCAAACTGACCTTGCTACCTGCCCCCTCCTCTATCTGATGACTTGCTTTAGAAAGTTTAGAAGTAAATGCAACCAATGCACGGTGAGGCTACAACCTGACTGGATTCATTCCTGACAGGTTGAGGATAAAACAGAATCAGGGGAAAGAGAATACTTTTAGCCAGTACACAGAGAAGGAGCAGAGTTGTTCAAACTCATCAGGCCTGAGATATTGTGGACCACTCCACTGTAAGAATCACTCCACTCACTAGAAAGCTGTTCTGAAACTGGGTAGAAAAGCTCCATGTGAATGTACCTTGTGCATCATCGCCACCACCATCATCATCTCATTTCTATACAACCACACAGCCAATTTTCTCTGGGCAGTTTACTATGATCCATAAAAACAAAAAATGTGCAATAAACATTCATAAAATGAGAAAACAAATTAAAAGTTTAGAACAGAACCTGGTCCAAAGACTACCCTGTCCATGACATTTCATGTTAGATACACATACACACACACACCAGTAACTTCACCTGATGCATTTAGGAACACATGGCCCTGAGCCTTGACATGCGTATGATCAACACCAGGATCTTGGCAAAAGCCTTCCATTATTATGGTCCTCAGCTTCTTAGATTTCAGGACAGAAAACACTTGAGTGCCTTCATTTTCTCTTTCAATATGCACTTCCATGGATGAGGCATGAAAGGGGAGACCTCTTATGTTGATGTTCAGAGGTGGGAATTAAGGAAGGCTTTATTTCAGGGTGGGAAGTAGATGAAGGGTATTAACAGGAATACCTTTGTCAATGTGTGTGGTACAGATCAGAGAGGTGAAAACGGAACTAAAGCCAATTTTCTCCTGAGTGAAGCTCAGGAAAGAATATCAGAGCTCATTAAAACCCACCTCAAAGGAGAGCTGATTTTCATAAGCTCCAGCATCCTTGGTTCCTTCAGATTAGAACAGGAGTAGAAGTTTTCCAACTTAGAACAGTCACTTTGCTACGTTACATCCAACAGGGGTAAATTAGAATTCTCCAGGGGAAAATTCAAGAGATAGAATGGAAACATAGAAACAGAACAAGTTGGAAGGGCCTCCCAGGCCATCTGGTCTGACCCCTGGCTCCAGCCAGCTCCACTCATTACATGTCTACCATGTGCATGTTCAGGCTATCCTTGAACACTCTCTCTGCGGGGGTTTCAACCACCTCCAGTATCCCATAGAGGAACAGCCTGGAGGTTGACTACCACCACTCTTGGTTATTCTTTCCATTTATTCAGATCTTAAAGCAACAGAAGACCTTCATCCCAACTGAGATAGAACCTATGCTAAGAAAATGGTGCATCCACACTTTCCCCACTGCCACATGTGAGACATTAAGTTTTCAGGAGCCATGATGATACAGTGAGTGGTACAGTAGATACTCAGTGTACTTGAAAACGCCTTGCTATTCTCCTAAGAACAGTGAACAAGGTAATAAACAAGCTAAAGACCCAGGACCCCCAGATGCTTTGCCTTCATACAGTTCTAATACCTATGGCCACCAGTCATAAATATGGTATTTTTAGCAGCAAATCAATGTTTATGATAGCAGAGAATAACCTATGAAGAATTCTGTGCTTCTTCAAGCAGTGAGAATGTAACTGCGATAAGAATGTAGCTAACATATCTAGTTATATAGTCTGGTATATGTTTCACCCTTTAATTAATCAAATGAGAACCAATCCCTAGCCTTTACCTAGTGAATAATTAAGCTGTGATGGAACCAGTGGTGAAGCATTGTCACAGCACAGATAAACTGTCAGTGCAAAGTTCTGATGGGGATCTCTGGTGAGGTAACTCTTCCTACCCTATTTGCATTCTGTTTGATAGTTAAGCTTATGAGCTATTGTTTCAGGCAGTCTGGACTATGAGCAGAATGCAAAAGTTATATATAAAACCACAGATCCATCCTTGCCTGCACAATTAGGCAGTCCAACTTGTAGCTTCAGGTAAGTAATATTACTTTTGCATTTAAGATGATGGTTTCCAAAATTCTTGTGAGATATACAGATGTGGAGAATTTGGAACTCCAGATTTGTTTTCATTAGACTGCTTTCTTCAGCACTGACATAATTACAATAAAAATCAATGTGATGTGCTATACAATAAACTTATGTACCTTCAGAAAACATCCCAGGTGGAGGAGTTTAAATAAAACACTGTAAGGGTACAATCCTATGACCAGGAGACATTGTTTGGCCAACCACAGGAAAAGGAGGATTCCTCCCTGTGACTGGGAAAAAGCCTTCCAGGGGCCTTTCAGCTGGTTGAGGTCTTTCTGAGCTAGGTCTTTCTGAAGGCAATATTCAGGTACCACCAGCTTCTGACAAGTCTAGGTGATGCCTCAATCCTTCCTCCTTATGACATGGAGGTGGGTAGAGACCTGTTCTCTCCTACAGAGGAAGGCAGGACTTGCTCCAACAGAGTAAAGCTCAAGGAATCAAGGTTCAATTTGGATGCCAGGAAGTAGTTTCTGACAGTTATGACCCCAAGGGTATGGAATGGGCTTCCACAGGAGGTGGTTGAAGCCCCATCAGTGAGGGTGTTCAGGGATAGGCTAGACATGCACATGGTAGGCATGTCATGAGAGGAACTGGTTGGAGCTGGGGGTCAGACTAGATGGCCCAGGAGGTCCCTTCTGACTCATTCTGTTTCTATGTTAAAAAAAATAGACAGCCAAATAGATAGGACTGTCTAAATGTTTTTGCAGGCAACAGGAACACAGAGACAATCCTCGTTTCTATTTTCCTTCCATAAGCTATTGGATGCCCATAAATTTCTTAGTTGAGTCGGTTAGACCCACTGCATTGTGCTCTGAGTCACTGAAGACAAACCTATTTAGTTATACTTCTATGTTTCACGCAACAATATTATATGTAATTTATCAATAACAAACATTGATTAAGATGGTGAGATGTCCTTGGTACTCTTATAATAGCTCCACCATTTGCCTGCTTGAAATAAGGAAAACTGTCAATTGAATGTGCAAATTATAGTCAACTCATATATTATGTCTCTGTGTCTGATCTGAGTTTAATTTTAATTTGATTTCAGAATTTGAAAGGAATACATAAAAACTCGACCACCATTCCAAGCCCTTCAAATTAGACTCACCATGTTTGTGAGTTAGTTCTCTCAGAAAAATCTGTTTCTATGGGAACACAACCAACAGAGTGAAAAATATCAGTTTGCAGGGTTGGCAGTGATGTCATCAGAAGCTTTTGGAGAGATTTTTAATGAGTTATGTTTAACCCAGCCAGGTGGAAAGACAAGGAGAACCCAGGGAGAAATATTTCAGTCTGTAATGATAGCCCCATTAAGCACTCATAAATGGTCTACTCATCCCGACACTATTTTTATAGGATGATGGTATTCACTTTTCTGACTGCTTTTTTCCCCCTGAATATGGTTCAATTAACCTATAGGTTCTTATCAAATGAAGAGGAGATGGCAGAACCACAGGGCCAATTGCTTGCATTGAGCCACAGTAGTGATCTTGGACACAATTTACATTTTGCTTTCACATGTCAAAGCTATTTCTTCATAGCTTAGGGCACATCCCAATGCCTTCTGCATTCATTGCACATACACCTCTGAACTTGGAGGCTTACCTGCACCTAATGCATGGAGCAAGGTGAAGTGGTAGCAATCCCCATCTCTGCATTTCATCTAGATCAGGGGTTCCCACCGCACCCCCAGGGGGTACAAACTGGAATTTCAGAGAGAGAGCGACAAAGAGAAAAATACTGCATCACAATTCACCAAAACTGGCAAATTGCAACATTTTTCACCAAAACCTATCCCCAAAATAAAATTATTTATTATTATTTAGGTTGCATTTGGATTCAGTTCTCTTTTGTCAGTCAGGACAAAATCTAGGAATCACATGAATCTACAGGCAGACTCGCGGATAGCAATCATCAAGAAAGCTCTATGTTTTTACAGAATTGTGACTGAGAAGCTGGAACAAAGAAGTCATTGAAATCTATGTTCACAACTGGGATTGATTTTACTGTTTACATTTTTTTTTCTAATTGCTCTATTTATAATTGAATTTTATGCACTGAGTTAAAAACTTTTCTTTAGTTCAATTTGTCCATCTGTGGTAGTGCATGTGGTTCCATTTGTGGTTCAAAAATGAGAAATTTGACTTCTTCATCTTCAAATGTGGTCTTACTTTTGTAGGGGGTGTGAATATAAATCAACATTTTCTAGGAATAGGGCATAGAAAAGGTTGGGAACCATTGATCTAGATGGAGTGGATAGGGGAAGAGAAGGAAACTGGGACACCATCTGAGTAGGGTATAACCCTTCAGCCCCAGCCTTCTCCCTGCCCTGCTACTCTGGCACACTCCTCCTCTCCAAGGCTGCTTTATGACAGAAAGCCATGAAGCATCTTTCCATGCTTGCTGTGTGAAAAGACAGGATGAGGCCTCTGCATGAAGGGCCCCAACTCTGAGGTTACATGACCTTGTAGCTGCTCATTCATACATTTCCTTCGTGGCTAGTGTGTCTTAGAACTCAGCGCCCTGACTTCAGCTGGGATGAAGGTTAGTGGTTGGATTTCACATCAAAAACATAAGGAATGTTTGTAGTAGTTTTACAACTCCCTACAACTTGCAAATAGAATCCACTTTTGTTATGGACCAACAACTGTAACAGAAGGCAGGCATGTGATCAGCAGGGAACTTTATGAGATCAGCATTTGTTAAACTGAATAATATAAATGGAAAACATTGCAATCCATGCAACAGAAAATATATGCATCTCTAACCAGTAGCAGTTCCTGAGAGAATGAGCTATACCCTGTGTGTATATATATATATATAAAACACTTCCACTAATAATCAAGGCCTAGTTTAATTTAAATAACAGAAGTAAATGCTATTTTTCAAGACAGTTTACTTCACTCAGTTCAAAATTTCATGCCAGTTTCATTAACTACTGCCACATCATATTCTGGTCCCTTTGGATGCCGGCATCTTTTGATACTGCTCAGTCATTTCTTAATTGACTTCCATCCAACAGATGGAAGAAATTTGCATTTGTGGCTGAAGGGGACAAGCAAGCTCCTTCAGACACAGAATAATTGCAGAAACCTATTTCAGAAGAAATCACACGATGAGCATTAGTGAAGAAAGGAAATAAACCATGCAAAGGGAATTAAATGACGTCACTTCTAATATGTTTACAAAACCTAATGGTGTCTGTCACTGTCCTCTTTCACAGAATGGAACATTTAACTTCTTAAATGTGTGGTGTCCTTTCAGCATTGGTCTCAATCTTCAAATCATTTCACATTATAGCTTTTCCATCTCAGGAAATGATATCATGACAAACCCCCAAGGTAAGGCTATCTTCTGACTGCTAGTGATGAGAAGGAAATCTTCCTTGGTCAAGTTATTCAACATCTGCAGAGGAAGGAAGGACCCTATTTGGAACCTGGTGTTTTATCTAGACAACTGTTTTTGGCTGCCTAGATGGAGTGCCAGTGATGGGAAGGGAAGGAGACTGGAGCACCAACCAGAATTGGCATAAGCCACTGGTCTCAGCCTCCTCCCTTCCCTTCCCTCCCCACCCCCCACCCCCATGGCACATCCATTTTCTGCTTCTCTGAGTCCCTGTTGAATCCTTTGAGTGGCAGCTGGCACACTGGCTGCAAGACAGGCAGCATGGGCCTCGGCCTTCAGAGTCCTAGCTCCAAGGTCAGAGGACATCAGGGCTAGGGCTCCAGATAATCTAAACAACCACAGACAATACCAGGAATGCTCCTAACTGTGCTAGAAGACAACACCTACTTTAAAAAAATATTTACTATGGTTTTTATATCTTGACAGTGGAGTTCTCCAATGAAAATGCATATAAAATGTATATATTATGGCAAATATTGTTCAGTGTCATTACATTAAGAAAAGTGCTTGCAAAAATTGGTATACTAGGCAAACATGTATATATGATGAGAAAGGTGAATGTACAAAAATGGATACGAATTTTCTTATGAACTTTGATGTACTCAATTTAAGACTGGAAAAATGAGAAACTAACTTTGAGAGTCGTTCATACCTATTCTAGATTAAAGTTAATATTCTTCTTAGGATTCTACCAGACTAAAGAATTTGGCTTCTCAGTGTGAAGACAAAGAATCGCTGATAATCACTGTTTTACACAGAATTAACTGCTGTTCACTGATTAAGTTATTCAGTGAATAGTGAAGTTATTCACTATGTTAACTGCTTTCAGAACCTATTGGGCAGTATAGAAATTATTCATAAAATGATGATTATGAATAATTGTGCCTGTGCACATATGGCAGATCCTAATTTGAATGTCTGCAAATGCTTCTCCTCCATATAATTTTAAGACTTTGTGCAGACATCCAAGGTACAGTCAACCTTTTGCCCCCTTTTTTCCTACCCACTTTTAGTCACATGTTGCTAAAAAGAGAGATGATGAAAGTCTACACATTTTTTGAGATCTTTGTAGTATCCTCATAAAGGGATTAGAAAATATTATTTTTAAAATATCTGTACCTAGAATTATCATTAAAACCCATGCAAAACATTTACAATAGTCCTATCCAGGCATTATTAGGAAATGCATGAACGGGGCTATTGGTTTACATGTAAAAATCCAATACAAACAGACATTGCTAAATACATGCCTCCAAGGATTCAGTGCAAAGGACTGATGCAAGATTCTAAATTTTGGGGATTAGCATAAGGAGCTGTAACAACACAGGGCTCCCAATTGCAGTGGGGATTCTAACTGTGCTCAGCTGAATGTGCTTCACATTGGGGTAGGTTGCAGCGGGTCCCACAGCCCCGTCTCACATTCTCCTTTAACACCTAAAAAGTGCATGAGTGAGTTGAAACAAACAGCACCATGCAGCAACACGCATTTAGTACCTAGCTGGAGCACATTTGACATTTATGAACCTCATCCAGGATATCTCGTGAAATGTAGCCATTGTAAGGCAGGGCTAAAGGATGATAATCTTTAATAAAAAATTAAATCCTCAGCAACAGTACTTGGATTCCCCAGATTCTCAAAGAGCAGTTATGACATTTATACATGAGCATAGAACTGATATAGATGTGTAGCATAAATGTACTTTTAATAACACTTAATAACACTTAAAACTTTAGTGCAGTAGTTATATGTGGTTGTTAGGAGTATGCTGGAACCAGGATATTTAAAAGACTTCTTCCACATAAACCTGCATGAGCAGCTGTAAACCCCCAGCTGTCATTGGAAGGTCATCAGCGGAAGGTCATCAGCAAAGTCCTTCTCTCCAGGAATGTACTCTGTGGGAATGTGAGATAGGTAGGCCTCTTCAGAAGGTGGAACCCTCACACTCATGAGCCCTGGTTGGTCCAACTTCAAGTAAGTGTTCAATAATATTTTAGGTTGGATTTATTTTATCCCTCACCATAGTTGCTGGTCTTTATTTTTCTGTTGATAACATAGTAGCAGATCATTAATTGCTTCAATCTGACTGTTGAAAGTTACTTTTGGGATCCCTTTTGTGACCAAAAAGTGAGTGTGCCTTAATAAATAAAACATAAATTATATTATATTATACCCAGTTTGAGAACTTCAAGCAGGAAATGAGCTCTATGGTTTCATCTATTTTATACATGTTTATATGCATTTTTTCTGGTTTGGGGCTCTTTGTACAAAAGAGCTATATACAAATTAACTTTAGTAATGACTATAAATAGCTTTACATTGTAATTGGGCACAGAGGCATATTAATCAATCTTGTCTCTAATGTGCAAGGCACTAAAACATAAACAAGTAAATATAAGACAAGATCATGATAATTATTACTGTAGAATCTGGTTGCGCCCCTAATGTACTATGTTCCATCGGTGCTTTATGCAGTAGAACAAGTAAAAGGGATTTATCTAAAAAGCTTTCTCTGAGCATAAAGAAAAAAAATACATTGAATTAACCTGTTCATTAACAGGAAAGGCAAGTGCTTGACTAGTTTATACAACTAACACCTCAGATCAAAGTAAATTCTATGAAACGAATAGGAATTCCTTCCACAGGATTTTAGTAAACAGTTCAGTTTACATTCTTGGGGCTTTTGAAGTGTAAAACACTAACTCTTTGAAAACAGGATACAAAAATATAATCCATCTGGGAGCAAATTATAACCCATTTACTGAATTTTTCCTATTTTGCTAAGCAAAACATCTTTGAAAGAATGCACAGATTAGTAGAGACACATGTTTATTGTCCAAATGCAAGAAAGGGGACATAAAAATTCCAATTACCAATTGTGTCATTTTATTGCATTGTCATGGTTAAAGAAGTAAGAGGTTCTATGGTCACTCAGTTGTTGGTTCTTAAATAGCTTAATTATCTTAATTGTCTCAAGAGCTATAGTAAAGTTGTATATTCTGTTCTTTAAAGGCAGAGCAAGGGAAACTCATAATGTTCATTTAAAAAAAAACTGAGTAGATTTCATTTCAATTAAGTCTGAAGTAAATCATGCTGGAATGATCAAACCAGTGTGTTGTATTATCTTTTGGTAAAAAAAAAAAGATGAGCAACTGTTTTACAGAAATGAGTTGGAATTAATGAAGCACTTACGCCATATTAGCTTTTCAGGTTGGCAGTGGGACACTCTATCACAACACACAGGACTATCTGCTGGCAAGATCCTATGTTCTCGCTTCATGGTTCTGCAGTAAATGAATGTATCAGAGAGAGAACACACTCCAAGCCTAGAAGGGATGTTGAGGGTAGATTTCCAGCTGCTCTTGCTCGTATAAGAACATCCTGTTCGCTGCAATGGGAACAAGTGTAGCATTGCTTTGAGAGGAAGCATGCACTCTGCCAAATTGGCATGGACCGGCAGGGAAGAAAACGGGCTGGAGAGGAGAGGGACACGTATCTAATATTAGTATCAAAGGAAAGGAGAAACACAGAATGAGCCCCAAGTGCTCCACAGGCACCCCATAGCATTTTCCTCCCCATTAGCAGAGAAGCTATCATGAATAGCAACAGTGCATTTTGAGAAGTGAAGCTGCTGAATGTTAATCCCCGAGCACAGCCCTGAAAGAGAAGCCCTGAGGGGGGAATCAATGAGAGGTAGCTTTCCCGTTTAATTTTATAGATAGGAATGGAGAGATAAAAATGACAATCTCACTCTCCTATAGAATTTACAACTACTTTGACATTGAGGTTTTAGTGAAGAACTGACAACCAAACTATGCATTATCATTAATACATAAAGGTTTGGCTCTTCTATTTTTCCTGCTCAAAGGACCCTCCTAATGAAGGGTAAGTGCAAGGGTTAGGATTAATCTGGATTAAGGATTAGGATTAATCTGGATCTTAATCAGGATTAAGATCTCAGTTTGAGAGCTAGGGCAACTTTAACTTTTTGCCCTTCCAAAAGGTTTCCAAATCATATTCCATGTACACAGCTATACGCACATGCTCACAGGGCTACCATTTGTGCAAAGAATTGAAGCACACTTAGATTTTGTATCAGTGCAAATTGCAAGTGTGGTGGGGGTGATCCAGACTAGAGTCCCAGTACAGGTCAAAGGGAAAAAGTCCCACTGCTCCTTCGTGCCAGCGTCCCACACTGGTATGTGTGCTCTGTGCTTATTATGAATTCAAATTGGGACCTATTTTCATGGTTCCCAAGGCAAACTGAATATGTACCCTGCATGTAGCTTCAGTTGTGCCTCAGACTGGGAAAGTCAAGTGATGCTATCCACCAGGGATGTCCGTGAAATTCTGGAGTGGACTGGCCTTTTCCATATTGTACAGACTGGTTTTTATATTTTGAGAATGTGGCACAAATTTCAATTAGTGTTCATTTGCAGTAGCACAACCAGAACAAATTTCCATATCTCCCTAAAAAATGCAGTTTCACCAATGAGCAGACCATAGGACAAAAGTTGAGTGACAATCCATGAAACGCAGATAGACTGATTTTTATAGAATCTGTGTGCCCCTAGACTCAGCAATAGCATCCCTTCCTTCGCCCTGTTGATGTGATTGACAGGTCCACCTTCTAATCATAGGATATGAATTATTGCTGAAACTTTCAGTTTCTGGCATATTCACTGGCAAACAAACAACACAAATGAGGAGAGGAGAGGAGAGGAGAGGAGAAATCCAACAGGCATGATGCACATGCCATAGGACTTTTTGGTTTGTTTTTGCTATTTGAAAATATCATCTAAGCAAGATAAGTGGAGGTCCTTTAGACTCCTTTCCAAAAGAAGACTTGTTTCCTCCAGCCCCAGGGCAAAATTTCACAAGGAAAATTCTCAGATGTCTCAGCCTGAATCTTGTTTATAGGCAATAATGGCAGGTTGAACTCGGAGATTTGTGGGTATCCAATACAGGGCATGAGGACCAGTGGAGATCTCAGTTTCCCAGTTTAAGTGCACAAGCACATCCTTTCTGCCTAGAGAAGAGCCTGGGCCAGCTACTCACAGTCCAGAATGTCACTTGCCGAATGCCAGAACAGCCACAGACAAGCAGGGGAAGCAAAGCAAGCAGAGTGCTAATTGTCTAGTATCTCCAATATCTGTACAAGTTTTGTGTATGGCCAGATAGCTCATAAATATATTCCATAACAATTCCCATTTTAGAAAAAAAAACAAATTAATAAAGCTGCTAAATTAAACCTGACACTGTTCAAAATGTGAACCCATCTGTTTGCAATTGGGCAATCATTCAGTGCTCTGGTTTTATTAAGTCTCAAGACTGAACAAGCTTAAAATATATTAACTTTGTGTAACAAAGTCTGATATTATGACTGAAATGTCACTTTTCACAGTTCAGTGGGTTCTTTTAAATGTTATATGGCTTGCCTATATTACCCCACTCGACAGTGATGGATGCTTTCTTTTGATTATTTTTTCATAAGGAAATCCCATGCCTTCTCTACAGTTCCAAATGCCATCACCTCTTCTCCTTCAGATAAGACAATACTAATAAAGATCAAGCATATTATAAGGGAGACACAGTGCAGCAATGCCATGGCAAGTAAATGTTGGCCCTGCAAATGTCACAGATACAGCTTTAAAATGATACCTGCGTGCCATATCTTACGAGCATCTGATTCCTTGTATGGACACACAGTCTACGCCTGTTTTTTCCTGGGAAAAAACAGCAGAATCTTCATCTTTATCATTATTAGCTGAGGGCAGGATTCAGTGCTGGCACCCAGTGCAAAACCTGTTGTGAATTACAGCTATTTCAACCAGTAATTTCCAACCCAATCAAAATTATCTGAAAAATCATATAAAAGCACATCCTTATTTGTTTTTGACTTGTTGCTAGGTTCATGCTAATGAAGAAAGTGTGCATTTGCTCTGCCAGTGCCAGTGGGTCTTTCTTGGAATCCAGAGACCATAAGAACACTTGTGAGTAAAGAGTAAAGTATTTTATTAGCAAAATATAAGAAAGAGATAATGAAGGACAAAGGATAATGCAAAGGATAATGCTGCTATCGGGACCTCCTCAAAGGAACAGCAGCAGACAAAATCCTGAGTTACAGCACCTTTTTCAATAAGTCCTTGAGGATCTGCTCTACAGAAGATTCCCTTACCTGTCCCCACACACCACATTTACCATAATTACACCTTTCCTCATTAAACCTTTGGTAAAAAAAAAAGAAAAGAAAAAACAGCAGTTTGAAGTTGGCCAAGCTTTGCCTAGAGTCACCTAGTTCCTAGGCCATCTCTAGTTCAAACTTGTCTAAGCAATGAAAAACAGCCAACAAAAGAATCAAGTGACCTTCCCAGGTCCTGTCTTACATCTAGACTATCCAGAAATATTAATTATCCAGAAACAAAATTAACTTCTCAGGGGACACTCTAAACATCATGAACTCACTGGTACTAGATAACAGACAGTGGGAATCAGCAATGCACAGCAAACTCACACTCTGAGGTAGAAGAATGAAGAATAAGAATGGCCATACAAAGAAGGTCACAAGCACAAGGATGGAATGGATGTACACTGCTGTCTTCTCATGATTTTCCAGGCTTTTCTGCTACAGCATTTCCATGAGGAACAGCATGTATTTCTATGCACTTTTTCTAAAATGCACAGATTCCCTCATTTGCAAAAGCATGAAATATCTATTTTACTGTACATTTCAAAGTGGACATTTTTTTAAAAAAATGTATTTTTTTTAAACACAGTCATGCTCCTCTCAGGTCCGTTGGACCAATGACATGTTGAGACAGCCCCATGGTTGTTGGGTGGGGCAGCAGGGAACATGAAGGAACTGTCCCAGATCTTGCAAGCTTGTCATGGAAGTTGAGGTCTCCTGAAACATCACTGTAAGGATCATCAGTAACTAATCTGACACCATCTTTCACATTCTCAGGCAGGAGACTGAGGGGTAGTATGGTATACAGACACCAAGCTTCTTCATATGATTTGGATATCCAACACTGGGTGCGAAAATTGAAGACCAGCATTCAAATGGACAGGAAGCCAGTTGGAGAGGGAGATAGAATTCTTGTGAGCCACAGCAACACCCTGCTCCCTGGCCCTCAAGTTTCTGTTGGTCCTGTACCAAATACCCAGGAAGGCACTGATGGGAGATTAACCCCTCCCACCTCCCAACCCTGATCTCTTACCCTCATATAATCATGGGTGAAGAAGATTTTGTTTTGGACTTTGGGGCCATTTGCAAGCTGGTGATTGAGTGGATCTTACCAGTCTTCTGACAAACTAATTCAGCATTTGCTCCTGGTGGATAAATTTGACCTGGATCTGTATTCCTTGCAAAGTTGAAAAAATGTCCTCAATAAGTGTATGCAGGAAAAAGTAAGTCAACATGTTTGGATATAAATTACAATCACTGCAAAGTACCCAAAAGATATTTCAAAGTCCCTTTGCTGAAAACTTAACATTACAAAGAATTTTGCTTAGTGTAATTCTCTTATTTAGCATAGATTTTGGGCGTGTAAACTAACAGCAAGGGAAATAAATAATAATAATTAGTCACACAGGGAGATAATGAAACATTGAAAGGACTTTTTAGAATAAGAAAGCTAGTATAAAAAAAACTATATTAAAAATCTCCTAAATACCAATTTTATCTATTTCCTTTATTTGAATTACTGTTTCATCTTATTTGAAGCATTCCTTACAGTGGCACAGAGCCTGAAATCAGCTATTTGGAGCCTAAAGTTTTACAGAACAATCCTCTGCATGTCTACTCAAAAGAAAGTCCTGGTGAGTTCAGTTGAGTTACTCCTAGGTAGAGGATCTATAACTGCAGTTTTACTATAGAACACAAAAAAACTTAATTTTTGGCTGCCTAGCCCAGGGTTTGGCAACAATTGTATTGTACACAGATCACTTCAACATCCAATAACTTCTCCAATGCATCCAACTGTTGTATTGCTGAGCATCCCCATGGCCTAAGCCAAGCATCAGTCCATTTTACAGTGATGTCCACGAGCCCAGGACTTCCACAAAGTCCTATATGTAACCACAAGTCTAGAAAGGCTGCTTTTTCCTCTCATAGTGATTCAGTGCTGGCACATTTGTCCAGCTGTTGAAAATCGTGGCAGTATTGTAAAATTTATTTCCATAATTGAAGGCAAGTTGGAGTCCCAGGGGTATTTCAATGGAGCAAAGCTGATTCCCTTCTTAGTCTGCATGTATCATTACATAGACAACTGAAGTTGGGGAAGTCTGATGACAGTGAAGAAGTAGTAAAGGTGAAGTTAGAATGTTTCCATTCCTTTAAAGAAACCTCAAGGAAAGACTTCATAAATTACAGAGAAGTCATTTATTTAATATACATGAAAACATGACTTAGAAATATGGAACAGTTGAGAATATCTCCAATATAAGGCACAGATACCAACATAGGTACTTTCCATGGGATTTGCCCTTCCATTTGAACATACAGATCTTAGTAGGTGCTGCTACTATGTAATTTTGAGCTGAGCCAACATCCCTTTCATCATATGCATGTATAAAACATCCATTGACTGCCCCTTTGTTTCATTTTTCCCATTGCACAAGGAATCAACATTGCAAAGTAAATATTTAAATCAGGCTGTAGCTGGAGGCAGAACTGTGGAGAACTTTACAAATAAGGACTTACAGCTAGAAAAAGAGGCTGAGCTTGGTGCTTGAAGAAAGGATGCTGTGGTCATGATAACAGAAGGGGGTGGTCTAACTTCAGTAGAAGCCTCCAGACTGACAGTCAGGAATTTATTTAGCCTATAGTTCTGGAAGCACTTTTACCCCATTGGCTCAATGGAGCACTCCTCTTGGTTTACATGCATGAGATTGCTCTCCAAATGCAATTTTTTTCCAGAAGTAAAAGCTTACCAAATGCATCTGCATAAGGCTGCAACTGTATACCCCTGCAGCTGGCCACACACCCAGTGAACTGAAAGAACTCAGAGCCCAAATGACTTGGGCTGACTGAGGCACACACAACACCACTACCTAATGGACACACTGTCCTTTAAACTTGTACAAGTATGTTCTGTACAGCACTATTATATTTGACAATTTTCCTGTTCGAGGAAAGAAAAAAGTAGCGTAATCTGTGTGCTAGAAAAACAATAAAAGGGGAAGCAACAGATTGCAAAAAAGGTCTTGTTCTCCCAACAAATGCTTAGTAACTGTGCATTGATTGGGGTATAATACGATTCTCTAGAAAAGCTCTCATAGAGGGGGGGAGGGGAACACATTTGGCTATCTTTCCTGTGAACAGAGCATGCTGCAGATGGCTTTTTGTCCCCTGCTAACCAGATTAACGTTCCCTGAACACTTCCCTTTAACCTTCAAAAGCTTCCTCTACTTATTACCAACATTATCAGAGCACTCCACAGAGCATAACTCATTTTTAAATAGTCACAGTCATTTGATAAAATAAGCCCACTGTGGTCGGGGCTTACACCAAAGAAGCTTGAAAGTGCTCAGGAACAGAGAACTGGACCACAATGAGAAGCCTGGCCGATGCTGACCTTTCCTTGAAAGGCAATAAATCAAGGGTTTAGACAAATTGAGGCATATTGAGATTAGTCTAATCCATTGGCTATGAACTCCTGGACTTCTGCATGCATTCATTTTCATGTTCTGAGCAAAGACATACTCTGAATGCTGAAATACAGGGTCAATGTGGAGTGGGGATCATTAGCTAGCCAATTGAAATGGCACGCTTTGT
Source organism: Varanus komodoensis (assembly GCF_004798865.1). Lineage (NCBI taxonomy): Eukaryota > Metazoa > Chordata > Lepidosauria > Squamata > Varanidae > Varanus > Varanus komodoensis. The sequence goes on from NW_025335761.1 coordinate 7,427,672, forward strand.
TTACATCCAGCAGCTTCCCCAGCTAGCTTGTGCAGCCTTACAAAACACACAAATGGGAATTTGAAGTATATTGCTTCTTATGACACCAAGGATAGCATCAGCTGTGGACTTTTTTCATTCCAAGCGATGATGTTATCTGACCTACTCTGTCTACCCCAACATATCGTATGTCTCCAAACTAAAATGGGAGAATACAGCACTGATAATTAACATTCATTTATGAGGTGGAGAGTTGCATAGGAATGATTGCACCATGTCTGTTGTGATTCAACAACCTTGCCTACTTCAATAATGTGTGCATGATTAAGGATTCTGCACTATGGGGAGTGTCAGGAGAGGAATGTAAATATTCATATGACGTGGTCCTATCTAACTGATTCACTGTGAAGGCCTCTTTCTGGCTTAATATCCATAACATTTAGCTCTTTAGCTCTTTGTGTACCCAACAAAATTGTGGGCTTAATGTCAGCCCACAACCCATGGACCTGGTCAGTTCTTGTTCCCTAGTTTTCTTTGAATAAGGTATATTCAATACAAAGCAAGCAGCCATTAGGGGAAAGCACATACAGAAATACATACATTAATGAAAATAATGTTAAAATGCATTGTACTGGGGGAAATTGCTTGCAAATGATGCAGACTAAGCATACAAACAGGCACATACTCCCCAAAATGTATATGCATTTCCATGCAAGCTGTTTTTAAACAAATCTCAAACTGGTTGAGCCAAATTTATGATTAAATTGGCAAGAAATGAGAGAAAGTGAAAGGGACAGTTTCACCTCTTCCTTACCATAAATGTCTTGCATGCAATTACAATCAGACCTTACTCAGATTTGCCATTATCAGGCTTATTTGCGGACAGAGATGTTGAGGAAACCTGGATTTCCCTGGATTTTTCAAAGGCAAGGACACATATTCAACTGTTTCTCACAGGGGAAGCTTAACATTAGCAATGTGGTGTCATGGCTTCTTTAGTTTTGCCATAGGGCTTAAGAAGGATTTTTTTTGCTTCTGCTGATACTGCTAACTCTGGTAACAGTAGCAACTGTCTTGGCAGCCTGGCTACCATTTTCAATCTTCCACAATGGCTCAAACCGCATATCATTTTGGAGCAGTGTGAGAGAAGACAATAGCTACCAAGCATTTAAAAATGGCAGATAATACATGGAGAAAATTATGCAAACTGGTCTTTTTTAGGGAAAAGGGAAAGTAGGCTCAGAAATTCCTCAGTAGTATGACTTCAAGAATATTCAGCTCAGCATTAGTACAACTCCTTGCTTTAACCCACTTGATAATTCCATTAAGTACCAACATTGTTATTTCTGGCTTCCCCTTAACATTGGTGTTAGGGATGAAAATACTGAAGGAATTTATGCCCCAGAAAGAACCTGTGACACAGTGAAAGGTTTAATTGTTCAATATTAGTAAAGGAACAGAGATTGTTAGCAAAAATACAGCAGGTGGCAAACATACTCAAATTGGCTTACATATAATTGAATAAGAACAGATCAAACCAAGATGATTTTATTAAAATATCAAACGTTCCCCTTGTTACATTTTTGAATGCAATATATTAATAATTCCTTGCAATATAATAAATGTGCTTGGCATCTTGAATAATGTTTCAATAATGATGGCTGCATTTGTTAAGAAGAATGATCATTCCACAGAGAACTACTGATTGTAGTAATTGAGCATCCAAGTGTATTAGCAAGCTTAGTCCTGCTCAGGCAGTCTCTTCCCAGGTACAATTAACATGTGAGAATAGGGAGATGCCCAGCCTTGTTCCCTCACTCTTGCACCCTTCCCTTCTTCTCATGGAGGCTCTTCTCCAAGGAGGCTCTCCAGACAAACCGGATCATGGATTTCCCAGTATATGTGAGAACTTTCTCTTCAGACAGCAGTGGACAATGGATGAAATGACAAAAGGGGGTGGGCCATGGCACCCTCTCACATGCCTGAATTACACACAGTAAACCCCCAACATACACACACACACAACAGGATTTACTATTGTGTGTAGGTGCTAGGATTGTGGTATTGTTACAGATATATGCTATGCATACATCAGGGGAATGGGTAGTGACACACGTGTACTGACAGAGCTGCATATCAGATGAATGCAAATCTGTGAGAGGTTCACTGAATGCCTCCTACTCACTGCTATTTTCTATTAAACAGAATATTTTAGCTCTTCAGTAAACATCAATTGTATTTCACCCACCCACACACCTACACTTTTAGCAAGTTTGGAATTGCACCAGCATGGAGCCATAGCCAAGTCTCACAGTTGGATACAGATTAACTAGTGGAATGCTGGTGGGCCTCCTTCAAGAGGTCCACCTGGTAACTACTCTGTCAACCTTTCAGCACCTTGCTTGCTTGCCTCCTGATGTATTTTTGTGGATATCTCTGATACCGTACTGTGAATTAGCATTTCCCTTGTTTTGTGTGCTTAGATATTTGCCCATTACGTTAACATTATATTAGATTATTGTTGCTGTTTTTAAATCTTAACTCACAAATTTTGTTTAAATATGATTTATTATTGATGCTTTCAAATTTATTTTGATTATGCGAGTTGCCCTGTGAGCTTCAGCTATAGGGCTAGTCATGGACTGCATTAATAAATAGACTCACAGAGCACTGCAGCTAAAGGACACCACCAGGTTGCAGATGATCATGAACCTCTGGACAATGAGCTAGGATTCTCAGGTCCTAGCTTTCTGCAGAACTGATTTATCCAAGCAACCAGACACGTCTTGCTTCCCACTGCCCCTCCAACAGCACTGGGAAGACATGAGGTAAGAAGCTGCAGAGAGGATAATTTCCCTTCCTTGCAGTAGTAGGCTGTCTCCTTAAACTGCAGGAAGAACCTGAGGCCTCCTTCCTTCAGCCCTACCTTAATCTGGTGGGGGAAGCCTAAGTGAAATATCATTGTTTTCATTTGCGTATGTGAGGGCTTGGATGGAGGGATAAGGGGATGATAGGGGAAGGTTGTGAAGCTGGGGCTGAAAGGTTAACTCTCCCTGTACTACACACTGCAGACCCATAGTAATTAGGTTTAGAAATAGAAGTTCTCCAAGCAAAAGCTCCATGGGGAATCTGTGCCAGGATGACAGGAAGAAAATGCATGGCCACTGCCAGCTCTGGCCCTGCTGACCTTTAACTTTGCCCCTTCCCACTTCAGCTCTGGCTGAACCCATTCTCAGGATGTGGTTCCCACCTCTTCTTTTAGGAGGGGACTCCTCAGGCAACAGGCAGTAAGCCAAAGTGCCCAGCATTGCCCAGCATTGTGTCATCTGAACTGAAGGGAGCCTCCCTACATCATCTTGCAGCTTGCACCAAAAGAAGCTACGCTGTCCAAGGTGCTGAAACTTCAACTTGTGGGTTGGAGCTGAAGAGAGGTCAGAATGTACCTGGCCGCTACAACATTGCTAGATGAAGGAAAGCAGCTGCAATTATTAAGAATTTCTCTCACAGTTTGTTCACTGTACATACTAGCTGATCTTCTGATAGATGCTTCAAACTTTATTTTTCAGATAGTGATTGCTCTGATTGCATAGGCGTTGTGTATTAGAAAGGACCATTATAAATTAGCCTTTTTCCATCAGAAAGTGTCAGAGCAGCTTGCAAGCAATGTAATAAGACACCCACTGCACAAATGGGGCACCTGAAACTTTCCTATTGCTATAATGTGTCACTATTTGGGGGCATTTGCAAGCTTTGGGTTTCTCTGATAACTTTTTAAATAGATAAACTTGTTACTTCAGGTAACACCAGCAGAACAGATTAAAACATGACACTATTTAGATGTTATCTTGCTGTAGCTGGCCAGAGACATGGCAATATTATAGACTAAACTAAAATAAAACATTATATGCCTTCACTAGACAATTCTCACAGTGTAACCAAACTAGCCAAATTAAACATTGCACCATCACAATGCAAATGCAACGAGGGAAGAAACACACACAATGGGTTGTGTGTATTGCTACTCACAGACATAAAATTATATTTAAGACAACCAGCATTATTTATTTATATCTGAACTTTTTTCCCTTTCAAGAAACTCAAGGTGAGTTGCATAATTCCTGTCATCCTCAAAATTTTATCGTTATAACAACAACCCTGTGAGGTAGGTTGGGCTGAAAGTTTGTGACTGGACCAATGTCATCCAGTTAACTCCAGGGCTGACCAGGGGCTATACCCCAGATCTTCTGAATCTCAGTTCCACACCCTTATCTGCTACACCACACTGTCTCCACACTTTAAAGAAGCCAAGATGCTTAAACAGTATGTCCTCCTTCAACATGGTAGACCTCAACTTTGAGCTGCAGATTCATCCTGCTTTTAGTATGGAGATTTTTCTTTTACCCAGACTTACTTCACTTTCCTACCTGAAACATGAAAGTGTAACATACACTTTGGTAATGGGGAGAGGTACGTTATGTCATTTTGTTTTGCACAAGAGATACTAATCTAAGAAAGATTTCTTTTCTACCACTAAGAAGGCACAATAGAGACACAAATAGTAAGCATACTTTATTATGCAAGGTGGAGGAACAACTCAGATGCAGCTCACTTTCTTGTTTTCCATTTTCAGCTGAGGATGTAGATCTGGAGTGTTGAACATCTTTCAGCCCAAAGGCTGAAACTCATTCAGATATATTCTCCAGCAGAAAAGAAAACTGGTGAGTCCAAACAGCCCCCCTGACTACTTTAGCTTAACATTCTACCAGGAACTAAGCCTGAGGAGAGCCATGTAAATCTTTTATAACTGGAAAACAATCAGGAAAGCCTGAAAACCTCTAAAAGATAGAAGATAGAAGTAGCAGTTGGATGAATCCCAGAAAGCTAGCTTGGGATTGTGGGTAGGGCCCACATTTGGCCCCCAGGCCACAATTCTGCAACACTGATGTAGAAGTTCTTCAGCTATTCTCCCAAGCTTTAAAAACAACATGTTTTAGTCATACTGCAATATCGGCTGTTGCATTTTGTCCAATGATGGCAAATCAGTTCAGCCATGTGCTTGAAATTGTAATTTTGCAGCTGTAATCTAGCAGAAATCTCAACTGAACCAACCTTGCTTGAGGCGAAGCAAAGAAAGGCCTTTCTGGAAAGCAATCTGTGTTAATGAAAGAAAGAGGAAGCTCTTGACAGACATATTTGGATCAGAAGCACAGAGTCACCTTAAATGCTAAAGGTGCAGTCTTAGCAAGAAGATGTTCTGCAAGAGCAGGAGAAGCAGCAGAGGTTGTCTTTCTTTCCCACTCTTGCCACCCTAGAATCATAGAATAGTGGAGTTGAAAGGGACCATGAAGGCCATCGAGTCCAATCCCCTGCTGTTGCAGGGCACCATGTTACACCATCGCACTCAGATGGCTGTCCAGTTTCTTTCCGAATGTCTCTAGTGTGGGAGGGCCCACAACTTCTCCACTGTTGTATTGCTCTGACAGTGAGAAAGCTTTTCCTGATGTCCAGCCTGAATCTGGTTTGTCCAACTTGAATTGATTATTCTGTGTCCTACACTCTGGCATCAGCAAGAAGAGATCTTGTCCTTCCTCTTTATGACAGCCTTTGGGGTACTTATAGAGGAACATCATGTCTCTCCTCAGTCTTCTCAAGGCTGAACATGCCCAGTTCTCTCAGTCTCTCCTCATAGTTTCCAAACCCTGGATCATTTTTGTTGCCCTCTGCTGGATCCTTTCTAATTTTCCTGCATCTTTCTTAAATCTTGGTGCCCAGAAATGGACACAGTATTCCAGGTGAGGTATGACTAGTGAGGAATATAGAAGAACTACTACTTTTCATGATTTGGAAGTAAAACTTCTGTTAGTGCATCTCAAAATGGCATTTGCCCTTTTGGTGGCTGCATCACATTTCTGGCTCATGTTTAACCTATTATCCACAATTACTCCGAGATCTTTTTCTTTTTCAGTTCTGTTGAGCCATGTATTCCCCATATTCTATTGATGCATTTGGTCTATTTTTCCTAGGTTTATCAAGATCACGCTGGATTTTTATTCTGTCTTCTAGGGTGTTTTCTATTTCTGCAAATCTTTCCTCGTAATACCCTGCATTTTTTGCTAGACAGATGTTTTCACCCTACTAGCTGGGTGCTTTGGAAATGGTGCAGGGAGACTGGAGCAGCTGGCTCCTGGCCATTCCCCACCAATTCCCCTCTCCAAAGAACTGCTGCTGATATGGTTCTTTCTGTGCCCCCTCTGATGGGATGGGGGGAAAAGCTCTGCTTTCAAGTCAGAGGATGAAGCAGTGGAAATCCAAATATTCCCCTGCTCCGGGCATTGTCTGGGTGCTTAGAACTCTTCCCTAACACTGATTTTACTACAAGTGTTCATGGACATTCCCCATTTCAACAGGTAAATGAAGGATTTGCCTCAAACTATAGATTCATATATACATTCTCATGAGGTGGGAGGTCATTTCTGTCAAAATATTGCTCTGACATCAAGATGAAAAGAATATTTAAATCTTAGAGTGGTTATGTTTAGAACACTATGCAGGCATAGATGCACCAAAGCGGGGATCCATCATTCAAAACTATAAGCCATAGGATATACATGTATTCTGTTTTTGTTATCCTGATATTAAATTAAAATGTTCTTTTTTGTAACTGAGCAAGTCTGCTTGTCATCAAGACTTTCCTGACCACCCACCCCACTTCTGTTTGGTATTATATAAATTATTTCTATATTTAACTATTATATTTCTGTTCAAACCAATGGCTGAAGCTCAATGGTCAGTTCCTAACCGTTAACATATAAAATAGAATACAGCATAGAATTTAAAACTATAATATACAATTCAAGCAAAAATCAAAGTAAAACTTGGCAATGCAAAGACTAAAACATACTAATGTCACAATCCCATTCACATTTAGATTGAAACAAAGCATATAATTGCTAGCAAATCCCAGTCATTATGCTGGAAATTGTAGGCCTTCATTCTGTCTAAGCTTGCATAGGATCAGTGCTTTTTTTGTCATAGAACACACCGGAATGGAGTTCTGGCACCTTTTTTCAATGGATTTTCCAAGTTTTAAAAGTAACTTGAAAATTTGATGTTTGGTCCACGTGGATTTGAATCGCCCTGTCGAGTGTATCAGGTTGGCGGCAAAATCATTAAAACGGTGCATGCGGGCCGCTTGTGTGTCAAGTCCGATGCATGTGTACTTTGTCTGAGCTGGTTGTGATGGCGCTGCTCAGCTTGTGATTGGTCATGTGGTCACACGCTGAGTGCTTACTGTGGGCAGCAACTATTATGTTTCATTATACAACTGGTGTGTGTGCGTGTGTGTACAGTGACTGACTATGTGCAAAAGGTAAATAAATTCTTTATTTTAAAAAAACGGTGAATTGAAAATCTTGTTTTAATTTTTAGTGTAAAAGTGTGACCCCAAATTTAAAAATGAAAAAAATTACTAATTACTTCTCAACCACCAGTCCTGCTAATAAAAAGGCCAGAATATTAACAGACATAATGACAGAACACATAGATACGAACAGCAGGGAAAGAAGTCGAGAAGATTTGTCGGACAAGAATTGGACAAAATTTTGGAATTTACTATGAACAATTGCCTTAAATACAATAAATTATATTTATATTAAGAACTGAATATATAATTTTTTAAATAAAAGATTAACACGATGTGACTTCCGGCACCTTTTTTCTTACAAAACAAGCACTGCATAGGATTATACTTTAACCAGTTTAAAACCGAAAGCCTAAAACACATTGGAAAATGTGAAGGCCTTTTCTGGCATTAGAAGAACACAGTGTAGATGCCAGGACAGCTACCTGGAAAACTCATTTTGCAGTCAGTTCCACTACAGAAAGTACCTTCTTCATAGCAGCCACCTATGTTTCTTCCTTCAATAGGGAATCTCACAGAAGGACTGCTGAAGGCAATCTTAGAGTCCACTCTATATGGGAAGAGGCACTCTTTTAAGCTACCCGTTCTCAAGCTGCTTATCTCTTTGAAAATAGTACCAGCACTATCAATTGGACCTGGGCATGTACTGACAGCCAGCGAAGATGGAAAAGTACTGGCACAATATGAGCACATCAGCCAGTAGCTATTAATAATGGCCACATTAGTGTCCTATTTGGAGCTAACTGAAATTTCTAGACCATTTTCAAAAGTAGCCCCATGTATAAAACACTGAAGTAATCAATAAACCATTCTGAGAGCACAAACTGTTCTGAGAGCATTGTTATAGAACAGTCTACAAAAACTTTAAAAAATACAGTGGTGCCTCGGCTAACAAATGTCTCAGTTCACGACCAAATTGGGTCACAAACAGAAATATCAGGAAAAAGATTGCTTCAGGTTGCAAACTTCGCATCGGGTGATGATTGCAATTGCACTCATCTTTCCTGCACGATCGCGGTCGTGCTCGGGGGTGGGGGGAGATGACCGCGATTGCACCCATCTTCCCTGTCCAAGCACGACTATGATCGCACCCATCTATGCTGGCGATTGCGGTCGTGCTTGTGCAGGGAAGACAGGCATGATCACGGTCGTGCTTGTGGGGGAGAGGTAGATGGTCGCGGTCGTGCTTGGGTGGGGGGGGGAGCTGGCTGTGATCTTTGTTGTTCTTTGTTACTTTGTTGTTCTTTGTCAGTGTGTTTCAAATTTTTGTGATTAAAAGAATTGGTTGCAGAATGGATTAACCTTATTTACATTGAACCTTATGGGGAAATTTGACTTGACTCACAATCAATTTGGGTCACAACCAGTCGTGGAATAGATTAAGTTCATGAGCCAAGGTACCACTGTGCATACAAACATAGAATGAGGATTAACAAAGCATGAATAATGGTTATCAGGGTATCTTTGTCTAGATAAGGAAGAGGTTGATATGTTAGCCTAAGCAGATAAAAAGTGCACCACGCCACTGAGTCTAACTCTGCCTCGGGTAACCATTCCAAGCACACCTCCAAAATATGAAACTGATCTTTTAGGAGTGTGTAACTCCTTCCATATATGTCTGGATAGTCCGTATAAAAACATATCCTGCCTTTCAGCATGTTTCCCAGGCTAGTTCCTACTAAATTTATTATTACTACTGCCAAGCTGAAAATCCCCCATCTGCTTTTGAAGGACCATTTTCTCCCTGCTAAAACTTGTGGAACCTCCTCATAGATTTCTGGGATGGTGGTGCTAAAATGGAAGTAATCTTTTGGAGGATGGGGATTACCAGGAAGATGAAGCTCCACAGGGTAACTCTCTTTCATTTGCCTACTCACTTCCTCTCTTTGCACAAAAAGTTTTGCTGCTGCTTCAAGCTGCAGAGTTACAACAAGAAGATTCTACATGATGACGCAATGTCATTCCCATGGCCATTGCAGGGAAGTAAAAGATGGTTGCCCTTTCAAGCCATTGGAACCGCCATCTCTCCTCTCCTTACTTTGCCTTATATGAACTAGACTACATCAAGAGATGGATTTATTCCCATTGGGAAATTTTGCCTGTTGGTGCTTGTTCCTTTTGCTCCCAAAAGTGCCAAACATGGTCAGGGCAAATAATTCAGCTGGACATCAATTTTTACTATTCTCTGGAGTTGAGCAAGTATGATCTGCTACCATTGACCTTAGAAGAGATATATCAAACTTTTTTGTGCCAAGGGACAAATTCCAGGTCAGAGCAGGTCCCGGGAGCCACATTTCAGTGGGCCAAAGTGAGACGGACCAAAGGCAAAGTGAGCAGGTCCAAAAATCTCCCCAAATCCAAAATTCATATGCCCTCAGAAACACCAAAAATGTAAAAGCTTCATACTAAGCATGTTTCCCTGGAAGAAATCTCCACTGAGATGTACAATCCTGTACATATTCAGTCAGTAGAAGGTTCTGTGCATGCTAAATCTGAAGCTATGTATTTCTTCTCAGCACAGTTTCTCTTTTTTCTTTTACAATTTTATATGGAATTAAAGCAGGGTAATAAATCAGTTTGTTTTTGTTTTTAAATATGAGTGCCCCCCTCTCACCCAGCATACACACACAATGAAAAGCCTAATTCTCCACAGCTCTTTCCCACCTTTCAGTCAGGTTTCTCCTTCAAATGACAACTGAAAAATGGCAGCAAAGGGATCAGTTAAGCAACAGCACAAGTTCCATAGAAACAGGAAATTGCTAGGTATGCGACCAGAGTGCGGAGGTCATCCATGATCACAAGAACACATCCAATTATTTCGCTATACATTTTATCTCATCCCAAGGCTGCCTGAAATGTGCATAGTAACCAAGTCAGCTGGTAAGTCCAGAAACACACTGGAGCATGTGGAATTATGTCTGACTGAGTTGGGATTTGATTTGATTTGGTTTGGTTTGGTTTTATAATAGGGAAATACACAAAAAGAGCATCCAAGTTAGAAAAACACACTTTTCAGTGCTTTGACTAAAACTACCCCAAAACACAGAAGGCTGAGAAATCACAAAATGAACAGTACTTCAAGATGGGAAGATCTGCAAAAAGTGGAAAAACACCTGGTAATTTCATCGAAGGGAACGTGGCTATCTAGGGACTGAAGGGCAAGTTTGGTCCATGATGCAGGTTTTTAATATTTCTGGCTTAAAAGCTTTCACACAGATTTCAGAGTCCATTTTACAGAATTCTGTATTGTGCTTCTGTAGCTGTTAAGGCACTAGGCACATTCCATCAGCTGCTCACTTGTTTGATTGCTTTTCTATTCCCAATTATCTTACCATACGGCACCACTCTTTAATGTCACCTTTTAATATGCTCACTAATGAATCGCACTAACTTTGTATATGAGAGGAAGTGGAAGTCTCTGAGGTCGGTCACTTTCCATTATTCCTAGTATACAAACAATGTATTTCACTAGACTAGAAAATTACTAATCACTGCAGCTGAAATTGAAAATATCCTGTGCACGACAACATTCAAATAATTTGCAAGTACTTTTATCTCACTGTTTTTTTCCTTCCTTTGATATTAGTTTTTAAACAATGAGCTTGAGGTTCTTAAAGGGAAACTTTGAACTCAAAATGGGGGCGGAATTTAGGGTATATGGACTTGGCTGATGTCTGTCATGTTCTTTCAAAAGCAGTGGTACCGCTTTCACGCTAGAGATTTATTTTAGTCTAATCTGCTAAGCTATACTAATGTACATCCTTATTAAGAATTGTTCATAGAATTTCTGCTACCACAGGAAAGTAGGTAAGAAAGCCAAGATACCAAATTCTTTGTTGGTTGTGACACACCTGAATTTCAACCCTACTGGTCTGCGTAAGCTGCATTGATGGTTTTTTAATTCTTCTTACATTGGAGTTAGTGGATAACTTCCTTCCTTCCTTCCTTCCTTCCTTCCTTCCTTCCTTCCTTCCTTCCTTCAAGTTTTTAAAACTGTAACATTGTGTAGACCTCCTGTCTCACAGTTGATCTGGAATGGTGATGGGGCAGGGGACAACTGCCATCTTGATGAAGGTGGGAGCAGGTGATTGGGTGGGTTGAGCAGAATACCTTGAAGGGAAGACCTCCTCCAGTCCCTGGCCAGTCCCTACTCTCACCTAAGTTAGGCAGCCTGCTTACTAGTTTGCTGTTTCAGCCATGTTGATGAAGACATGATCCTATCTTATGATTGAATGGAGAAAGCTTCAAGTTCTCCTTCTTTCCCTGAACCCCATGAAAGTAGTTTAGATGCTGCTTCAGAGACACTCATAGTAATTCTGAAATGGTGTTCCTGTTGCATGACTGGAAAGAGGAGGTGGCTGCCAGGTTTCCTCTTCCCCTGATACTCCCACCCTCAGTCCAGTCCAGTCACTGTTTCAGCACTGCCTGAGTGGCAAACCACTCTGGATACTGGGCCAAGGAAAGGACTTGGCACATTATTCCATTCCTGTATCTGCCACAGATACAGCTCGTGTCGTGTGTGTTGGAAATCTCAGTGAGATACAAAATGAATACTTTCCTTTCAGATTTCGAAGGTCATTATATACCAAAGAAATATCTCAAATTGCAAAGCAACACCAAATATCTTGCAGCATGCCTACTGCTGAAAATCTTAGCATGCTGTTAACCATTTCTTCTTTAATCATGAATAATGATGCAATTGAAAATTCAGAATAAGCAATCTGTACTCTTATGTAATTCAATCCTACTGAAATCCCACCAAAGAATAGCATAAGGATGCCGAGGATGGGCTGAGACAGGGCTCCCTCCCACTATTCAATCCATCCTGCCAGAGACTAATGCAAGCAGCCAGCAGCTATAGGGCAACTCACAGGCGGGTTCCTCCTGTGGTTACATGGAATGTGGGTACGTGGAGGACCAGTGCCAACAAGGTCAACTGGTGGCATTGTACAACATGATCACTGATTGTGGAGTACATCTGTTAAGGTGACGGCCTTAACTTTCCGATTCCCAGTGGTGTGGAATTTCAGCCAACAAGATAGATTATTTATGTATTACTTCATTTCTAGACAGCTCAGTATATGAAGTCCTGGTCTTTTAAACTGGCACCAAATACATTTGATCACCAAGATATTCTTGCTTGAACTGAAAACAGTCTTCCTTAGGGAACATACTTGCTTAGATGTGGGTGGGCAGGGAGGGGAGTGGAGGGGAGGGGTGTCAGTCCTCCACTTTAGAATAATTTATAAGCCTTCATGATTTGAAGTAAGTGTGTATTGTCCCCTTTGTGCACATGCATTAGTTTGTCTCCCAAAAACATAACCAAACACCCTAAACCAAATTAACAGTGTAATTCAGGCCATGGTTCTCATAGCATGGAATGCCAGGTTACATTATTGCAGTGGGTTTTGTATGAAAAGTAATGAGAAATGTTTAAGAGTAAAGTCTGAGTTAATAGCAGTCATCTCTAAAATCAATGGCTATGAAACTGATAGGTCTCTTGCCATTTAAGTAGTTGAAGAATTGATTTTGAGGAACAGGGAGAAGAGAGAAGGCCAATAAAAAACAGAAGCATTCATAATAATGAAGAACTGTTCGTGTTATTGTTTATCCTGTGATGTGTTATGACCATGAGATAATGCAAGAGGAAGCTTTGCCGTACAATTTCTAAGGGATCCTTATAGCTTGCTTGGAATTAAAGAGGGAGATGGATGGAAGAAAACTTTTTAAACTCAGTAAGGATCTTTTGAATTTTTGGTCATGCCTTTTGGGTTGTCTGGGGCACTGGCTGCTTTTATGCATTCAATGAATGACACTTTTTGGGATTTCCTGGATGATTTCATCGTTGTTTACTTGAATGATTTGCTGACCTTCTTGGGAAGAGCCTGCTTTGCATGAACAGCATGTGAGGGCGGTGCCTCAATATATGAGGGAGAATAGTGCATCCGCCTATATGGAAAAGTGCACGTTTCCATTTTCTGCTTTGACCTTCTTGGGATACCAGGTTTGAACTAGGAGCTTGGAAATGGATTCTGAGAAAGTAAAGGCTGTGTTATCATGATCTCCTTGCACCAAGCATGATTTACAGAGATTCTTGGGTTTTGCTAACTTCTACTGTAACTTTCTTTCCAACTACACCTGGCTCTCAGGGCCCTGAATAGACTTGCTTAAGGGCAAAAGGAGATATTTCTGTTTGTCTCCTGAGGCTGAAGCCAATTTTCAGGCTTTAGAGCTGGCCTCCACTTCTGAAAACCTCCTTCTTCACCCCCACTTGGATTGCCACTTTGTCATTCAATCTGATGCCTTGGATTGAGCTCTTGGGGCTGAGGGCTGGGGCCAGTGGGAAGCGATAGCCATGTGCTTATCATTCCTGCAAGTTAACCCCTTCAGAACAGAACTATATTATTGGGGAAAAGGAACTGTTGCCCATTAAATCTGCTCTGCAGATTTGGTGTCATTGGAGGGCACTGCCTGCCCCTTGCTCATTCAGACTGGCCAACAAGAATCTGGAACATTTTCAAACAGCAAAGTTTTCAAAGGCAAAATAGAGGGGCTTTGTTGTTTGCCCATTCCTGTTTCACTATCTCCTACATTCCTCCCTCCCAGGGTGTGCTAGCCGATGCACTTTTTCACAAGCTGAAGTTACTCTTTGACAGAGCTGCACCTTGCTCCAGCTCTCACCCTTTGCCCTGAGGCTTTAGCTGCCATTACTCCTAGCCCTTCCTGGTTAGCTGACATCCACCTGGTCCAACAAGCTGACTCCTTTGTGCTGCTAGAAAGAGAGAGATGGAAGCCGGGAACATGAGCTCTCCATTTTTCTCCAAGGAGGGCAAGCAGTGCCTGTACATTCCTCCTTCCCTGAAAGAACTGGTGCTGTGCCAATGGCATTTCCCCCACTTCTGCCGGACATTTTTGGATCACACATGATTTCTGGTGGACACACATGCATCAAGTCATCAAGACCTATGTTTGAGTGCTAAACAGTCCTCTAACAAGCCTGCCAGGTTGTTGTTTCCCGGGCCCATCCCCCTCCCCTTGCTAAACCCTTCCCCTTGATTTTCTCACCAACTTGCCTCTGTCTGTCAGAAAAACAGACAGATTTTAGTTGTGATGCAACTTTTCATGAAAATGGCACATTCCATTCCCTGCACTGGTCTCCCCTTCACAAAACCCACCACAATACTTTTCCCAGAATGTCTTTTGTTTACATGGCTGGCCCCAGGCCCTGATCTTAGATCATGAACCTCAGATCATGAACCTCAAATCAAGATGTGGCTTTGGAAGGAAGTTCTTTTCCTCCTTCAAGTGGACCTCCATTTGTCCTTGGCCCAACATTCCAGTATGATGGACAGATAGAGTGACTGAATGCCACCCTGGAACAGTATCTCCACTCTTATGTTCACTATCAGCAGGATGAATAAGTTTGCTTGTTTCCCCAGGCAGAATTTGCTTATAACAATGTCCCTAATTCTTCTACCCTCTAGATTCCTTCCTTTGCCAATTTTGACTATCATTCCAAGTCCTTTCCTTCCACACTGCCCTCCTTGACTGTGCCAGCAGCTGCAGACATCTTGTAAGTTGCACTCTGTACATGCTCTGCTTAAGAAACAGTTGGCAAAGGGATTTCTGATGCTCATGGCCAAAGCGGGTAGACTTACATGTCAGAGACTGGGTCTGGTTCTCTACCAAGTGTTCGCCTTCCCCCTCTCCATCCAGAAAATTGAAATCGTGCCCTTTCGGATCATGGTGCAGGTCAACCCAGTGGTATTCAAACTGTTGTCCCCTTCACTGAAAATACACCCAGTATTTCACTATTCCCCCTTGTCCCCAACTCCTTTGCTCCGAGGACACAGCCTACCTCCTGTTTTGGTGCAGGAGATGGAGGAGTTTAAGGAATCGTGATAGTTCTCTGCATATTCCTATTCAATTTGGCCAAAATTTGCAAATTTGTTATTTTCAAACAAGAAAACTTAAGGTGAGTATCTGGAGGGGGGGGGGGGAGAGAGAGAGAGAGAGAGAGAGAGAGAGAGCGCGAGAGTGAGCACATTCAGGAAAAAGAAGAGCTATCGAATCCTGTGGTCTATTTATCACTTATGGATACATTTTTAAAATACAGAATTTTAATTATGCATTCGAACTTAATAAAAATTGAAATGACATTACCCAAGCAGAGGTGAACTGGGCAGTATCATAGTAGATTGGTTTGGCAATGACATAAGACAGTGTAAAGCTTCATATGTTTAATATATTTTCCAATAGTGTTCCTATGTATAGACAGTAGCTAATAAAAAACCATAGAGACATAATAATACAGGGTAGGGACCCAGTGTAATTTTATAATTTTGAGAAAGCCTAGTAAATGTGATGAGTATGTTGACAAAAGCTTTAATAAAGAATTTCCTTTCCAGGTCCCCCTCTCTCCAAACAGCAACCAAATACAGCGAAAGTGAAAAAGATAGGATATATTGAGAATTCTGTGTCACCTCAGGAAAGGAGGGAGGAAGTCCTGAGGCTGGGAATAGGAGGGCCACTGGAGGGCTGACTATCTAAACCTCTCAGTGACAAGAATTCTGAAAGATGGGGAGAAGGATGCCAATCCTGTAGGCCTAGTGGTAGAGGAAAAACTATCTTTGCAGCATGAAGCCAAGAAAGCCCATCTCCCCAGAGATGTGAGATGTAAGGAAAATGTTCTCATTGTTCAGAAGTTCGGGCAGGAAGAGTTTAAGTGCTAGCATTTTAGACTGTTGCAGATCTTTTAAAACCATCAGAATGTCATTTGAAAATGCTAAATTAGTGTCTTGTTGCATTGCACTGCTGTCCAGCTACAAATGGGATATTTATCATCACATATAATACTAACATAGACATTTACATGGATTTGCACAAATTGCAATTAGATACCCAATCAAACTTGTAAGACTTTCTTCTGAAAAGGCTCTGGGCAATTTATAAGAAATTAAAACCCAGAACAACTTGAATTCAAACAAAAAAAGCATATTGAATACAACTAACTGGGAACTAATCTGGGAAGGCTTGTCAGAAGAGATCTTTCTTAAAGGTAGAAATCTGGGACATATGCCCAGGCAGGCCATTCCACAGTTTGGGGACAACCGCCAAGGAAGCCCTCTGGGTAGTTGACAGTAATCTTGCAGAAGCTAACTTCATAAAATTATCTCCTGAGGATCTTAGCAGGCAAGATGGAAAATATGGACAAAGGTGATTCTCAGTGTATTTTGAATGATTTTAAAGGTGATTACCAACACCTTGTACTGTGCAGAGGCACCTTGTACCAGTGATATGTGGTCTCTCCGTGATGTTCCAGAGACCAGCCTGGCTGCCAAAGTCTGGACTAGTTGCTGTATCCGAGTAGGCAAAAGGGTCGCCCTATGTAGAATGCATAGCAGAAATCAAAGATGGAAGTTATCCTGACTGCGCTACTGTTTTCAGGCTATTCTCCTCCAGGAAGAGACTATTACAGGCCACCTAAAAAACTGACTGTATCTTTTATAGCAGGGATATACAGGGACTTCTTCCAGCACAGGACAAATGCAATTTTGGAGCAGCTCTCAGGATTGACATTCCAGTGATGGCAACAGCAGGCACCCCAGCTTTGGCACCAGGCAAATGGTACTGGCTGCCACTTCCAAGAGTGGAACAAAGACCATCTCCTCCATCTCCAAGCAGTCTCAGTCCTCAACAGCATCTGGCCAAGGGATCTGCTAGTGTCTGTTTTGCTCAGCATATTGTGTGCAGCCTCGTTGTTGTATCTGTGTTAGTGTGACCAGTAACATAGAACAGCCCCTTGTGAGCCTCTTGCCTTTCACCCCCAAAGAACACACTTTGTCTTTGGGGGAAAGATAATACAAAGATTAATCAGAGATTAAAGGGGGTGGGAAGAGTACAAATGGGGGGAGGGAGTTGGTCATTTTCAGAGCACAAAGCAGTAAGGGGTTTAAACAGGAAATTAGGTGGCAACAAATAAACAGAAGATATAATCTGTCTAGCCCATCCCTGAATTAAGATGACTACCGGGTTCTTTGAAGACCTATGGTCTCCATGTTGACGTTCCTCTGGGTCTGGTGCCTGTGTCAGGACTTCCCTTTTGCTTAGATAAACCTACACTGTTCCACATACAAAAGAAAAGACTTTGGTGCCATCTCATCATGCTCTCCTACTTCCTTATAGTCATTCTTCATACCAGCAACAAGACTAAAAGGCCCCAAGCCTCTTTTCCCAGTACAGTGTATCCCTCCCAGACCTTCCCTACTTGCCTGCACAGAGATTCCAGGAGAATCTCTTTGTATGTGTGTGTGTCTTCTTTGTTTCTTTGTTCTCTGTAAGGTAATTGTTCATCCCCAAATCTGAAAGGGATTCTAAAATCATAGAATACTATAGTTGGGAGGGGATAATAAGGCGATCAGGTGTGTTGTTACAACATGAATTGATTATTCCATTTCTTGCACTCTGGTATCATGACCTGCCCCTTTGCAATAGTCTTTGAGGTTCTTATAGAGAGAAACCATGTCCCCCCTCACCCTTCTTAAGGCATCTTTCTTAAATCTTGGTGGCCAAAAATGGACACAGTATTCCAGGTGAAGTCCAACTAGATAGAGCTGCCAGGTTGCTGACGGGGATGGGGCGTTATGCTCACATGACTCCAGTCCTCCGTCAGCTTCACTGGCTTCCCATTGAAGCCCGGGCCCAATTCAAGGTGTTGATTATGACCTACAAAGCCCTAAATGGCTTGGGTCCTGGCTACCTGAACGAGCGCTTACGTCCGTATATGCCCAACCGCCCTTTGAGATCTGCGGGAGAGTTCCTTCTCCGGGAACCCTCCATGAAAGAAATTAGGAGAGTAAGTACCCGGAGGAGGGCTTTCTCTGCGGTGGCGCCCAACCTATGGAATTCACTCCCCAAAGAGGTCCGCCTGGCACCGTCGTTACTGGTTTTTCGGCGCCAGGTAAAGACCTTTTTATTTAAACATCATTTCAATTGTTAAAACATATGATCTGGCCAGGGCAACTTCTTCTTCCTTCCCTTTCTCCTCCTATATTTTTATTTTATACTGATAATTTTAATTTTATTTTTGTAAATCAATGTATTCTTTATATTTTTATATTTAATGGTAATTTATTATGTACTATTGTATTTCAATGTATTTTATCATGTTGTAAGCCGCCCCGAGGTTTCGGCAAGGGGCGGCATAGAAATGCTATAATAATAATAATAATAACTAGTGAGACAACATTAGCCCTTCGCCATTCATCTGGAACTTCTCCTGTTTTCCAAGATTTATAGAAGATAATAGCCAATGTTTCTGAGTTCCTCTGCTAGCTCTTTTTTGACTCTGGAATGGAGTTCATCAGGCCCTGGAGATTTGAATGTATTTAACCATCTAAATATCCCTTGACGATTTCTCTGTCAATCCTGGGCTGCCATTTCTCATTTTCAGTTTGTACTTCCTCTTTGCTGTGGATTTTCTTGTAGATTCCCCATTGTTCAGGCAAATGGGCATTTTGCAGTTTTCTTGGAGCCTTTTAAAAATTGAATGATTCTCTCTGCCCATGTGTATTTCTCTTACTGGCAAACTACATGCTTATAGCTTCAATGAGTTTGCTAAGTGAGATCCCTTAACCAACTAGGGCATCTGCATTGAAATGCAAACATCCAGATGAACTTGCCTGTAGCTTTACCAAAGATCTACAGTTGATTACAAAAGGAAAGTTTCTTTCTCCAGATCCTAGGTGAGATGGAGTCAGCAAGATCCAGGGTGACTATAACACAGGGCCAAAGGAAATACAGTACCAGTGTACTGTAGGTTCCTTTGTCATAAACAAAACGTTTGGAGTAGTATTTCAACCTTCCAGAGTGGGCACAAATTGCACCCAGGAAACTATCAAATGATGGGTGACTGGGGAAGAAACATGGAATTGTGGGAAACCTCAAAGGCCCAGATTGGGACCCATACTGTATACATTTCCAAAGTCATTTAGATGCAGATAATTGGGTTACTATCGTAGTTCTTCATTAATTAAAAAAAAAAAACCCTCAAGGAACCTATATTGGCTTCCATAAATTTGAAGAAACATTCTAAACACTGTAAAACTAAAACTTAAGACTCTTCCTAGAGAAGATACCCTTGCCATGTTCTACATTAATAGAAAGAAAGTAGAAAATAGACTGGCTTGTAAAACACTGAGCCTGGTTGCTATGGGGATGTATATATTAAAAACCCAAGAGTTTTTTTGTGTGCTATCCATGTGTCAGACAGTAAGAGATTAAAACTACCTGGTGCTGGATTTTAAATAAGGATGGAGTGTTCTTGTTTCTTCAGTGCTTTTGTTACTTGTGCAATGAACAGAAGCCGGGCTTTGCCTAATCAGTTTTGCTTTTGATGGAAAATGAACTCTCTCTCTCTCACACACACACTCACTCATTGTCTTTCAGTAAGGAAAAGAAGAAAAAGCATTCCATCATGTAAAGTAGTAATTACACTCAGAATTCCCAGTAAAAACATGTTGGTTTAGGAGAAAGAAAGCTGAAGGGAAAGAGAAGAGCAGCACTCATTTTCTTCCTGACAACATCCAAACACCCTTCATGTTCAGAACCAGTATACCTGTGACTTGCAAGAGTGAGAAAAGGACATTTGGGGTGGAGTACTGGAGAAAGGGCATGATAATGAGCATGGGAACAGCAAAGATGCACTTTATTCTTCTGGATCTTTGCTGCTTCTAACACCTGAGCCTTCCTGTATTGCTAGAGAAATGCTCCTGTGAATCAACTCACACTTTTAGTGGTCAGTTGACAGTGAGCCAAGGGAGACTTCTTTGATTCAGGAGGGATCCAGCAGCAGACGATACTGCAGCTAATGACTTGAGGTGCTTGTAGCTTGCCAGTACCAGAAATGCACATAGGTAGATGGAATCCAGCATTTTTTTAAAAGGGTCCAAGAAAATGTGTTATCTTCGCAATGTGGGAAATGTCTCGATATTAAGTAGGAATGGCTGCTTAATTATATATATATCTGTAAGCTGGTGTTTGTCTCCTCTGAAAGGTGCTTACAAGGACTTAGGTAAACAATGAAGCTAGCCAACTTAACTCATAATCAGCACCTATATGATTATAGCATCTTTTGTGGTGTGAAGTTGGGAGGATGAAATTTGAAGTAGTGTGTTGTAAGATGGTGCTTCTGATTTTTGCACATCTCTTCATTTTGACTGCATCGCCATAACACCCAGACTGTTTTTATCCTTATCAAGCACCTTTAGTTATAAAACCACCAGAAATCAGGTTTGCAGCATGCATACTGGTGTGAATACCAGTGTGATAAAGAAAGTTTCAGTTTCTAGGCTCTCATCACTTCTATCCTAAAAAGTGTCTCAAATTTATTTATCTATTGCATTATTATACTGATCAATAGCCAAAATTCTCTGGCTAGTTCACAACCATTCCAGAGCAATGACAAATACCTGGCAGCATGCTCACTGGTGAAAATCTCAGGGTGATGCTGATTTCTTTTGCAGGGGGGTGGGGGGTTGGTGCAAATGAATATCCAGAATAAGAAACATAAACTCATGGTAATTAATTTATTTAGCTTCATTGCTACATGGCCCCACCACTGAAGCTCTCTGGGCAGTTTTCAACAATCCATAAAAACAAAGAATAAATATGCAATAAGAATCATAAAATTAGAAAAGTAAACACATTTAAAGCAGCTAAAAAGATAATAACAAAGAGAGACTCTGTAGAAATAACAGGGATGGTATTCTTGGGTGGCCAAGCAAGTCTTTAAGGCTTTGTAAAAGAGGGCTGTCTTAACTTGGCAGCAAAAGATAACACATTTGGCACCAGCTGGACCACATTGGAGAGGTTGTTGCATCAATGGGGGAGCACCACAGAGAAGGCCCTCCCCCTTGATGGCACCCTCCACACTTCCCTCGGAGTTGGCACTTGGAGGAAGGGCCCAGAGGTTGAATGCAGTGTTCAAACAGATTCCAGTTAGCAGAGGCACAGTGGCAGGTATTGCAGTCCTAGATAATGTAAGACTTTCTAGGTTAAAACCAGCACCTTGAACTCATGCTGGAAATGGATAGGCAGCTAATGCAAGTGGGCCAGAACTGGTCTTATGTGCCCAGACCTGTGGGTCTCCGTTGTTAATCAGGCTGCCTTATTCTGCACCAGCTGCAGCTTTCAAACCATCTTCAGGGGTAACCCCATATAGAGTCCATTGCAGTAATCTAATCTAGAGATTAAATCAAGTCTTCCCATAGGGCAACAACAACAGAATAAAGGTGAGGATGTGCTAGAAAAGGGGCACCACCCACTCATCACTGTGCAACCCATCCTGACAGCTACAGATTTGAGCAACAAATAGGCATTGGTATTCTTTCAAAAATGTCTTAGTCTTTCAGTAAGGCCCAGATGCTTCCTAAGGCAATACAGAACCAGGACAAGGTATGATATCTTCATTGGTCCCAGACACTCCATGCTCCCCAGCTGGATTTGGGTCTAAAAGACCAAGGAATAACGTGGGTGCATGGAGCAAAAATGGTATGGATGCTCACTTTGTGACATTGCGGGGTAAGTCTGTTATACCATCAGCTTTGAGCTGATATGAGATAACTATAGCTCTGTTCTTTTAACCAGGTTGATTATTTAACGAATATTAAAATGCATTTTTAAGTTTTGTGCATCAACTATTGTTTCCCAAGCACAGAACCTTCCCTATTTTTCCAAGTTGCATAATAAAAATACAATAGCACATTGCATGAGCAGTGCAAAATAATTCCACCCAGTTTTAAGCAATTCTGCCCTCCCCAAGCCAACAATGGTTGGTAGGTTCTCCCAGCACAGCAAAAGGTCTTTTCAGGGGGGAGAAGGAGATAGACAAGGCATGAGCACTGCAAAGAAAGATATGTTGTGTGAGCTGAGTCCTGCTTGCACAACAGTGGATTCTACCCTAACTTTTAAAGCTTTGGAATTGGTTTGCATAACTTCAGGTATCACATATGCCTGAATATAGATTGCAAGTAGAATTTAGTCTTCCAAAATCTCTCATTTCTGAGATATGTTCTACTTATTAAAAATACCTTCATGAAAATGCATAGGGCTGCATATAGCAATGACCAGTTCAAACATTCTTATGAATGAATCTATAGTCTATAACATAACATTATGTACTATTTGCTCTGAACCTAGGAAGAAAAAGGATGTATAAAACTGAGCTATGTTTTCCTTGTACATATTTGCAAACATTTTGGATTCTTTATATAGTTTGACAGCCTCATACAGTATTCTGCTCCAAAAAGGCTTTGCATTCTACATTCTATACATAAACCATCGCTCTCACAGAAATTTGGTTTAATGTGCTTTAGGAACAGAAAATACCAAACCTGTCAACATTTAAAAAGATATGAATACTGAATACCTAAGCAGAAGGAAGAATTGAAATAGGAAAGTAGAGTTACTATTAAATAAATGCAAATGCCACCTAACTTAAAATAGATACTGTACCCTTTACATGGACAGCTGAAACAGCCTTTTGCCATATATGAAATAAGTGACATTTCTGTATAAAAATAGTATTTTTCTTATTAAACTATGTACTGCAACTCTGGCCTGTCCCATCACCACTCTCGTGTAAAAGGAAAAATTTAAAAAGTCATCACTAATGACTATAAACCATACAGTGGATCAATATAAAATGGCATTCCCTTTGGGTCCCACTTAAGCATTACATACAACAACTAGTTCTGTGGTAGGAAATGAAATGGCAGACAGGTTTAATCCTTTGTATCTGCAAGTAGGTATGGGTGATACATTTGTTTCAGTTTAGTTTTGATAGATATTTACCAAAATTTACAACGTTCTCCAAATTTGGTAGAAAGCAGGAATTAAAAGTTAAAGATGGAATGTAAGTGAAATTGAAATTAAATGGTTTTTTCCAGCCATTCAGGCCAGGCCTTAAAGTACAGGTCTGTTTAAAATCTTGGGTTGAATCTATAGTAGTACTTAATAAAGTTGCGAGTTTATTAAGTTCATAATCTTTTGCAATATATGATAGGCAGGAATGCCACGGTTCTCTTCATGCTGTGAACAGATGTAACTCTTGAATTTCACTGGTGCAGAAGAGTAAGAATTTTGCTTCAGTCCGGTTTTATAATTTTCCAATATTTACCAAATAAGATGACAACAAAGAAAAAGAAATGGATTTGCCTGATGATCACTACCCTGGAACAGTTAGTTTAGAATTTCTTCACGCCATTGGAGAACCTGGAGAATCTGGGGCTCTTTGATCAGCCCAAGTCATTCCATGCCAGCATGGAGGCAACTTATTCTTTTTCTTTTACCGCAGGATTGCCAACTCCCATCCGGAATGATAGCCACATAATCTGAATCAACACCTCTGCTCTTGTCCATAGTTCTAGCCTCACTCATCACCAGGAATCTTGAGACAGCCTATGTCCATTTCCCATGGGCAGTAGAATCGTGATGTATCAGGACATTTACCTATCTAAACTGGTGGTGCATTTAGAGATTAGTGCAACCAGTGCAATTGCCATTTTGAAAATGAATTTGTTCTGCAGATGAAGTCTGATCTCTTTCCCACCCTTCAACTAAATGATAAAATCTTATCCTCCATGTTTGAGAGCATTAATGAAATATATTGAAATTGATGCAGACTGCTTCCTTCTAGAAGCCATCAGGTTTTAAATAGCAAATAGATAGTAAACTTCTGCCAGCATTACAGCTTACTTCTTTTCTGATTCAGTGCTCTCATTCATCTCACTGCTCTCTAATCTGTAAAGATGTAGGCAACATATAAATATTCATGGCAGGTCTGAAAATAGACCATACAGCATTCCCTCTTTGTGCAAGGAGTAAGCAGAACATGAAATAAGGTTACAGACAAGTCTGGGAAATGATACACTTCAGCCATCCTTCAAGGGAAAAGAAAGGGATGGGGTAATTGAGGCCCTGCCCTGTAAATGAATCCTAGAGCTGCTGTAAATGGTGATGAAAAATTGAAACAAAGCAGATTTAATATCTTACAGGAACCCATGTTCAAGCTTCTGTCCTCCAAGTGGGAATTTTAGACCCGACAGAAGCTGTAGGCTTGAAAAAGCCTCATCGTGCTGTTTATGTAACATAGAACAATTTATGGCAGGAATGTACCAAAATATTTGACAACTGACACATCTGAGTTTAGCCATATTAAGACCCATAACTCAATATCAGCTGGAATTCTACCAGCTCCACCATTTTTCTGGTCCTAAAGCTCTTCAATGTTTACAGCATTCCTTTTGATTGTTGTTTGCCCTATCCGACTTTTATACATTTATTTACTGTGTAACCATTTCAAGCTGCTTTTTCTTTTTCAAAATATAATTGTCCGTCCATGAATACCCCATCTTCAAAATGCTAGTCAGATGTTAAATGTTGTTCATTTCCAGCATCATTCATGCACTGTTTTCCTAACCATGAGAACATCTTCAATAAATGAGCTCTGCAAGATCCTTCAAGATCCACTTCAAAGCTTGGTCTGCTTCATTCCCATCCCAATGGGACCATTCCAGTTGTTTTGGGGAAAAAGGGTGGACCCAAATGCTTAATTTATCCCATTGACTACAGGGTGAAATCATACATTTTTCTTTCTAAGACATGCATTTGAAAGTGCACTTTTTCCTAAAATGAACATTTCACGAATGAACATTGCAAGCTTTAGTATGCAAACCATGCCTGGAAAAATGAGCTTGGATTCACATTCAGGGGTGAGAAAACAGCAATTTCTTGGGGGCAATCTTCACTAGGGAAAGCTATTGGCACTGTAATATTTGTCTCACTGATGTTTCACATGATTCTCAGCTCAAGCTGTTCTCTTTGTGCAATTTCTACCAATACATCCTGGATTTTTTCTGCCCTATTACATCACAGCTTTTTTAAATATATTGTTTTTTCCCCAGTATCATCATGTGCTAAGTTTGCAGTGTTAATCTGGGCCAGGAGAAGCAGCTTCAGTGAGCTGCTGGGTTGTGAAGCAGGAGTGGTGGTAGGAAAGGAGAAGGAAAGGTCCTGCCAGGGCTTCAGCAGAATGCTAGCGATTCCAAGATCCTTCAGTGTATTCCAGACCTATCTTACCCTGCTTCCCACCCTGCATCATTTCCTTCTTCATTTGATTTGTAAATGCATTCTCTGCTTTCTTCTGGAAAAAAATAAACTTTGCCATGGCTTTTCAATGTCTCTTCTGTCTCCTCACTTAACATCTAGCTGACATGCATTTTCACTCAGGAGTAAATCAGATGATTTTCAATGGAACTACCTCGTGGGAAAGTCTGCATGTGAGAGGCTTGTGCATGCTTGCTTTTGGTGGGAAAGTGGGAGCACTGATTCTACTGGGATTAACCCATGGGAGCTGACAGAACAGGAGCAAATAACAGAAAAAATTATCTTCCTGCATGATCATTTATGTATTTATTTATTTTGTGAGGAGGCAGAAACAGCTGTCAATGATCTATTTGTTCATCTTTTTAAAATATATCTGTTCTTCTCTTGCTCCACACCTTCATTTAGCCAATTGAACTACAAAAGAAACAACAGAGAGAGAGAGAGAGCTATGTCCTAGAACATAGGACTATGTAGGACACAGAATAATCAATTCAACCTGTGACAACCCAGATTCGGGCTGGACATCAGGAAAAGCTTCCTCACTGTCAGAGCAATACAACAGTGGAACCAGCTGTCTGGAGAGGTGGCGCGTTCTCCCACCCTGGAGACCTGTAAAAAGAAACTGGATAGCCACCTGAGTGGGATGGTGTAACGTGGTGTCCTGCAACAGCAGGGGGTTGGGCCCAAGGATCTTCATGGCCCCTTCCAACTCTACTATTCTATGATTCTATGAACACATCTCTTTCCAATCCCTCTCATAAGTATTGTCATGTGAGATGGAGGGAACCTGCACAATCATCTGCCATGAATAGCTGGCACTGGAAATCAGACTCAATGAAGGAAGAACTACAGGTCAGTGCTAATAGGGCTTGTGTTTTGCAAACAGAAGGAGTTCTCCAGGGAGGGCAGGAAGAATCAGCATGCTTGTGAGCCATGCCAGTTTCAAATGCATTCAATTCATGCTCCATCCCAATTTTTCATCGTAGTTAGATAAATCATCAATTGACATTTTTAATAGGATGTTCACATAAAATGCACATTAACGAAAATATTGAACAAGCAAAGTTCTCATCCATCTTATTTGTTCATACATTCATTCATAGATCTGTTATGTCCTGTTTCTGCATTAATCAGTAAATTTTTAAAAAATGCATTAAACCATGTATTTAGATCCATAAGGCTGCCTATATATTCTCACACAATACTTGTACCAAAATACATATTTCATAACCTGTTTTGATTCATTTAAAATGAGAAAACCCTCTCAAATGTTTGAAAGGTGCAAAATCGGAAATATAGTCACTGACAGATGCTGAACCAGTCAATCCATAGTGGAATTCATAAAAAAAGAATGTCCCCATATAGGGCTCTGAGAAAGTCCTGCTTTTGGAAGTGAGAAAATGGTTGCTTTGGGCACAGATTCAACAGGCCTGCTTCTTGGGAATAGGTGGGTGAAGAGCTGGAGGGGGGGGGGTTAGAATTTGGGCCAATTCCAGATGTTTTGATGAGAAAAGCAGAGATGTTTATCTCAAGGCCAGACTCTCCAAGTACTCGGGCAGTCTCTGAGAATGACCATGATTTACAATTAGTAGGGGTGGGGTTCGAACAGGGGAGTTTTGCAGAGACAGATGAGGTGGATATGACTCTTGACCACATGTGGAGGAGGGTGGCCTAATTAGAGGACTGACATACAGAGAAGAGGTGTGCTTATTCCAGAAGGCCCATCCCAGAAGGATGGGGCCCAAACATTACAAGGAGAGTTCCTAGAAGTAAATACATGATTGGGTTCAAGATGTCACAAGTTGGGGTTCTTCCCTTTGTACACTTAAAGACACAGACCTTTCTTGAAAAATGTTCTTTATTGACCAAAGCCTTTTCCAGAAGCACAATCTCCAGATGGAATCTCTGAGCATGCTCAGGGTGGTTCATTGAACCCTATCAATGGGGTGATTCGCTACACAGCAGTACCATAAGGTTCATGTTCATTGAAGTTGCCCTCATCACCCAAGCACATCACTGATTACACATCATGAGTAGAATGTAATCAAGTGTTCATCAAATGCGTAGATCAGTATTGTGAACTATTAAAGCCTCACAAAGTATTTCACAGTATGATCCCTTTTCTAATGGGTCTTCTGGATTATACTGAGAAGTCTACATTCAACTGCCTGTGCTAACCCTGCAGTTATTCTTCTCAGGTGAATAGATGGTGCTAGGGCAGTATTGGAACAATTATGAACACACACACACACCAAAACCTTGATGGAATCTTTGTGTTGTTGTATGGAAATGGATTGCTCATCAACATCACAAGTCTAAGAGACACGTTTCTCTAACCTCTGAAAATGAACACAAGAGCTACGTCTGAAATATATGGCTATATATACCTCCATTGCTTCTCACTAGGCAGAAAAAAGAACATTTTCTCCCCCCCCCCTCCTCAGAGTTTTGACCTTTTCTTAAATCTCATAATCATTAAGCTGGAAAAGATTTAGATGAAGGCTAGCAAAACTTGCTTGAAGAAGACAAAAAAAAAAAAAAGTTTAGTAATGAGGAGTATGAGCACTTGTAGTTAAGGACATGAATAGCTGCAATTCTAATGAGATGGTTTCACAATTATGAACATTAGAAATGAATTATTAAATGATTCAGTTGTAGTCTCTCAGTTCAAGGTGTCCTATCTGACAATCAATGAAGGTATCTTCTTATTGTTGAGAAAGCAAAACATCTTCACCCAGATCTGTGCAACAGTTAATGCAATACTGTTTGGATAAGCCACCAAACAGGGCTTTCACAGGTAGAGGGGAGTGCCGTCATGCAAGGGAAATGGGGAAAAGGCTTCATGATCTGCTACCTTGGGACTTCCTTTTCACATACATAAGCTGCTCTTCACACAAGTAAGACAGGGGAGGAGGAAGGAGGATGACCCAAGTGGAAAACGAAGGCAATTATGAGCTGGAGCAGGGTGCAGGAGGAAAATGTAACAGAGAGTGGAAAGAAGAGGCGGTCACAGGTATGAATGGGAAGTGGGATGGGGAAGGCAGAATTACCAGAGCAGGAGGAACACACTCACCCAGATGCTCACTGCAAAGTGCCAGTGCGAAGAAGCAACAGTGAATCTTATGAGTGGTGTTTGTGAGTTCTCCTCCTACAAGGAAGAGTGTGTGTCTGTCTGCTGGTGGAAGTAGAAGGGAGTGGATGACCAGCCCCTCTCTGTCAAAAGACAATCCAGTGTTGGCACTGTGTAAGTAAAAGAAGAAAAAAAGTAACTTTTACTTGAATCTGTTCTTAAAGGCATTATAAATATCTTGAATACATTATTTTCTAATGATGATGGTGTCCTTGTTTGTTTTCTGTGTCAGGTTATTGAGTATCTGTGTAGCAGCCAATGTTCCTAACCCTGTTCTAACTAATACATGGATTGGAAATAAGTTAGGCTTTCATGTTTCTCTAAATTAGCAATGCTATTTATAGCTTCAAACACTTTCCAATATGCATACTGTTGATAACATGGGACCAAATAATGTGTAGGTTAGGGTAAAATGCATGAAAGTAAAAAAAAAAAAAAAAAAAAAAAGTAGTTTAGAATAAAATGCAAGTGGCATTTTGCATTTTGTGAACAAATATGTTAAAATGCGGCAAAATGTCCTACTTTTTTTAGAAACATAGATTACTTAAAATTGGGATGAAATGGACTTATTAAAGAATACATATGAAATTGATATTGATAAAAAATTCATTGATTTTTCTAACTGCAGGCTGAACTCCAAAAGCTACAAGCTACAAGTTT
This sequence comes from Varanus komodoensis, assembly GCF_004798865.1. Taxonomy (NCBI): domain Eukaryota; kingdom Metazoa; phylum Chordata; class Lepidosauria; order Squamata; family Varanidae; genus Varanus; species Varanus komodoensis. The sequence continues at coordinate 7,457,026 of NW_025335761.1, forward strand.
ATTAGTCTTTAATCAATGCATGAAATATTCAAGTAGACTTGTAAAAACTTCACATTTAAGAACCAATTCTTCTGAATCCCTATCAAAGTCTGCATACTAACACAGAGCAGAGGAAAACGCATCTTCCATCTTTTCACTCTTTCTACAGCCTTCTCTACATCTAATATCCTTTTCGGTTCAAAATGAGATCAAAATGCTAAAACAAGACTATTCAAATGAAAGCTTCTCCCACTTCCAAGGTGAAACTTTGCGAAGATTCATAATATAATCAAAAGAGGTGAAACATGTCTCCCGTCTCATTTAGAATTCAGTGAGGCAGCCAAATTCTACTTGAAACTTGAAATGTGAGAATTTGTAAAATTCAGGCCCTAGTGTATGTGAAATGAAGAAGAAAAAAAAAACCACATGGCTGTAAAATCATGGAACAAATCCCTTCTTCTTTAAAGAATGTGAGAAAGAAATGAAGGGAAAGAAAAGGGTGCAATTTTGTTGCAGTTGTTGTCCTTGACATACTGAATTCTTCTAGAAATCAGGATAATCTACATACAGTATGTACCTGTGCTACCAATCAGTTTTGCAGGATATATAAGTACTGCTCAGATATTAAGCAAGGTAAAGGAACATGGTCTGTGCATCCCCATCCATTACATCCTGGTGTGAACTGACTATACCCTCAATCCCTACTGTGCTATGGGACTCCCTTCCCTCTTCCCCACATTACTCTTTTCCTTGCTTTTTTACTTCCTGCTGCACTTCCCATCTTTCTCTCTTTTCTTCTACACTCTGCTTCCTGTTCTGCCACTTCTATGTCCTTCACCTACAGTCTTTTATCCTGTGTATCTTGTGACCTTTACCCACCCTCCTCTCCTGTGCTCATCACTCGTCAGTTTCCCCCCTATTTCATGTTTTCTTCTTTGGATGTCTCCCTGTTGTTCTGAAAGCTTATTATGAGCAATCTGCTTATAGTGAAAGAAATGATCTTAGAGAAGGATGGATCATGTTCAATTGACTTTAAACCCTTGAAAGAGGATACTTGGCTTGACTTTCCTTTAATTTTTTGGTACTTGCACATACCCCAAGTATGCTGAAACCTCCTTCTGTGCACGGGCGGCTCTGTTTTGCCTACAAAGTGATCAGCATGGGGTCACCGAGTTCTACATTCCATATTCTTTAGCACTCTTAGAAGGATGTGGGAGTGATAATGGATAACAGCTTGCACAGTAATGGTTAGACATTTGTATGACCAGCAATGGATGGCTCATTTTGATTTGCACATTTAGGACCATCCAAGTGTAATAGTGGAGAATACATTAATCCTCTCATAAAACTAACAAGCTTCACAAAGGTGATAGGCCAAGAGCAGCAATTTGGCTGAGAGGCAAGTTAAAGATATAAACCCCCATGAAATACTCAAATCAATGACAATTGAGGCAATTTGCTTAGTGGGTATATAGCTAGTCTCTGGTTAAAGTTCATCCCTTGTAGTGCGTGCTGAGCTCGGATAGTGAAGTCCTCATTTTATTCAGTTAGGAAAATCCAAATTTTCTACCACTGATATATGCTCTACCAGTTCCAGAGTGCTGCTCGTATATGGCATTTTCCCCAATCAGGTGGACACCTCTGCTTATTTCTCCATCAAAACTGAAGATGTGGCCTTTGAAGCCCCTGAAGCTGCCACTCCTGCCACAATCTTCTCCTTTCTTCCACACTGATTAAAAAAGTGGCATCTATGGCAACTCAGGTGGCTGTTGCCATTACTTACTCTAACACTCTTGTGGTCAAAATGCAGCCTTTATATTCAGTAAAAGTCTGTCAGCCTTGTGGTTCCCTTTCTCTCCTTCATACTCCCATCCACTGAAAGAAACAGAGGAATTCTTATTTCCCCACATTGCCTCCTTTGCCCACTCCCTTCTACCTACATAATTTTCTTTTCTTCCTTTGATGCTTCTGTCAGTCACTGTCATTGTTTGATCAGATACTTTAGCTAATAGTAGGGATGTATGAGAAATTCATTTCAGATCATTTTGATCAAGATTTTATCCAGTTTGCACTTTCTAGAGCAAAATTGCACTTCGATACAATCTGCAGTCAAAATCTGTAAATTTCTGAGCTAGACATTTGTTTTGTAGACCAAAAGGTATCCATTTGACAGCACTTGTACATTTGAAATATGGAGAAATATACATATGAAAATGGAAAAAATAACTTTTGAAAATGTCTACAAGAACTTTTTAATTTACAGAATGCATACATTTCAAAAATGCTCAATAGTAAGTGTGAGAAAGAGACACACAAAAGTATGCATAGATTTTGATGTGAAAAGAAAGAAAAAGAATATCCCAGTTTGATATGGACTCAAGATAGATATGCTTCAAAATGCAAATCAGCAGCTGGAATTTTGCTGATTTGAACATCCATAGATAATGGTGACTGAGGTCTGAAGCAAAAGAGAGTCCTGCAAGTCACTCTTGCTAGTGGTCTTGAAAAGCTCTGGATTGAGTCTGCTGCTGTGAATCCAGGAACTTGAACAACCTGAACATCGTGACAGCCAAAGTAAGTGCACCTGATCCACTGCTACATTAATTGCTGTATGTTGATTAAAACAGCATTGCATAACATACTGAAATAACAGAATAGGATAGCCTGAACTATTTGGCTTCTGGACCTTCTGCTCTTTGAGCTTTGAAGAGACTACCTTTATTGGAGCTGCATCTCTAACCAGTCCCAGAGAACCAAAGTGGTCCATTCCTGATGCAAGAGGTCACTTCCAAATTTTACAAATAATTTTACTGGATTGATTACTGTTGGCATCAAGAGAGAGTTTTAAAGGCAGCAAAGGTAGAGCAAAGCCTATCTAAGGCACCATCTTTATCACCTGTGGTATAATTGCTCTTTGCAGAGATGGAATATGTGAGCATCCCAGCAATTAAGGCTAATTCACTGAACAAAGTAGCTTCTATTTACAGAGTGTCCCTCAGAAGCACTTTCTCTCCTAGAAGCTCTTCAAGCATAAATTGTTTTAGTAGTTCTGTTAGATAGCCCTGTGCTAGAGATTGTGACAATCCTTGGTGGTCCTGCCCTTTTTCAAAGAATCTCTGCATACTATTTCTATTTACTATTTTTTTTTTGTTCAACATTTGTTAAAAAGGTTTCTCCAGATTTTTAATTTTTACTTCCTTTGTCTCCCTTGCCCTCATCATCTGTTCTTTAATTTGTAACATTCCTGTTCAATTAGTTATTCAATGACCACAAAGACCTCTTGAAAGTCAATAGGATACTGTATAAAGTTCATGCAAAAGTACAAGAAACATTCTTTCAGTGAAACAATCACACCTTTTGCAGTACATATAATCAAGTATAATTCACTTTCTTTTCTTAACAATGGCAAAGAAAGGGTGAGAAGAAGAAAAGGGGTGACCAGCAGTGTATGATTCAAATAGATTGGAGGCTGAACCCTATGGACACTTTCATAAGTCCCATTGAATGCAATGATTTGGATACTAAGTCCATGTAACTAAGGCTTCAATAGAAGGCTTTAGAGCCAGGAAAAGACTTTTTTTTTTGGTAAAGAGCATGAGGGAAGGAGTCTGATACCAGTCTCCCTCTCTAGACCTCTACAATGTTTTGGAGGTTATGAAGCAGATGCGTGTTATGTTTGTGTGTGTGGTGTGATGCAGTGGGAAATGACTGCCTTCAGCTTTAAGGAGCAATTAGCAAAGTCACATTTGTCCTTTTCATCAGCAGAAACATCCCATAAGCATACCTCTGCTCATAAGATATTTCTGCCAGCATAACAAACTCAGCTTATATGATTTTATTCTGAGTGGACATCCATAGGCTCACACTGTAAAAAAAGTAATACAAAAACTATACAAAGGCACTTCCTCCTTTTTTTCCAGAGGGGAAAAAAAGATAAACATCAACTACTAAAAACAATGATTAAAAAAGACTATTTTAGGAAACTTTTCTATAATGTTTTGCATGAGTTTTCTATGGTTTTGTTCTGGAGGCACTAGTCTGCATTGGACACATATTGCATAGTTCACAGAAAGAACTAAAACTGAGAGTGAAAAGTTCTGTCAAGATAATATTTTGGTTGTGTCCATTAAATTGCCATCAAATTGGGAAGATTGCACTTCAGCTGGCCCAAATTTGGCAGATACAATGTCTCAAGAGGACATAAACAATGTTTCCAGACATACAAGGGGAATAAAGAAATAAGACATGTTACATAGGTTGAACAAAACACACCAGTTATAGCTTATGCATCCATAAACATAGACATTTTTATGTCCTCGGCTGGTACACAACTCTGTCCTCAGGATGCACTTGGGCAGATGGGCTAAGGATGTGTCTGCGGGGAAGGAACCCATTGGATTCCCTGGGTTCACCTCCCTGGACTCAGCCTGCGTTGGAGTGGCCCAGCATCCAAGTTCCCTAGTGAGGATTTGAGTCACATGCACTGCACAAACAGTGGCCTTTCCCCTTCATGCTGCCATTGCTAATGGCCGCATATGGGCAAGAAATTTGCCCATGTTGCCAGAAAGACACCTGATGTTCCTGCTTGTGCCACCTCCTCTCTGGATCCCGCAGCTGTTTCTGAAAGGGAAAACTACCTCTGGCGCAACTGGGGCTCCATGACCATTTGTGGACTTCCTTCTGGCTTGGCTTACTTTTCAGGACAAGATTCCAGCCTTGTTAAAGAGACTGTAGTTAGACCACCCCTGAAAAAGGTCAGCTTATATCCAGAGGATGCTCATAATTATAGACCAGTTACCACATCCCTTTTTTGGGCAAGGTGTTTGAGCAGGTAGTGCCTGAACAACTCCAAGCACTCTTAGATGAAATAGATCATCTTGATCCATTTCAGTTGGCCTTCCAGCCTGGGTTTGGAGTGCAGACTGCCTTGATTACCCTCTGGGAGGCCTTTTGCCTGGAGAGAGAGGGAGTGTGGCCCTATTAGTTCTCCTGTACCTCTCAGCAGTTTTCAATACCATCATCCATGGTATCCTTCTAAATAAGCTGCCTAAGTTGGGAATAGGAGACACTGCTTTGTCCTAGTTGACAAACCAATTCCAGAAGGTAGTGTTATTGTTCTGTGTCATGACATTTATGCCATGGAATTCCACAGGGCTCTGTTTTATCCCCATGTTCTTTAACATCTACATAAAACCACTTGGAAAGGTCATGTGGAGGTGTGAGCTGAGGTGTCAACAGAATGCTGACAACACTCAGCAATACCTCTCTTTTCCATCTAATCCAGGTGAGGCAGTGGATGCTCTGAATCAGTGTCTGGGCTTGATAATGGATTGGATGAGGGTCATTCAACTGAGGATTAATCCAGATAAGATGGAAGTACTGTTGGTGGGAGATCCTCTATTCATATGAGTGACATCACACCTGTTTTGGATGGGCCGCATTCCCAGGAAAGGATAAAGTCAATAGCTTGAGGGCCTTGGACCCTGAATTATTGCTGGAATTCCAAGTGGTTTCAGTGGCTAGGAGCACTTTTTATCAGTTGAGGCTGATTTACCAACTACGATCTCTCTGGACAGGTAGAACCGTGCAACAGTTATTCCCATTTTGGTAACTTCTTGTCTGGATTATTGTAATGCCCTCTGTGTTGGGCTACCTTTGAAGATAGTATGGAAACTTCAATTGGTCCAAAATAGGGCAGCGAGGCTGCTGATAAGAACTGGCTAGAAGAACCATATATTACCAGTCTTGTATCATCTCCAGTGGTTACCAAGTGAAATCCAGGCCAAATTCAAAGTATTAACACTAATATTTAAAGTCCTGAACAGCTTGGGACCTACCCTTATGTGCCGACCTGGACCCTTGGATCATCAGAGATCCTTCTGAAGGACATGAGGGTGGTTACAAGGAGAAGGGCCTTCTTGGTAGTGGCACCCTGACTCTGGAATTAGCTCCAAAAGGCTTGCCTGGTATCTTCTCTCCATTCTTTTTGGCACCCGGTGAAGACTTTTTTATTTGTCTGATATTTTAACGGTCAGGGGAATAAAGTCTGGGGAGTAATGCATTTTACACAAGGTAGCTGATACATATACATATCTAATACTAGTATTAAAATAGTGTATTTGTTGAAGTGTCTATCACCTGGAATGGGGACATTGTATATAGCATATAACTTAGAACTGAGCTATTGGCTGTGTTACGTACACCTTATAACCAATTGTTAATATTTGCCTATATTCTTCCAATATGGTCTTTGACCATAATAAAGTTCTATCTATCTATCTTCTTCCAATATTTCTGTATTATTTTTTAATGTTTTATTTTGGTGTGGTCTCTGACTGTAATAAAGATGTATTGTTATTATTAACTGTTAGGATATTTTAACATTTAATAGTATTTTATTATATTTATGACATCTTAATGCTATCGTGCCTTTTATTGTGTTTTATTACATTTGTATGCCATCCCATAACCCACAGGGCTTTCTGGGCAGCTTATAATAAGGCAAAAAATACAAAATAAGTACAGATATAGTAATATGATCAAAACAAATACAAATATACAATGGGTAAGAATTGAGGTTATTTAGTTTACTATGTAAAGTATTATTTCCTGTAGCCTGCCCAGAGAGCTATTTTGGCTAATAAGGCAGGATATACATCAAATCAATCAATCAATTGCATGTAATAAATCTGAAATATCCTCATACCATCATCCTATCCTGCAACTACCCTTATTTATAGTAGCCAGTGATATAGAGCACACAGTGAGATAATACTAGGTTATCATAAGGTTTTTCTGCATGTTAAGGAAGAATGGAAGCCCACATGAGGTAGAAGCCCCATGTGGACTACAAAGTCTAGGTCTACTTTAAGATACTAAAGATCAGCAATTTTGCATGGCTTCAGTGCTTACTGTCCTGTAGGGAGATGGTTCAGGAATTTGTGTGTGTTCTTTATTTTACTGCTTTCATCCCATTCTCTTTTTGCAGACTGTCCAACAAAGATTTTTTTGGAAAGTTATCTAAAGAACATAACATCCTGCCTTGGGACTTCATGGTGATTGTGAATACTTCTTATGGCAATATCTATTAGCTTATGGCAATACTTACGGCAATATCCATTAGCCTGCAAAGTACTTTTTAAGGTTAAGAACAGAAAGAAATTTGACAGGTTGCATTAATGTAAACTTACCAAACTTGCATTTCTGAAACCTACACAGAAATTCGAACATCATTCTATGGTGATACATTTTTAAGGCCGTCTACAATTTAAAAAAAATGCATGCAGAAGAATGTACACAAAAAAGTAAGAATGCACACAAAAATGTGACTTGCAGGAAATATGTGGTCAAAGTATGCTCATTGAAAATATAAGGAAAAATCTAGTATCTTACATTTTTTTTATTTTGCAAAAGTGCATATTTTGAAAAGTGTTAACAAAATGTATATATTAGGAAGAATACACAAAAAAAAAACAATCATTTTGGTGAAGACTTAAAAATAAGATGAAAAAATGGGACAGAACAAACTTGATGTTGGCAAAACTCAACAGATTTGACTATCTCTACTTTTGGATAAATATGTCAATTGAAGAAGGATAATAAAATGCTGAATAATAGAGAAAGGGTAGATGAATAGAGTAACTGAATTAGCTGACTGCTGAGATAAATCAGCTGTGTAAGTTTAGATTTCTTTTAATGAATAATGCCACATACTCCAGTAGTTTTTCCCTAATAGTAAAGGATGTGGAACATTTCATTTGAATTTGCTTTTATGTTCCAGGAGCAACCAATATAAAAATAAGATATGATCCATGGATGTTTATGGTAGGACATGTTTTATAATGTATCCTAATAAAATTACCATGGCATATAAACAACTTAACAAGGGTAAGGGCAATTGAACTGTAATACACACAAGCGTACGAAGTTAAGAAGTGCTTTTAATCATCATTGGTATCATGGCTTTTTTAAGGTTCTCCCTAGTTAATTTTCATTCTATTATGATAAGAAAGGAAAAAACCTTTTCCCTGGGAAATTTCCCATTGGTCCATCTTGTTAGTAGATGATACAGAAAAAGAAAGGATAGATTGATTCATTTCTGGTTTTTTGTTCTTTTCCACATTAAACTACCTTTTACAAGACACTGCTTTTTTAACCTTTCAATGTGAGCTTGTCTATTTATCCATGACAATATTTTGTCTATGAAAATGATGGTGAGTACTGAGTTACATGTCTTCAGCCTATGGATTAATGGGGAGATAAGGCGGCTGTGCTTCTCTTTGGACCTGTTATCTATCTCATGCCTTCGCTATTGCTCTGTACATCTGGGCCCAGATTAAGTTTGGATCCAACACAGATTTATTTAGAGTAGATCTAATTCGATCAATATGACTTAAATTAACCATGGCTTACCTGACCCATTGACTTCAATGGACCTGTTCTTAGTATGACTAATCACTTGTGGTATCTGGAGAAGTGGAATACTTGGAATTCTGCTCCTTTCAGTCAATGATCTGTCAGGAGATGTGAAAGTGGCTTCATTTTCTTATTCAGCAGTGAGTAAAGGGAACGAGCAAACTGGCTTATGAACTGGAATTACTTTGGAAAACATATTGGCATTAAGAATCTATTGATGTCCAGGGAATGGAATACAAATGCGCTAAATTTCTTAATAGCATATGCATCCAGTCTAATAAGACAGAAACCACGGATCTTAACAAAGTTTACTCACGTTATGGCTGATTAGTTACCCAAGGCCAAATTTATAATTAGGGTTATTAAGAAATGTTTTCTCCCTCTCCCTCTCCCTCTCCCTCTCCCTCTCCCTCTCACACACACACCTTTCCCCATCTCCTCTACATGTGTATATGATATGTTGTATCTGTCCTCCAAATATCCCAAGTAACTAAATACCATCACATTACAAAATATGATAATGAGAACTGCAGATTTCTCTGCAGGTTCCCAAAACTTGAACATGGAATACTTTTCTTTTGACCTCGAAATATAACTTATTTATTTCAAAAAGCACAGAGGGGGGAAATAGAGGAGCAGTTATACCATAAGTAGACTTTGGTAAAGTCTGCCTGCCAGCCTTCGTGGGCTTGCAGAGAGCTGATGTCTGCCTCAGCAGATCGCAGAGGTTGAGCATGGCAACAGCCTGCCAACCTGCAGCAAGCTGCCAGAGTTGGAGAGTTCTTCTGTTCCATTTTTAATTCCTGCTGGGAAATGCAAATACTCACGCACCCACTTGCGACTTGCTACTGTGCCTTAGGATGGTCCTGTAAGTAGTTCCAGCCCTTCAAATGAGTACCCTGGAATGATGTCCTCTCTGTAACACACCATGCACTCACAATTATGTGCTCTTGAAGATGATTGAAAATACAATTGTTTCCCTTTGCTTTTACTGATGATTAGTGTGCCTAAATGCTGAGTTATATTTTGTTTTATAGATGCTGTAAATGGATTTTTTAAAAATTGGACGTGCCATATGAAAGTTCTGCACAAAAGGTAAAGCATTATTACCATTTTACATGAATACAACAATGCAGAATTCAGTTCCATTTTCAGAATTCAGAAAACAGTTTACAATATATGCACACTGCAATTACTTCAGAAGACAAAAGATCACCAGTTTCCAAATTAAGTCATTTTTATGTGATTTGCAGAACAAAGCTATAGCTGCTAGAAATTGTCTAGATGGCCATAGGATTTCTGAGATCCACAACTATGAAGTCAGAAAATTGCTCTGACCTCACACCTGGGTGCTGTAGGACTTCTTTCCTCCCTGAACAGATACAGGATTTCATCTTTAAATTATGAAGCTGATGAAACACAGCAAACATAAATGAACAAGCAAAGAACAAATGCCAAGTAACTTCCACCAAATGAGCAAGACACCACTGGGCCATTGAGTTCCCATTTCTGTTGCAGGATGGGTGGCCAGGATCTTCTTTTTGTATGGTTTTTCCTGGACACCCATAAATTCAGTTAGCATTGACCAATCATTATTGGGAAAAATGATTTGAGACAAGTGGAATTCACAAAACTGGTTAGGATCCTGAAGATTTCCAAGCAACAATTTGCAAACTCCACATAAGCATATTTCAAGATCTAGCTGGTAAAGAGGTTGCTATGGCAAAATCATTCCACTAATTACCATCAATAATATATAGCTGAAAATAACTGACAATGTTGCTAAAAGCCAACAGAGGGACTGTGGCCTTAGCTCAGGATAACATTTCACCAGCAAAGGAACCACTATCCTGAAAACCCTGCAACAGAATGCAGTCAGTATGCCTCCTCACCTCTTCCGTCACTACCATCTGCTATGGGATAAACCTAGACATCCACCTGCTGTAGTAAATCAGGGAGGCAAATGAGCTTCTGGATTCATAAATGTATAGAGTAGGAGGCACTGTGTCTACAACTGGTCTCAGTGCCTTGGTGCAATTAAAGACACAGACCTTATTTATAGGCAAACACCTAGCATCCCTGTATTAAATCCCAGCAGTTTGAAGCCATCGTAAAATCCAATATAAATCCAAACTAAATTGTTGGAATAAGCTCAGTGCTAATATAGTATGCTTCCCCCCCAACATGCCTGTTGACATACTTAACACTGTTAATATTTATTTGTTTGGACATTTCTATACCACCTTTCTATCTCCTGCAATAGAGGAATGCAGGACAGTTTAGAAAAAATTACATTGAAAGAAGAAATCAGTTTTTTAAAGGAATAAAAATAGAGCTAAGAAGACAGAAGTCTAAGATACAATCAACACCACAGAAGGAGCACAAGAATTTCCCATCCTTTCCTCCCTGTCACAACCCCACCACCAAATCTGCCTTGAAGCACCTCCTCCCCAATCTGGAAGAGGAGCTGAAAGACTTACAGGGCAGAGGCAGAATCTACTCTGCTAACAAATGCCATTCCAAGGACAGACACACTCTACTGAAAGCATCAGAGGAACTTACATTCTACCAGAAAAAGAGTAGATCAAGGACATGATAGAACACTGGTAAAATGGAAAGCAAATGGGCCTCCTTGGAAAAGAAGAAGCCCATCCTGTGTACTACAAAATGCTACCTCCTGTGTCCCCATCATGTGAAGATAAAAGGGGCATGCACAATCACCTCACTGAATGACCTCAGTGGTGGACAGAGTCATATAAAACTTGAACAGAGATTTGTGATGAGCTCTTTCACAGTGATCACAGTGGTGAATGGCTCTATGCCTCTTTCCATAGAAGAGGCTGAGATATTCCATTCAATCTGGTGGCCAAGGTCAGCTTCAGAGATGCTCTCAGGGGGCTACATTGCAGTTCTGGCCAGGGCCGAGAAGAAAATGGGTGGGACCAAAAGCCAAGGGGCTGAGGTTCAACACAGCAAACCTCCTAGCACATTTGAACATAAAGCTCTTCCTGTCTGTAGCTGAGCCTTAGGGAGACATTTCAGCCTTTCAGAATGAGTGGGGTAATACTATGTAAAGCCAAGAAATTATGGAATTAACAGTTAGTTGGTGAATTGGGCAAAGGGGATGCAGTCAAGAAAGGGCCCTGCTGTACAGCTTGCAACAACTTGTAAGGTTTATTTTTAAATTATTATTATGACATCAAGGCTTGGAATGAATTTAAGCCTGAAGCATGCCTATGCTCAGGAAATGTGCTCAGTTTGTGCACGTAGAACTTATATTTAAGGTTAAATCCTCATAGGTTACTGTCTCTCACTCTCTCTTTCTCCAGTAAACAAAAATAAGGACCTATGACTCTAAACCAAACTCAAGCCCAGATTGTTAAAAAAAAATAAAATAAAATACTAAGCTTGTTTGTCCTTTGGCTTTAGCAAGGGTAACTACACATGTAATTCTCTGATAATTTGATATTTAAACATGCTCAGAAGGAACCAATCACATAAGCATTTTTAATCCTCAAGGGAAAATTCTCTGCGGAGAAAATGAATCAAATAAAAGGCCTGGAAAACAGATGAATTTCTGAAGTCGGATACACACAGAGAGAAGGCTGGAGGCTTGGGGGCGACACATTAGCAAGACTCTATGAGCTGCTGTTTTCTGTTTTCAAACCAAGGCTTTTCGTTAACAAACAGGACACGTCAGGAGCTTTATGAAAACATTTTCTTCTATTTGCAGCAGGGAGAAGTCAAGTTATCATGGATTCCCCTCCAGTGAATGAACCAAGTCATTAAAGTGGCATTTGCATTGAAAGGCTTTTGACTGGGCTTTTTGTCAGGCCTTTCAAACAGGAATGGAATGAAATGAATGGGGGCCAGCTTACAAGCGATGCCTTGTTGAATATATGTGGGAGCAAACAGCCACCATTGTGGGCGCAGGTGGGAAAAGAAAAATGAATGGACAATGAGGGTTGCTGAGAGGGACAATCTCATTATTGATGGACTCTGTGTGTAGCTTTAATGAGGTTTAAGCCGACAGCAAGGATCCAATGAAAGATGAGCTCTCCTTCCATTTTCAATCATAAAAATCTATTACGCTGGAGCTGTGCAAAGGACTAAAACAAATGCATTGTGGTCGCTGAAGTATGATGCTCGGAATTTGCCCTCTCCCCACACCTCCATAAGCAAGTTGGTGTTGGAGAAGTTAATTCATTTTGGAGCAGTTCCACTTATATCAATGCAAAAGCTCAGGAAAAGAATTATGCCAGAAGATGGAACAAGAGCACCATTTGAGGGCATTGGACTCATTCAGAGTCAGTTCACAGAACCTCATTCCTCAACATGTGAGTAGTCATGGGATCTCAAGCACGTGGGAAAATGTTACTGCAAAGAAGCAGTTTAGCCATCTCATGGGCCAAACGATCTGGAGGGGCCCAGATCCCATCAACCAACTTTGACCAATGGTGAAGGATCATGGAGAATGCAAACTAAATATTATCTATCCTATGTACACAAAGACACTCAGCTCCCCCTTTCAGTTCTTCAGTAAGAATCGTTTCCCCGGGTCATACCAAGATCCATCCACACAGCAGTGTTCTCAATGACAAACTTTTGCAACTCCAAAGAGGGTATCCAGGTGATGTCCACCTTCTGTTCAATTCCCCATTTCCTGCTTTTCAACTGCGGGGAGCATGCAGTAGGCAACTATCACCTTGCTCAGCTTCTTGGGAAGCGTTGCTACAGCACTGTCTTTGTACAGCTGAAGGTCCACACTAAACAATCCTCCAATACATCTCAGGCATGCATGTTGTCAAGGAAGGAAATGTGCTTGTTTGCCTGAAGTGAATTCATCCCTTCTATGCCAGCTACTGGAAAATATTGTCAGATTTTCCTTTGTTGTAACATAAAAATCACCAGGTCATCAAGAAGCACACTGTAATCAAACAAGAAAGGGCTGCGGAGTTCTCTTTTAGAAGCTATGGCTCTATAAACAATAATATTCTGTGCCCCCTTTCCTTTATATTTAATGGTGGCAGTCAGCAGGAACATTGCGCTCTCATGTGCCTCACTGACAATCTATCTCTTTCAGATCTCTACTGCAAATATCTTCCTTGCGCATCTACCTTGTTTTTTCAGTCCTGCTGCTTTGGCCTTATGACTGAATGCACTGATTAATTCACCAGGCACTACCTTCAGCAGAAGGTTTTGTTGCCATTTGTAACATTTGCTGCCTGCTGTCCCCTGTGCTTTAACCTCACAAAGTACTTTTATGATGCAGTTTTCAAAACACTAAGCTGTGCCTTTATTTAAATATTTTTAAAGATAGATGTGTGGCAGCTCCTTGTTGGGATGGCTGGGGGAAGGGAGTACCTGTCGAAGAAGTTACACTGGAAACCACTCTCAGATGCTGTCAGACAGAAGTGGGAGAGCAGAAGTGATTAATAAAGTCAAAAGGGTAATAAAGTATAGCATTCTGAGTAAATAATGATTAAAGCAGATGCATTTTTAAATGCTTTCACATAAATTTGATGCACAGCATGCACATGTGTGCACACAGGCACAAAGGCCTTTCATTAAAAACAAACAAACGCAGGCATCTCAATGAACTATAATTGGACACCCTCCCACCTTTTCCAGTTAACAGAGAAAGACTGGAATCCTTGCTCAGATAAAGAGAATATTTCACCTCCTCTTGAAAGCCATTTCTGCTAATTAAGTTTTCAGTGCCCAAGCTAATAAGCAGTCTATGCCACATTCCGAATCAGACTCATGTAATTGGCCCAGCCTTCAAGGAATGTCAGCTGCAGACATATGTTTATGCAGGGCTGCTGAGAAGTGGCCCATGCAACTGGGATCAGGCTGAAAGGACACCATGGTTGCTTCATGCAATGCAAAGTACACAGGAATGCACTGTTCCTCGTGGTGATCTCTTCATGTACTCACATCCCCAAAGTTCATCAGCATCTTTCTCCCTTCCTGGCCACAGTTCCTTAGCATATTGCTAGATCATCTCCATCCCCTCTTAAGTTCATGGTGTGTACTCATTAGCAAGCCCCATTCCTAGTGCATCTGTGACTGCAGTATTTCTGCTAGCCCATTTGGTGAATGCAATGATGGAAACCATCCATCCAGAGAGCTTCAGCTATGGGGAGACAGAGACGAAACTACCTCCACCACTGAAACAGTGGTGAAACATTGCTCAATTGTTTTCATAAAGATCGAGTAAGACATAGTTTTGCCCTAGTCAAGTTGTGGTCACTGCTGTCATTATTCACATCTGAATATGGGTGTTAAGCTATTGCTAAAGATCAACAGCAATGGTTCCTGATACACAACAGTGCCTGAAGATGCATCAGAATTTCATCTTTGCTCATAAAACATATGGTAGTGATCGTGAGTACATGTCCATCAAAACTGTAATTTGTTGAATATATGCCTATGGCTGATTAATGCAGATTCGCCCCATAAACTGAATCATCTCTGAGTTCATTTTAAAGGAATTTTAGGAAATGTGTATGAAAGTGGGAAATTTGTGCTAATTGAGGAGGCAAAATTTGCACAAATCAGTCTGATAAAGGTTGTCTAAAATGCATTACTTGGGTCCAAACTAAACATTCCTCCAAGCATGCATAATGGGGCTAGGCATGCTACTTGTATTTACTTTCAAGTAAGTGCAAGCAGGCCTGTTTTGGTTGGGGATCACACCATTTCACCTCCCAAATTTCTCCTGAAATTGATTCTAATGGGCACTGTTTTCTTTTCCTTCCTTCCACAGATGGGTGGATTTCTAGATGAATATGGGGTTCAGTATCCTCTTAGAGTATAACAATCATAATCTGAATCAGGACCATCCATGATTGCTTGAAGATAAATAAAAACACATATAACTCCACCATGTGAGCTTATAGGAACACTAAGTTTGGCCTACAGGAATGTTAGCTTGGGTAGCAGAGAATCCTCATAAGGTATTTGGAGGAAAACAACAGAGATGAGATGATAGCCTTTCCAGACAATGACTTTATTGAGAATGTAGCAATATATCTTGATGCCAGAAAAGGAAAGCAGAATAAAATTCTCCAGGGCTAAACCAAGATTTTACCTCTAAAATAAAAAAAGAATTCTCATGTATCCCTACTCCAAAACTAAGTTGCAGTAGATTCATTGGGAATTATTTCCAAGTAAATGGATACAGGATCGAAGCATTTGCTATTCTAATCTACTCCTTCTAATCCCCTTGTATTTGCACTTTCATGACTGTACATGGGCATTTTACAGAATAATGTCCTTCACAGTCCATAAGTCTCTGATTGTAGAGCCTTTATGAACTAGTGTTTATGAAGGATGCTAGGCATTATACACTTTCCTTCAGGGTACTGCAAGACTAAAGCTTGAACTAGACAGAACTGATCAGAATCTTATCCTACTGAAATCAGTGTGAACTGTCATCATGACTAAATGAAGTCACATTGATTTCAGTAAGATCAGATTCCCTGGCTCCAACTGTGTTTCTTTTTGCTTAAACAGAATGTCATGGCTAGCCTCTGGAATTTCTTATAGTGAGCCTGTGTCAACACCTCTTCTTCTTCCTCCTTTTCTTCTTCTTCTAATTTGCTCAAACACTGAGGATCCTCATTTCACCAGCCTTTCTTGTTTTTTAGTTTTGCTTTTTTTAGTACATCAGAATAGAACATTATGTATGGGGATTAGTGAATGTATAAGCATTCCGTTTTGCATCTGAATCTCAGTGGATGTGGTTCTCAGTGGATTCTACTGGTTTAGTCCAACAAATTTTCATTCCATTTCCTTCCAGAATTGTTGCCTCGATCTGTAATGAGTTTAACCAGCAGAGAGATTTTAGCAGCAGTAATCTATGTGCTTGGGATCAGTCCTTTTCAGGCCTTTAAATATGTGCAAATGGGATTATAATTATCTATCTATATGAGCAAACCTTGTGCAATCTGCCTGCAATGTTGTTTCCCTACAAAGGAAGAACCACCTCTTATAAATATCCTTGTCTGTTTCATCCTCTGGGCTTACTCCTTAATTCAGCTCTGTAGGGACATATTCCATACTTGAAGAACATGTCTATTTCATCTTTCTCTTTGATTTGCACAAATTGTAGGACTATGCCCCCATGTAAAATATTTCAGAAATCAGAATAAAAATCTGCTACATTCTCTGCTACTTACTGGAATGTAAACACTCTGAATTCCAGTTGAACTTAGATAAACTAGAATCATTAGCATCAAACAGTCCAACTGTTCAGTAGATAGCATTGTTATTGTTATTGTTATCTGTACAAGATGGTGTCATATGTATAAGATCAGGTTATAATCTAGTGTTTGCCAGTGGAGTCAATAAACCAACCCAGGGGAAAAACAGGAGGTGAAATATATTTACATTTATTCATGATATGAATTAACTTGGTTATAATTGATAGCATAAGCTGTCAAGAGACGTTTTGGTGAATGCTACTGCTATTCATGAAGGATTAAAAAAATAATTTCAATTACTGAAGTAGGTAGGCCATGAATACTAAGCTTACCCACCTTTGAACTGAAATTATATTATTCCAGAATTTGCCCTTTATGACAAATAAAGTGAGATAATAATACCCATTCCTGTTGAAATTACAACCCTCCTTATAACCTGAAAATACAAGGAGCCATCAGCATCTTCTGTTAAGTAAGGCAGGAAGAGACTGGTTCTGCCAGAAACTTTGCACCATTAACATCACACGTCACCTAGGCTTTCATATTATCTGCTTCCCTTTTTCCCCACCACTCTCATATGAGGAAAAAAAAGAAAGAAAAGAAAAAAAGAAAGATTGCAGTTCATAAGTATATATACTGCATTATCTCTTAATACTGCAGGGTTTGCTTGGAACTATCGAAAAAATGCTTCTGCTTGTGAAAAAAGATTACTTAATGTGCAGCACTATTTCTCTTGGCTTTCAGAGTTCATTTCAGCTTGCTTTGAGAGTACTCTCACCCCTTTGACATGGAGATGGTTTACCCTATCTTCAGTATTCCAGAAGGCTAGGAGCCTCTCCCGTATTCCTCAGATCAAAAAGAAGCAAGCAGGATCTCACAAGCCACTAAGCTTTAGGCCTCTTGGCAATTATGTTATGCTGAACAAAGAAAATTAAGGGTGGGGGGAGCAGAATCCTAGGATCCGTATTCACCACTCTCATGGCAGACACTTTAAGGGTACAGGTCCTCAGGGCAGTTGAAATTGGTGGAATGTTCTTTGTGATTCAATTACAAAATGAATACATGGAAAGCAATCTTCTTTTCTCCCCTCACTGACAGACACCAATCCATTTTTTTCCCATGAGAACCTAGTTCTGGTTCCAAGAAGTAAATCTATGTGTTTCCAGATGATTCGGCTAGGGCTACACTCATTAGGGATATATGCATAGGAGGGTGTGTAGATACCCCATCCCGAATATACAGATTATGATGCTGTTTTGTGTGGCTCTCCACCTCTTGCCATGCTAGGACTCTGAATTTTAGGGTAACCCCTACTTTTAAATTCCAAACATTCTTCACTCATGTTTCCATTCCATGTGTCCCCATACATGCTGTTAATAGACCATGAATAACAAGATGTTAATCAGAACTTCTGAGCACCCAAACTTCTCTAAGTCCCATCTTTCAGACTCCAGCTGGTCAGCAGAAAAATATCTAGGTGAAGGTGCATGGCAGCATCTTGCTGAAACAGATATGTCCATGCTGGAAGTCCTCAGAAGTCCTCCTGGCATTACATAGGCCCCTACTCCCTACTTCTTTTTCCCAGTCATGTAAATTGACCCCACAGAAAAAGACTGCAACCACTATGCAGTTTTTTGACAGCAACAAAACAAGGACTTGGGCTACTCAGTTACACAGCAACCTCATGGAGGCTCCCTAAAATATATATTACAAAACCACCATAGTTACACACAATCATAAGGGCATGAATTTTTGAGAATATATGCAAATTTCTCAGGGTCTAATCCTATGGAGATGAGCATAAGCCATAAATAGTGGGGAGGGGAGGGGAGCAGGTACTTTTCACTTTCCTGCTCCAGTTTCTCTTTATTTTTGCCATTTTTACAAGGCAGCATATGAGATTAGACAAGCCCCAGGATAATTTGTATCCTTGGCCTCCTCAGGTGCCTCCTCTCCCAGTCCCAAAAATGCCTCTGCCAGCTCTCCTCAAGGCCTCTCTCAGCCTTGGAACACATTCAATGTGGTTCTGTCCATATTATTTGCAAGGGTAGGAATCCATCAGTGTGAAATCACAGCACATTCCCCAGCTTTGGATCTGGGAATCTTCCTAAACATAATGGCTAGGATCACTCCCACAGTTTATTAAATGAGGCACTAGAGGATATGTTTAATATTATCCCATGGAATGCCTTTCTTACAGTTTTAAAATGTTTTCATTATGACTGAAGTTTCTGATCAACTCCTCTGGTCTATTTTTAGGGCCTCAAGAAAAATTAGTTCCTTGAAATAAAGGCAGGATATAATGCAACAAATTAACCCTCTATTTAAAAATTAAAAATACATAAACCCACAAAGTAAGTGGAGTGGTGTTTGCCACATGTAGAGACAGGGTGTTTGATTGATTTGTAATGGATTTTAGTAGTTCTGATTTATTTTACATTTTGTGTATTTTAATGGGTTATTTCATTGTTGAGGAGGGCTTTTTTTAAAGTGAAACATAATTGGCTAAATATAAAACTGTCTAACATTTGAACCAACATATTCGAGTGCTCAGCATCAACTAATACTTTCAAAAGGCACTGACCTCTGAAAGTGATAGAGCATTGAAGACTATCAAAAGTGAAACTGTGCTAATATTTCTTCTAACTCATATGCATTGTTTTTATTTTTGTTTACCTTTGCTTTCCTTTTTCTCTGCACTCCCACAACTCCATGCATTTGAACTATGTTTGCGCTCTGAAAGGTTAGACCAAATCATTTGACCCCAGAGTTGGCTTAAAACTGTGGGAGGAAATTACCGGAGAGGTTTTAGTTAGCTTTCTGTTCTTTGACTTTTCTCACTGCCTCGAGGCAACTGAAATATTAAAAGAGGGTAGCTAGCCACATGTTTACCAGTCAATACACATCTGAGCGGTTGTACTACAAAATCTCCAAGATGAATTGGTCCAACAACATGCCTTGCATTTACCTGCTGTCTTCTGAACTGTGTTCGTGTGCCAGTGTGAGAATTTCTGGACATTCTTCCTCTTCCTTCTGCTGAAAAGATGAACTGCATGTTCACCTAGACATTCTTTTACTGTACCATACACACATCCTAAGTATCATGTCATGCATACCTAAGTGACATGTTACCCAGGTACCCAAAGAAATGCAGGACCTCATTTCCACCTTCCCATGACAAATGCCTGCAAAGGCCATCTGATGGTTTCAGGTGAAGGAATGGCATCAGGCTGCACAATGATCACCTAGAGATGTGTGCGAATCCATTTCTTAGGAGTGGGGATCTGTGGGTTCCCTGAGTTTGGCTTCCTGGAATCAGCTGGATTTGAGCCTCACGCACTGTGCAAACAATGTTCCTCTTCCATGATGTGGAAGAAAGCTGTGTGTGCAGTGCGGAGCGCCATGTGAACACTGCACAAGCATCCTCCTCCTTCCGTACTGTATGAGCAGGCTTGCACCTAAAAAGGTTGTTCGTAGAGCACCTGCCAGGAATGTATCCCCTGCACAAATGCTGCACTAGCAGTATCCCATTTCTGTGTTGCATTCCGCAGGCTCGGTTTGTTCACCTGGAAGAAGGCTGCCAGTTGTGCAACCTTCCCAAAGCAAGCATTCACGGCCAGCTTGGCTCACTTTCCAAGACAGGGCCAGGCAGAAAATGACATTTCTATAAATAAGAAGGAAAGATTGCATGGAGCTTTGACAGAACCCTCGCAGCAACTGGCCCAAACTTAGCACATCAGCTTTGTGGCTGTGTGGTGACTAGAACTCCAATCTCCTCAGGCCTAATCCTGCACTCTCGATCACACAGACTCTCATAGCAATAACTACGACGACTACTACGACTACTATTATTCCATACTGCCACTTAGAACTAAAAGGCTCTCAGGTTGGTTTTCAACAACTAAAATGCAAAATACATTAAAATACAATATAAAACAAAATACAAACATTCAAAATAAAACAGGGCAAATCAGGCACACGAGGGATTAAACACAACAAAAATGATAAGGTTTCTGAAATATTAACAGCTGTGCAGAGGAATTAAAATTAGTCCATTTTTTTATTATTATGTAGCCTACAACTACAAACCACCCACCCAAGTGGCCACTGGCCAGAATCCCAGGCCCAATCAGGCACAAACCGGCACTAACCGGGCACTGGTAGGTGGGGCTGGCTCAGCTGCACTGCTCTGCCACTCTCCCCTTGATCTCACTCACTCTGCCAAAATGTAACAAATAAATACCAAATAACAGTCTCAAGACTAAATATACTCAATTCTTTCAATCTTTCCTTTTGCAGGACTTATTTTTTTGATCATATTAATCCTTGATCATATTTGTGGCCCTTTTCTAAATTCATTCTATTTTATTTGAATCTTTCTTAAAGCGGAATGATCAGAAATGGATGTGGTATTTGGGGACATCTGAACCAGTGAGATAGAGTGGAATGATTACTTTATGAGATTTTGCACCTCTATTAATCCAATCTAAAATTGCATTTTTATTTTTTTATTTTTGCTTTTGTTTTTGTCTTTGATAAGCATGTTACATTGCCGATTCATTTTCAATGTATCATTAACTGATCCCTTCACATGTACTGTTGCCAATTCAGGTATCTGCCATTTCTTTTCATTTTCCAAAATTAGAACTTTAGACAAGTAAAAAATGCAGCTGTCTCTGTTAAATTTCAATCTGTTAGTTTCTTCCCAGTTTTCTAAACTATAAAAATAGTTTTGAATTTTGCTTTGGTTGCCAGCAAGGCAGTTTAATTTTACAGAAGTGGTGAGCGATTCTGCTGACCACCACCAGATTTCTGTAAGAAAGGAATAATAATGCTAGAAGCTCCTGGCAATCCTCCAGTCATGTTGGGAAAACAGAACAAAACAAAAAATATTTTTTATGAAATTCCCCAGTCAATTTATCCCTCAAAACCTCTTCCAGCCCAGCCCTAAGTAAGATTTAAAGAAATGTAAAGGTTAAGCTAGCAATCTGGTTACTGAGGCTGTCTTTTGCATATCAATAAATCTAGCCCTGTGCTCCATCACAATTAAGAAAAAAGCCTGGTGGCCAATAGAGAATGTTCCTAATATATCAGAGCAGACATGGCACCATAACATTTTCTCAGATTACATTGTCAATCATAATACCTAGCAAGGGCAAGAAACCTATTGCCAACAGTGGCCTTGTCAAAGTACAAATCCCAAGGACTATTTATGAGCTGCAGGGGCCAAGAGCAGAAGAAGATAAAGTAGAATGTGTACTTAAATCAGGTCAAATGCACGAGGCCTCATTAAATCTCTCTTCCACATGCCTTTACTTGCAAAAGTGCATTCAGGAATAGGGGACTAAAGACGTCTCCTTAATAATAGAAAGTCAGCAGTCAGCATTATTATTGCAATAATTTATGTATAATTGCAGATTTCCTCTTCCACAGAGTTGCATGGTTTTAAATTTGTCCTGACTAACATTGCGCCTTCTGTGAAAGGTTAGCTAGACATAGTCATTGGTGTTTTAAATTTGTTTAAATTTACAGGGAACCCAACAATTATGTTATCAGTGGTAAAGAATCACTCGGTCTGGTGCCTGCTCAGGTGCTGAAGTGCTGGTGGCTCTGTAGCTTCAGTGAAGCCCCCAAGAAACAAATGGGATGCATTAGCCTTCTGCTGAGAACTCCAAGTCTTGCTGAAGCACCAACACACATATAAATAGGAAGAAAATTAAGGGGAAGTCCTGCCATTCCAAAAACACAATCCAATCAGCGGGAAGCATATTTAGAGGCCATCAATTGTAACGTGTAAGTAGCATGGTGGCATTGATTGGAAATTATGGGAAGGCAAAGCATGAATTGGAATGTCCTGGAAAAGGGCATGGTGAACTGGCTGAAATCTTGGATCAATATTTCAGATCCTGCTTAAGGTGTAATCCTTAAAATACCTTTTTAAAGGTCCTCCAACTCTCATGCTGGCTAGGAATACTTCACTTGCAGGACATGCACTGAATTTTGTAAAGCGCCATCACGTTCTCTCCATCTCATGGCAACCCTAGGGATGAATGCCCCCCAAACATCCTGTTCAGACTGCATAGGTTACACCTTTATAATTTTACTAAAAGCAATGGGACACAGTTGCTCTAGATAAAGCTTGATGATAAATCGGCTGCACAACCACTGGAAGTTCTAATTACCAGCAAAAATAAATCATCTGAAAACTTTACAAAAGAAATCTCCCATGAATTTGCATAACAGTATTGATTGTTTCTTAACCTTTGTGGCTAGAGAACAGCTAGTGACCTTTTCTGACATGATAATGTGGCGAAATATGCCAATTTTAAGCAACCTCAGAAGCGTCTTTTGAGGTAGGATATAAAAATGAAATAAACAAATAGCCTACTAATTATCTGATCATGTACTTGCTTTCACTTGGAGAACCCTTTCTAATATGCAATTTACACAATTTTCTGTATATTCAAGAAAAACATCTACACTAATGCTTTAGTTGCAAGACGGTATGAAGTTATTTATGTTGTGATGTTATTTCAACTGCCACATGCCCCAATCTAAGTACCTGTGGTAACAAGCTCAAATACGATTTTATCAAAACCATTCCAAATAAAAATAATATGATTTTATCAAAACCATTCCATTGTTAATTTCCATTCCAATAACAGTGGAAAGGTGTGTGTAATGAATGAAGGAGCTACACTGGAATATTTGTCCATTATCCAGGAAACTATTGGCAAGAGATCTGTGCATACTTGGACATGCACATACGCAAGGACATGCTCATGAATAAGAAGTCCTGAATTCAGACATGTTTAAAAGGAAGGCATTGTGGGATGAGACACTGCTGTATATGGAGGATGTTGTTCAGAAAAGAAAAGGAAAAGATGCACAGAGTTTCTTGCCTGAGGAAATAAATTCACTGGATTGCAGCAGATATTATTTCTTCCCACCTGCAAGAGCAGAATTGGCCCTCTTGCTTCCTCTACCCTCTCTCATCAGAAAGTGAGAATACCTTCAAAATATTTGTAAGGAAGAATTCAGAGGAGAAGGAGAAGGATATTATTTCGTGTGCCATTTGGAGGCAGTGGTACCCATGACTTCTAAAAGTAAACCCAAAATACGGGTCACACAGAACTCAGTTAAGCTTGGCTTAGAAATAAGCTGAACCATCCCCTCCAAAACTGGGAAGTGGCTTGGCTTATTTCTGAGTCAATTGGATGTCCTACATGCTACCCCCCATTTTCTCTTGATAAGGAAGATTGCTTGCAAACCTCTCAGAAGGCTGGCTGCCAAATGAGAGATTGGCATGGCTAGTGCAAATTCTTGCCTTGCTGCATAAAGCATTTCACAAAAGCAGCTGGTGAGAAGCAAGATTATCCTTTGAGAAATGGAAATTTAGCTTTCCTGTCCCCACTGCTACTTTGGATTAGGGATCAGAGAATAAACAACGTTAGAGACAACCATCATTTTGTCACCTGCCCACTTCCCTATTTTGTTTGCAATTATTGGTCACTTTGCCTGAACTGGAAATTTGAGCAAACTTATGGTATTTGAATGAGATATCCCAAATTGGATCAAATTTCATCCATATATAAAAGCAGAGCTGGTTCAGTCTACTGAGGAAGTTTTCACAGATAAGGAAATTTCCAGATATCAAAATGGGAAGCAAGAATGAGAAGGATGTGTTCAACAATTTGATAATATTTGCAGACTAGCATTCAAACACAGGACTTTGAATGAGACATACTTGCATGTTTTGTCAGCCAGAAGGAAATTATCATACATCCCTGCTTTTGACAGAGTCACCATATTGCAAGAGTGCACAAACAACACTGGAGTGGGTGGGAACCTTCTTGTCTCTGGTGTCTTTTGCAGGATGAGCTGGACCCTCCCTTGGATTGCTTTGCCAACTTAAAACTAAGAGTGGATACAGCTGTTCACATGATTCTGTTTCAATTCCCCTCTGGTTCTCATTCTTCCAGTCTTAAGACCAAGACCTTGGACAGTTATTCCTGTCTTAATGTTAGCTTATCTCAAACTTTTATTTTTGCATGTATGTGTGATAAGTCACACAAACCTTTAGTAAGCTCTTTTCCTGTATGAAATTTCCCCTAATGCAAGTAATTTTTCTAACAACTTATTTTTAATGTTGTTTTCCCCAATATTTATATCTTTGTATGCATTTTAATGGGAAAATCCCATTGCAAAATTCAAACTGCAAATTTGAAAGGATAACTGAGTTCCAGTTCATGTGTTGGGTTGAAAGTGAAATTATGTAAGCCCACATTAAAATGTACATTAAAATGAAAATTGAATGAATTTCCTTCCCATCTCATTCTGACCTCACATAGCCATGGACCATGGGACTAATATTGTCTGCTTGAAGTTTGTAGGCAACCAGGACTTAGGGAAGCTTGTCCTCTTTCCTCATCTCTTGTCTGCCTTCAACACATTCATGCGGCCAAGAGAGGTGGGCTGGCAGTTGAAAGCTATCAGTTTGGATGCTTATAGCTAGCTGGGTGGGAGGAGTTGAGCTGAACATGGTTGGCCAGGATGATTAAAATGGGTGCCAGGGAAGAATTACAAGCCCCAAAGCTTATATTCATTATAAGCCTGTCAAACCTGCCAAGCATCAGCTTTTCTAATCCAAAACACTGATCTTTCATTGTGCATGCTGTGAAGCCTCTAACACTCAACCAGAACTAAATGGTTCATGGTCCATCTTCTGTGAAGAATGAAAAAGTTATCTATTTAGATGGAATTAAGAAGTCACACAGGACAGGCTGGAGACTAGGAAGTGGTGGCAGAACTTAGAGGTTAATAAAAAGGGTGTCCAGAAGGAAGTGCTTAAAATGGGAGTTATCAAGGAATGGTAGGTGTCTAAGTGGAGATAGGTGAGGAACCAGGGCACAAAGAGGCTAATCAAAGAAGCAGTTCTGAAGAAACTTGTCAACACTTCAGCTTAAGATAGGGGTGGGGAAATCTTTAGTTGTTACATTTTAACAAGAATTCACCAACATTCTCATTTTTCCCTATTTGATTCTTCTGCCTTGTTTTTAAATCAAATATGTGAGAAACAAATTTCATCCATCCAGGGCTTCATGTGCTTGGCTTTTTAAAAGACAGGCAAGTACATCATTGTCCTCTCCATTGATGCAGATGCTTGTACCAGGTGAATTCATCTCATGCATCTGCGTGAGAATGTCATTTTGTTTTTACATGGGTTACCCCAGTTTGCCAAGTTAGTGCCATAATATGGGTGAACTGGTAGCAATGGAAAAGGATCAGTGACATGGGCAAATGGCTTTGATGGTCATCAGTGGGAAACCTGCTGAGGAGTGAGCATCTTCCAGGAACCCAATTATCCATAACCCTGAGAATAGCCTGGAAGTTTAGCATAAGCCTGGAAGTGTAGTCTATAATTAAGCTTCCAGTCACCATTACACTGCAATCTGCCACACCCAATGATGCAACTGCCACCAGAAAGCAGTGTGAGGAAAGTGCTGAATTTCACACATTCACTTGCACTAATGAACTAGTTTTTAGCTGCACACTTCTAGTATAGCTTATACTTGGAAACATGTTGTACCACTTGTTAGTTGTTTTTTTACACAAAGATGAGGTCTCAGATGTGACAGTATAGATTCATCTGAATCTGCGGTGATAGGAAAGCAGCTTTGAGATTACCCAGTGAAGATATTCAAACAAGGTATAGGAAACATCCCACCTTGGAAAAAGAGGGAGGCATTTCTGGCCTGGGATGGGTAAGGGGATTGGAGGAGGGTTTCTTGACTCTGTAAGGAGACAATAAGAGAAGCCAGCAGAACAATTAAGATGCATCTGATGTTCCTGCCATCAGTCCTCAGGCAGCAGGAGCCTCCCTGAGCATGGAGCCAGAATCATTTCAAAAAGGGAGAGAAGAAGGAGATGTTTCAGTTTGAATTCAACTCTTCACATTGGCAGATGCTTCTCCCACATCTTGCAAAGAATCCTACTTT
The DNA here is from genome assembly GCF_004798865.1 of Varanus komodoensis. Taxonomy (NCBI): domain Eukaryota; kingdom Metazoa; phylum Chordata; class Lepidosauria; order Squamata; family Varanidae; genus Varanus; species Varanus komodoensis. Next base: position 7,483,625 of record NW_025335761.1, read on the forward strand.
GGTTTATGCTGTTCAGTAACCTCTTATGCTCTAAGGAAGGACTCTGCTTCCAAGGTCCCATCTAAGTCTGCTGGAGAAGGAAAAGAAAGAAAGGGGAGACCTGGTCCTGGCATTTTATGTATTATTTTGTCTTATGTTTTAGCGGCTGTTTTTTCAAAGCTGCTTGTAGAAAATCCTAGATGGAGTGGACGCTCACCATCAGGAAGCAGCTAGGATAGAAAGCTCTCAGATAGATCAGGTCTTTGAAGCTATCTGGATCAGTTTTTTTAGTCCCAGAACAGCTGGAATTTGGAGGCAGGAAGGGCAGAGTTCTGCCACCCAACACTGCCCAAGTTAAAATGTACACTGCAATGGCACAATATAATGCAAGCATCAGGCAGGATCCACATGGTGCCAACTGCTGCTACCAAACATTTTTCATTTGTGCAGCCATTCACGAGGCACACATGAGGCATCACTTCCCCATGAAGGAGCAGAGGATCTGGAGACTCCTGCCAGGGACACCCATAATAGAGCTCTTTGAAATAGGGATAGGGCTTTTGGGAGGAGAGGAAGAGAAATTCACGATGCACATCATAGTCTCAAAGTTGATCAGAATTCAAGGAATGGTTCAGGTACCAAAAATAGTCAAGAGAGAGACTTTTCGTTCTTTTTCGCTTTTAATTCCATGGATCAGGTGCTTTACTTCCCCATTCCTCAGAGGATTATATTTTTCATTTCATTTAAAGCAATAATTTTATGTGAGTGTGTGTGTAACAGACAGCCTCACACAGAGAACCTTTTTATTAGTGAAATTTTAGTTCTTCTGTGCATGTGAGAAGAGCCACACAAAATCATATGGAAGTAAGATTTTTCTCCCATTTATCTGATGGGAGGTAGGGAGTGGATAGCTCAGTATTAGTGCTGTAGCTGTGCATTTTTTTCTAAGATTTGATGGATGTGAGTTATTTCTCATTTTCTCTGAGCAAGGTATGGTGATAGTTGATCTTTTTTTTTTTTTTTTTGTTTTTACACAAATTTTTTTTTTTTTTTTTTGTTATTTTTTTGTTTTATTTGTTTTTTTTTTTTTTTTTTGAGTTTGAACACAATCTGATGATTTTGGATTATGTCTTACTTTGGCTTAGCAAGATGTGATGGTTTCAGGGTGGCAGTTGTCGGCAGTGGTGCTTTTTGTGAGAAAAGATGTTGCAGTTAGCTTACAGATACTTTTAATCACACACATCCTCTTCCTCTTCCCAAGTCCACTGAAAAAGTTTGCTCATTAAAGAAGTGTGTGCGTGCACACTTAGGTTGCTCTAGGGGTTTCAGGAAAATAGTCCTGGCCTTTTAAAATAATTTATTTGTGTTTAATTTCCATGTAATTTATTTGTCTTTACATTTCCATTTGTGTTTACATTTCCAAGAAAAGCAAGCAATTCCTTATTTCTTTTGTGCAGCAAAATTACATTTTGTCAATCTTGGCTCCTTCTCAACTGACCAGTTCTCCTCCAGACTTTCCCAGTGGCCAAGAATCACCACTATGTTAGTCCATCTTTGAGCACTGATTATATCCTTCTAGCACTGATTACTGTACAAATGTATCTTACACAATATGAACTTTACTATCTGTTCAGCACCAGATAAAGATTGTCCTCTACTGCAGGACATTCAGTTAGTTTACTGAGGCCTGTTAAGATTTTCTTCAAGTTGTTTTGTCTATGTAAGTGTGTTTGTGTGCTTTAATCTATTTTAAATTTGGTTTTAGAATTTGTATTGTAAAGTTTTTAAGATGGTTTTAAAATATGGTGTATTTATAATTGTATTTTTAATGTGCTGTTCTGAACCACCCAGAGAGCTTCGGCTGCTGGAAACTACATTAATTAATTGATTGATTAATTAGTACAGTTTGACATATTTGGCAAAACTTATCTATTTATTAGTTTTATTGACCAGCTCAAGTTACCAAAAAGTAACTAGGAAGTAAACATTCACATGGGCACATATATAACCATATTTTCCATGTCAGATTCGTAAAACTGATTCTGTAAAAAATGTATTGATACACAATATATCTTTCCCTTGACCTAATATAACAGAGGACCAGTTTTCTCAGTTGCCATGGATTCTGTTCTTACATGATTCCAGTTAATTCACTTGAATTCATCCAAACAGGAAAGCCAACCATGGTGAAGAGTCATATTTCCCCACAGTCTTTAAACTGGAAAGCTGCCAATAAATTACCACAGGGATGCCCTCAGAGAAAATAGACTTGAGCCATCTTCATGATCACCCTCACCAATCATTTGTCACACAGGCCCATCATTGCCATCCATCTTTAAAGCCTTGAATTCCTTGCTGCAGGACTGAGTGGTGGCCATATATCAAATACGACGCAGGAGAGACTCTGTGCTTAACATGGAGGTTTGACTACATCTACCTGCCTTGCCCACCTCCAGCCCAACCAGCCACCACAGGAAAGAGAGAGTAATTCCTGGCTTCTTAGGTGTGGCTAAAAACAACTATCGTCTGTTAAATTGTTGTTGATAACTGTACTCCAAACTTCTCTATACCAATCAGGCAACTGGTAATCATATTTTATTTTCTGATTCCTAGCTATGATTAGCCTCACTGCTGGTATTAAAGTTATTATTAATTCTTGCCAGGGAAGGAAGGAAGAGGAGAGAGATGTTGGTATAGAGAGTTAGGGTGTCAGATAAAAGATCTTCCATTTTTACCATGGAACAGCTATGTCCTGTTCCATGTATGGAAGGAGACTTGCTAATTCCCGTTTGTCCATCCCTTCCAATGATATTTCTGTCCCCACAAGGTAGAGCTCTCTATTTTCTCAGGCTTCTCCTGTCAAACAGCAATAAAACTCTCCAAGTCTCATGTGAATAATTTGAGGTAATTTGGGGTTTGGATGTAGGGTGCTATAGAATAAAGGAAACCAAAATATTAAAAAGGGACAAAGTAGTGTTATTACGGGAAAAAATTGCGACAACAGTGTGATTGCAACTTACATGACACAGAGAAGAGGAAGATTATATAAACCATGATGGGGTCCTTCCATGAAAAAAGGGGAATATGAATAGAAAAAATGCATTAAGTAAATACAATAAATAAATACAATAAATAAATAATGCACGTACAACCACAAGGTAAAGTATATTCAGCTAAATATAGCCAGTTTGTGGCACTTGTTTTCAGCATTCTTACACGCAATGTTTACTGATACGAGGTAGTCTTCAGCTTTTCCTTCAGCTTCTCCCACATATCTTTCTTGATCTTATTTCTTCTTTCCAAGCTTTTATCACTCTTATCTATTTCAATATTCCTGTACCAGAAATCAGTTCCTTGGCCCAGCTTTTTATATGTTAAACCTAGCTCCTAGCTCTTGCAACTTACCAATTAGAGGAACTCATCTTCACCCTAAATTCCCTTTGCTGAGCTCTCTAAATTTTTCCCCAAAGCTTCTGTACCTTGCAAACTGAAAAATCAGACTTTTCAGCATCTAAAAGCTTAGCAAAGAACCAAATCTGAAGCTGAACCTACTGACCTCTCTCTTTCTCTATAGGCATGCTGGCAAATGCCTGAACTGTTGACCTTTGGTTTTTTAGCAAATATAGCACTGAAATTCATTCTATTGTACCCAAAACAAGCTCTATACAAAATCAGAAGACAGCTTTATATCTTCATATCTACTATTTATTTATTTATTTATTTATTTAAAACATTTATATACCATTTGATTAGCATAATGCTCTCAAAATGTTTTACTAGAGAAACTAAATTAAATCCTGAGCTAATTATTTGAATTAATATTTTAAAATCTGCCATAGTCATGTGAGGTAATTTAATTTGTTTAGCAAATCTACTTTGATTTTTTTTCCAAATTAATAAAGAATTAGACTATTTTTCTCCTTCTAAAATGATAACTGCTCACACCCATATGGCTAAGAGTTTGAAGTAAATAATTCAGAGTGGTAGAAAAGTGCTATAGAAATTAATGCAACTAGAACAATATAAAATTTGAATTGTTGTGAAACTGCTGAGGATTGGCAAACAAAATTAAAATATGAAATCTTTCAGCAACAGTTTCTAGTGTAGTACACATTTTATTGTTCAGCTCAAACCTGTGTAATGACATGCAAAAAGAGAGACTTGCATTAAGAGAGACTATTGAAAATTAAGCAGGACTCTAAATATATAGAGAGAACCTGATAACCTTAAATATTGTTGTGATATCCGTAGCTCTGACATCAAAGACAAAACTTCAGCCTCTGAGCTAAGTACTGGAACTCCAGCCCTCTCCACTGCCAATTCACAGCCAGTACAGGAAGGGAAAAATTAAAATCGATCAGCTGGTCTCTGTGGTTGGGAAATTAACCTCAGATGGAGACCCAAGGGGCCATTCCAGTGAGTTGGAGAGGAAGAAACTAGAGTGGCCAGGAGCATTCCAGTCACTGCTCTGTCCTCTTTCTTCCCCTTTCAGTTTATATCACCGAGGAGCCCAAAATGGCTGTCTGGCAAAAATGCAGAGGAGAAGGCATGGGAAAATGAATCGTGGCTAGTACTCCTCTGATTCCCCATCCTCTGATTGGCTTGTGCCCTTTCCATTGAAAAAGACAAGCAGTTAACTGCATAGCCTTATTTTGTCTAGTCTATACACACAAGGAATAATAGTAAATAACTACACAAAACAGGTATCTGAAAGATCTTCTACCTAAAGGATTTAAGCATCCTGTCCCTGAATATTTATATTGTTAATTTATATTGTTAATTTATATTATTCTATTTTGAAGTTTATTTATGGTTGTGAGCCGCCCCGAGGCTTCGGGGAATGGGGTGGCATAGAAGTCTAAATAAATAAATAAATAAATAAATAAATAAAGTTTGGACAGGATTTCAACCCATTCTCTTTTATCATCCTAATCCATCATTCTCCCAGCAGAAATCAGATCTTTTATGCAATAACTCCTTTCAGTTTCATTTGGATTAATTCAGCCCATGATATGCTAGAAGTAGAAAGCAAACAGCAAACAAGGGGAAATGGCACCATATTCCCCTGAAATACATGTCACAAAACTGAACTGTACAAACTATATCTCATTTAAAGATGGAGCACAGTGGCAATCTCGTGTTAATAACCTGGGTGAGCTCTTCTTTTTCAAAAATATAATGTCTAAGATCTTCTTCAGTGCCAAGGGGAAAATCAATGCACTGGTATAACAAATAGGCTTTATGGTGGTTTCTTGTGAAATATTCATGGCATATTACAGCTTATCTTCCAGTTTTGTTTCCTTCTCCACAGGCTAATTTTCTTCTGTCCCCACAACAAACAAACAAACATTCACAATTGTTCATTAGACTGCCTTTTCATTTATTGTCATCAAGTGAATACATGAGGGATAGTAAGACTTGATATTCCCCCTTCAAAAATGGCTTAAAATTCAATAAATGTTTAAATACTCCTTTCAATTATTTAAAATTGCGGCTTCAAAAACCGCTGCCTTTCCAATTCATCAGGCAAAAGAATAGTAAAGAAAGGCTGGCAGAGTCAAATATCCACAACTGGTTTTGGTTTTATTTAACAATGGATGCCTGTTTCCTTCCCCGCAAAACAACAACAACACCAATAAAGAGAAATGAAATCAGTTTTATGAGAAGAACAACACACTTTCAAAATTCTGAATGTACCCACTGACAAGAGACAGGGAATCAATGCCTTAAATGAAAGGGATAGGAAAATGTGGGTAGAAACTCTCTGAATCCAGCTGTCACATTAAGAAGTTAGGATGAAAGGTTTAATTTTCAAAATTAAATTGTGAGGGTGCTATTTATTTAATATTAATTTTAATTGTAACATGACTTGCTCTTCAGCCAGTCATTTAAGAAAATTATAACTGGTTCAAATATGGTTTCTCATGGACATTCTAGTTTGCAATTTGAGCCAACTTAGCTTCAGTACACAAAACACACACTGCACTGCATTTATGGACAGGCAAAATAGCAAAACAGAAGCTTGCTTGAGTTTTCCAAATTCCATCTCAAAGGTCATTCTGGCTCAAGTTAGTACTGAATTCCAAACTTTTATTTTGCTTTTAAAATGAAAATCCATGAGCATTTTTGTGTGCACTTCTCCAAATGTACACTTCAGTTGCACACTTCTTTGATGATAGAATCATAAAAAGAGCCAGTGTGGTGTAGTGGTTAAGAGCATAGGACTGGGACTCAGAGGATCTGGTCCCTGCTCAGTCATGGAGACAACTGAATGACTTTGGGGCAGTCACAGACTCTCAGCCCAATCTACCACACAGAGTTGTTGTTGTGGGGATAAGATGGAGGAGGAGAATGATGTAAGGTGCCTTGAGCCCTTTGTAGGAAAAAGGCAGAATATAAATCGCAATATAAATAAATAAATAAAAAGTAGAGCCGGCTGCCTGTTGAGTGCCTCCAATGTGGAAGAGCTCACAACCTCCCTAGGTCATTGGCTCCATTGTCATACCAATCTGTTAGGAGTTTCTTTCTGATGTTCAGCTAGAATCTGGTGGCCTTTAACGTGAACCCATTATTTCATATCCTGTACTCTGGGATAACTGAGAAGAGAAGGGTTCAAACTGAGTAAATCCTGATTTTTTAAAAACAGCCTGCAGCAAATTTTCATATTTTTGGTCCATTCTCGGAGGTAAAACAGTGGGGCCATTAAATCCCCCCAGAGGTGTCTGCATCAGAGCTGAACTTGCAATTTGTAATAGGCTAGAAGACTGGTGCTAAGGATGTCAAAGAACTTTGCAACTGATCCAAATGAGATCAGGTTTCTGGAAGCTGCCTGAAGGTTGTGCAGCAAACTTTTTCCAAACTGTATGGACTTTGCAGACTACACATTATTTTGGAGGAGCAGATAAAATGAAAGACACTTGGCAATCTGTAAAATATAGATGGGATGAATTTAACAAAATCCCTAACTGCTGCTTTGTGCTCTTAGTCTCCCAAGGCATTCTTATTACATTGTTAGCAGGCAGTGAATGATGTGAGAAACTAATAGCAGTGGCAATGTCCCAGGCTATTCAAATACTTCATTTATAATCAGGCACCTCTGCACATGCATGGATAGAGAAGCGACACTGGTCATTGCCTGCCCTCTATCTGTTTTTCATCTTATTCACTGACCAAAAACTCTTGTCTAAATGGGTGAATAATACATGTAGCTGCATCCATCTCCTGAATTCCTTGAAGCAGCTCTGCTAAACCTGTAGCTAGCGAGTCAGGGCTGCTTTCATGTCTTTGCAGATATGGAAATAGCCCAGGGGACTTAATCTATGTTAATGGCAATTCTTAGAATTCCTAATGCAAAATGTAACATGAGAAGTATCGCCGGGGTTCAGATAATTGCAATGTTGTTGCATTAAAAAAAAAAAACTATCATGGTCATGAAAAGTTAATTCCCTTTATGCAGCTTTGAAATAATGAGAGGGTTGAAATGGAAAACTTGGCAGTATTGAATAAAACATGTCATATAATTTAGGTGAGCATAGGTGTTTTATGAAACAATGCTTTATTTCCATTGCCAGGAACAGAAATTCTTGGAAATGCCTTGAAACTTCGCATTCTGAGCACTGGCAGGCTTTCTGATCAACTCTTTCTTTGGATGGACTGGTGGATTGATGTAAAGAAGTGGAGAATCTGCGCTGAACTCACCATCAAACTCTGGAGGATTTAGTCTTAGTGGTGCACTTGCTCTTCCTTGGAAGAAGGGCTGTTGAGGCTGTGGTTGAGAAGTCAACAGTGCTCAGCATAACCTCGCTTTGGCTTTCCTGCCTGAGGGCTTTCTCCCACTCCTGCTCCATGTGCTTGAAAGAGGCTGTGATGGCTCTTTGCTTTTGCTTGCTTCTCCATTTCTTTCTGCGTGGGTGATTCCATTGAAAAGCCAAATTGGAAGGTATGGATGTGTGAAGTGAGGAAGTACAGCTGGCTGCAGCTAGACTTGCTGAATATTTGGGGTGAAAGGAGCAGAGACAGAGATGGGTGGAAGGAAGCATCACAAAGGCTTCAGCAACTTATAGATACTTCAGTTGCTCCCCTACTTCCTTGACTCTGCCCCCATGGCTTCTCTCTTTTTCTCTCTCTGGGTTGCATATGGCCCTTCCTCTTTCCTTCTCTCTGGGGGAAAAATATGAAGTCTGCCTTGCATTTTAAAGTCTTACTAGTTGCTTCCTTTGTCCTCTTGCTCAAGAACCTCATGTCTCTCTGCAATAAAACAGATTGCCTTCAACAGCCTTGTTCAAAAGTTATCCAACAGATCACAAGGAGAACTCTTGGTGTGGGCATCTGCACAGAGGAGATGGCTACAGTTGCTTGTTTTTTGATGGAAAGAACATTTGCAGGAGCAATACTAATAACCAATTAATACCCCCCATCCCCACAGTAAACAGATACAGTAAAGGTGATTTGGATAGGAATTTGAGACTAAGAAATTGCACAATATTGAAATAACACAGGAATCTTACATAATATTCCCACACGCACTTGGAAGGGTACAGGGAAGGTGGTGAGGGAAGCTATTAAGTTTTCCCAGAATGACTGGTGGGCACCTTCTTTCCATGAAGGAACAAGGAGGACCTGCATAGGACACCTCGTTCAACAAGTACATTTAGTGGAATCAAGGGCTCCTGGCTGCATTTGCAAAGGCTGCAATGAAACAGCAACCATCCTCAGGTCAGGCATGGATACTGGATTCTCAGGTGGGGAGCAGCAAGTGGGTGGGACTATTAGTCTTGTGATTTCACTCCCAGGCTCAAATTACATTGATGCATTTGAAAAGCTCCACCCTCATGTGAAACATTTCATAGTTGCACATGGCATTGCATGGGAGATCGTGTAGAAAAACTGCACAATCTGGAAGTCAACAAAGTGGGACAGTGCTGAAATTACAAACCTTTGTGTAGGTAAGCTTGAAGTGGAAAAGACAAAAGCATATAACTGTTTAGCAAATGCAACATAAAGCAAGGTAAGGAAAACAAACCCCATCCTCCTCACCACCTTCCCTGGGCAAGGGGAGACCCAGTCCAAATATGTAAAACAAAACATTAACATTGGTTGAAAGAGTGGCCAAGTATAAATAGAGGGATCCAAAATAAAACAAATACATTCTTAGGTATACAATTCATTGTGTGTATTAAATGCACCTTACCACTCAATTTATAGATTGATTGATTCAATTTGATTCATATGTCACCCAATTAGCCATAAGCTCTCCGGCTGGCTTGCACATATAATCAGTGCCACAATGCAATACAGTGAAATCAACAAATACAATAAAACCAATAATAACAAGGAAATTACTAATAACCAACCCGAGAATAAACCATTAATAAAAATAATTAAAAGAGTTAAATAAGATAAATAAATAACTATATAACTTGAGAAGGGGAAATTTGCAACATAAAACAAATTTAGAACAACAGTACAAAAGTAATTATACACAATCCATAACTTATAAAGTCATGACAATATAACATTATAAAATGCTAGCAGCAATGAAGCTTACAACAATGCATTAAAAGCAAAGCCCAGCAGATTCACCCACCAAAGTACCTGTGAAACAAAAACATCTTCAGCTGCTGTCTACAAGAATGTACTGTCAGTACCAACCTAATCCCATGTGGAATAGCATTCCATAATTGGGGGGCAATACTAGAAAATATTTATTTATTTATTTAAAACATTTCTATGCTGCCCCCATCGCAACAAAGCCTCAGGGCAGCTCACAACAAAAACAAAAGCATATAAAAATTATACAGTAAAAATATAAAAACCCGGTGCATCTTGGCTTAAATTTTTTTTAAAAAAAATCCTACATACTAAATTAACAATTAAAATAAGTTTTAAATAAAAAGGTCTTAGCCTGGCGCCGAAAAACAAATAACAACGGCACCAGGCGGACCTCTCTGGGGAGCGCATTCCATAGATTGGGTGCCACCGCAGAGAAAGCCCTCCTCCAGGTACTCACCCTCCTAATATCATTCACAGAGGGATCCCAGAGAAGGGCATCTGTTGCTGATCTCAAAGGGCGGGAGGGCCTATATGGACACATTGGTCTATATCCCATGAGATTTATTAATCAACTTACTTAAATTTAACTTGATCATTTGAGTTATGACTCCAGGGTTAAGTATTAAAAAGTAGGTAATAACGTCTGTACCATATCAAAATTATCAATGAGCAAATACATTATGTAATATATTTCTAACTGGCATCAGTTCAGACTTCTGCCAATCAAACAGACCCACAAATCATCAAAAGTATCAATTGTTTGCATAAGAACTAGAACTATATGAAACTAAGAAGATATACAGTAAAAATTCACCAGGATTTTAAATTCTGAACTATCAGATACAAATCTGTGAATCCTACTTTTTTGTCAAATAGCACATGCTAGAAGTTTCAAAAATAAATGAAATAACAATGGAGAATGTAGACATCTCTGTTCAGTATCTCTTCCAAGTATAAAATAGTCCAGAGTTTTTTTGGACAGTTCAAGTCTTGAGCCAAGCTCATGGCGTTGAATATAAAATGTTGAACTGTTTTAAACTTTTGGTGGAAAAGTCAATGTATCTAAAAAGAGCAATGCTAAATTTCCAATAAATTTAATCAAAGGCCTTCCCAGATTCCAAAGTAGCAGCTCAATCTTTTCTATTAGTATTTAAAGCAATCAAACCAATAACTAATCTAAGATTGTCTGATCCTTTGTTAATTGTTGATGAATTCCTCCTTGTTGGATGAAAGAAGTAATGTGATAATTTGTTGCAATTTATCAAATTTGTGTTGATATTTAAATATCTAAATTGATTAATGAAATCAATTAATAGTGCAATGTATTAGTAGATGCAATATTTAACAATGGAAAAAGAAACAGCAGTTTATTTGCATAGAAGCTTTCAAGCATATCCAGGGACCAGGTGAAAACATCACGCAGTATGCTTTTAGGAGCTGCTGTCAGGATAAATGCCACTGTACCAAAAGTCTCATGATACTATGATGCATGTGTTTTTAAAGTGATCAATTAAAACAGGAACAAAAGCCCTTTGGGCTACCTTCTGCACTTGAAAGGTAAATAGAACTCCTGCCCAACTCCTGTAAGTGAATTCTTTGAAATTATCACACTCCTTGCCTGTCTCATTGGAACGTTCATCTGGCCTACCTCCTGTCACTGAAAATGACAGGAGCACAATTTTTAGCATAGCACTGCTTAAATGAAAAAAGAAAAAACAGCTGTTCTTTTTGTTTTTGGCAAGCACTATTATGTAAACCCCACTACAGTTAGATTTGACAGCTGGACTGAATTGGCAGTGGTATAAAAATCAAATATATAATATAACTTTGAACACCGTACACTATAAACTCAAGACTGAAACATTAAACGATTTCAAAGCTCAGTAGAAAACCTGGATTTGGTTAAAAAAGTAATTGCCAGTAAAATCCAGCTAAAAGATTAAGAAACATGAAGCACTTACTTCTTGGGTGATATATCTCAGTATGCATGAACTGAGGTTTAAGTTTGCTCATGTTTTCTAGCTGTTAACAGTGATGCAATTAGTGGAAATGATAAAAGGTGTTTTCATGACATTTCAGAGTATGCATTGACCCTACTCCTGTGTTTTTCAGAAATGAAAGGCCAAAATTTATATTCTGTACTTTACATTTAATTTGTTTTCCCAGATCTGCATTACTCTATTTTCTGTTAACTGAAGACATGCAACCAGTTGCAAATGCTAATTGGAAATGTCTGTTCATTTGTCAGCTTTTGATGGCAAGCAAACTATACAATATGTTTGGGAGGAACATTGTGGTGGGGGGACTCAGCATTCTTATGGGTGCTTGTTGTTCTTACTATTCTAGCCACTGATTTTAATTATCAATCTGCCCATATATTTACAAGAAAAGGGAGTAATCTCTATCTTCCATTCCTTTTCTGTATCTTAGGCATAGGGCAGCTTTTAAGGGGGTAAAATTGCTATACTAAAGACATAAAGGCACACTAAGAGATTATTATACCTCTAGAGGATAAAGAAATGATAAGAAATGAGAACCAACCAAGTATATCTAATCCCTCAGAGGTGAATTTACCTTCATGATAACCACACTGCCTGGAGTGCCTTCATTATCATCTGGATTGTAAAGAATACACAAGGAGAAAAGATTTTTGTTTTTAACAGTACATGAAGATGCTCTATATAAATACCCTCAGGACTGGGGAGCTGGGATCAGCAAAACAGCCTTGCTTTGATAAGCTGTCTACTACAGTTGGTTGTTTTTCAGATGTTGGGTCCACCACTGGGTCATGTCCTGGCCTGAGCTGCTGTAATCAGCATTGTTTAATTTATTTATTGATGATGTTCTGTGTATGAAAGGCAAAGGGAGTGGGAAGCAGGAAAAAGGGGAGATAGAACGAACACAGAGATGAAAGACAGAGAGAAGGGCAAAGATTAACATGTGTGGATTCCATGTCCTGTACATTTGAGGAATGTACAGGTGGGAGAAAAAGAAATAGAACCTCACACTACCTTTTGAAAAAGAAACAGAGCATAAACCTTATCTTCAATTCTTCCTTTCTGTGTGGTAGAAATAGAGGGTAGTGTTATACAGAGTTCTTGTTTTCTGAAGCTGTTCCTTTCTGAGTTGTGGGAAAAGCTAAACATTCCAGAATTCCTTAATCTTGGGTGCAGATGAATATGGGTTAAATAGGAAGGACTACATGTCATGTTTCAGGCTCCTCTGGAGGTCTATCTCATGGCCAGAACCAGAACATCCACCTCAACATTTACAGGATCAGTCCCAGGCCCTGCTGGAGTGCTCAGCCTCCTCATCAGCACCAGCTGGGAATCATGGGTTAAGAATTATATAGAAACAAGCTCTTCCCTACAGAACTTACCTCAACAACACAGGTTTTCCTGTTGTCTGTAGTGCCTACATCTTGTCTGACCCAGATCTTGTCTCACCTCAGCAACGTAGATCTTACTGCTACTTGTGCTGTAGTTCAGCTCCTGCACCTAAAAGTTTTATTTCTTACAGAAGTATATCTGTTGTATTGTTGTGAAGTTTTCGTAATACTGGCTGGTTCCCTTATACATGTGCCTCTTATTACAGGTTTCATAACATTACATACTACTGCATTTGACAGTCCTGTTTGATTTTATAAAAATAATTATCTATTTAAGTTTTAATTTTTTCAGCATAGGATGGATTTTAATTAAATAAAATGGATGGATGTAATAAAATGTGATTAAAACAAGTAGCAGATTCATCCAAGCAAAGATTTATAGTTAAATTTATGTGCAAGTTGATACCCTTCCTTAATAAATATCTTTATTATGGAGGAAAAATGAGAAACTGCCAAGTTTCAGTCAACTTTAGCCAAAATTTAGCCCCTTGACTTATCCTTACTATATCTGGTTCATGCTGTATCCTGCCTTGCCATGTTGCCTCAGCAGCATGATTCCAGTGCCTGTGGTCAGTCCTGCCCTTGTACGGTTCCTGTCTGGCCTTGTTGCAGCCTGCCTTGCCATGTTGCCCTAGCAATGCAGGTTTTCCTGCTAGCTGTGGTTCAGCTCCTGCATCTTGCCTGACATTTGCCATGTATCCTGCTTTGTTGTATTGCCCCAGCAGCACAGCTCTTCCTGCTAGCTACAGAATGTTCCAGTTCCTACATCTTGCCTGACCTTTGCTGGATCTATTTCTGCTTTGCTGTATTGTGTCATGCCTTGCCTTACCCACCTCCCTGACTTGCTACCTAGCCTTGCTTGCCACAGCTTCCCTGCTTCTGATCCCAGCCAGATTATGCTACCTCAAGATACCTATCTATCTGCTTGCCTTCCTGCTTCTTGACCCTTGGCTTGTTTATTTATTGCTTTGTATGCTGCCCCATAGCCAGAGGGTCTCTGGGTGGATCACACTGCAATCATAAACTGTCATACAGAATTAAAATAGAAAATACAGATAAGAATAAATAACAACAATAACAAAAAACTGTAAAACATAATAAAGTAAAAATACAATATGAACATGACAGGAAGAATAAACACAATATAACCAATAAAACAACAAACCAATAAACAATAAACCAGCCACAACACCAATACTCATAATCTAAAAACAGATACTAAATGAAAAAAGTCTTAACTTGGTGCTGAAAGGAAGGTAAAGTGGGTGCCAGTCACACCTCCCTTGGGAGGGAATTTCAAAGGTGAAGTGAGATGGCACAGAAGGCCCTTTTCCTAACCATTTGCCCCCTCACTTCATGGGGGGGGGGGTTGAGAAGGAGTGCTTCCATTGATGACCTGAGTGATCTGTAGGGAAAGATGGATACAGGCATTCCTTTAGGTATCCTGGTCCCAAGTCATTCATGACTGTGTCCTTGCCTTGCCCTGATAAGTACTTCTGATTCCTGATCTTGGCCAGTTCTGTGACTATGAGTTTGACTTGCCATTGAATTTTGAAATTAGACTTGGGTTCTGGTCCCAGTGCTTCTGCCATGGCTTCTGCTGCCCACAACTCAGATCATGACACTGTGGCTCAGTGATACAGCATGAGATTTCCAGGAGAAAGATCACAGGTTCAGTCCCCTGCATCTCCAGGTAGGGCTAGAATAAATTATCCCTGACACTATACTCAGATTAAGCTGAATGGAGGTTTTGCCCCCCACCCACACACAGAGACACACTTCAACCCCAATTTCAAGCACATGTCCATGGTAGTTCCAGCATCATCTTTGCTCCAGAATACTGGTGAGGACAGAGCTTGCTTGCCAGCGAATGCCTGTTTTGCCCAGGTCCCCAGGTAAGGATCACAAGAGGGGCTCGAGGTGGAGAGATATGAAGGAGTTGCCTTCATAACACACAGGAAACAATAGAGCAATTTTGAGGTTTCTTTGGGGTATAGGGTCAATGAGGGTGAGCACAGGCTAGTGAGGATAGCATTAGGAGAGATGGGGAATGTCTAGATGACACCTGATGCAGGGTCCCCCAAACCTGGTGGTGCTTCTGAAAGCATCTTACTGAAAGAGCTGTATTAAAAGGTATCTCAACAAACTCTACTCTGCTTGCAGACAGAGAAACTAGAGACTATTTTATCAATGACCCGATAAATTGCCCAAGTTTCTCAGTGGTGCTTACAAGTAACAGTAGCAGTTGCACTGGCTCTTGTTTCCCTACTGCTCTGGTAGTGGCTGATAGGATTGGCTGTCATTACTTTGCATTGCCCACAAGGACTTTGATGTAGCATCATTCCAGGGCATTTGCTGCATGTGCATCTGCATGTTCAGAGGAAAACAGGCTATGAATGGCAGCAGCCTCAAAAAATACAGGTGAAAATTATCTTCCAATAAAATAGAAAAGTTGCCTTATTTACCTTATTTTTCCTAGTACAAGTGCGGGGAAAAGTAAGTTCTGAGAAAAGCACTCCAGTAAATTTAATTTCAGTTCTACCCTACATATAAATGAATGAGGTGATACAGAGTTGAAACAGTTTCAGTTGTTCAGTCATGAACTTTTAAAAGTGAAATATTTTCAAAAGGCAACTCAAGGATGTGCAGAAGCCAGGGCATAGTGATGTTATCTACATTAAGCATCCTTAAACTCAACTGAATTAAAGAGAAGGGCTAAACATGTTACAACCTTTCCAGGAAAGATCCCAGGACATCCTGTTGAGCAGATTTTAGCTATCTTTGGGAAATTAATGTAAGTCCATTGCTACAGAGTTTGCAAATGTTACTGTAAAGGTTAGGAAAACTTGCGAGTTTACATGCCAAGATAGGCCCTTATATGTCCCAGGTGACTCTGAATACCATTTTGTTCTGCATTCATTTATTAATATTTCACTAATGTCCATTTTATTTTCCACATACAATTCTATGTATTTTATTTATCTTGTGCACAGAATAATATTTTGTTATGGTCTCAAGTGTTTCAAATACACTGATAGAATGAACTCTCTCCAGCTAAAGTATCCACATGATTTATCCTCAAGTTTGGCTAGGTAGTGTCCCCACTTTAATAATATCTGCAAGTAGCTCACCCCATTCACACACACTATACTACTTCTGTACCAAATGATCACTGGTGCCCACATTTTTCCAAGCTGAATTTATCTCAAGATAAATGATCTGAATCAAAATGAATGGATCCACAGCTTACCTATGATCCTTCTTTGCTAACCCTTCCATGATGATTTCTGTTGCCCATGTTTTGTTCTGAACAAATCTATTTTAATGAACTCCAACAACCCATATCTTCAATAAGAAATGTATAAAAATAACCCAGTTTTTAATTAGTTCTCACTAAGTCTGTTGACATCCTCAGCACTGGTTCATAATTACAATCATCCGTCTTTTCTAGAACATAAGCTCTACATTTGCTCATCTCCTGTGACCATATTAAAATCCACTCGTCAAATAATCCCAAGGGACTTGGCAGTGGGAAACCGTTTTAGCTCTGCACCACTGACATGAAGTAAGACATTAATATAAAGTGGGATAAAACCAGAACAAAAACTTCTTAAGAGCCATTTTAAATATGAACATTCTGGTTTTTTCTATTATCACTCCGCTCAGCATGTATAAATTACTGACCTAAAAGCTTCTGCATGTAAATATATGTACTATCAATCAGTGATGGTCCCTCCTGGTCATACTACTATGTTGTATACTACTACTTCAATACTCTTTAGGTATTTACCACTTTGAAAAAGAGAAGAAGTGTGTGGAAAGGGGGAATGCGCAGCCTTTTCATAAAATTATGGAGCATTACATGGAGTTGAGAATGATACTTCCTTACTGGGTTCCCTGCATTCCCCACTTAAAAAAAAAAGCTAGAGGAGTGACCTAACATTAGAGATATTAGATTAAGTTTATCATGTGAAACAAATTAAAGGTGAGCATTTGAAGGGAACCTGACTTTTCCCCAGATCAAATTAAAGCTGGGAAAGAAAAAATCAGATTGTATTAGGATAGTTCTTTGCCAAAAAAGGAGGATTTTTAGCAATGTGTACAAAGGGTTGTAAATATCCATGCAAGCTTTGCATTCTAAAAAAAATTCCCAACATTTGGAATGAATTGATCTAAGATTATATAAATCCTCAAAACTGGAGATAAACTTATTAGCCAAAAATGAGGAAGTCTGGGAATTTGTCATCCCAAACACCTGAAGGGCTCCAGATTGAGTAACGGTTTTAAAACAAAATCTGTATTTTTAATATTAAGGGTTAAAATTTCGTATCTGGAGAACAGATGCGTACAAAAGAATATAAGGAGAAATTAACAAGGAAATAAAGATAAAAGGGGCACAACATGACAATTCCTACATACATTAATGAATATTCATCTTCTAATTTATTACATGTTTATAGCCAAAATCGCAGAGCAAATTACATTCTACATAAACTCCCAAGGGTTTTTCCATATCCACAGCTTAGACTGGTATTAAAATAAAGCAAATTCAGAAGAGAGACACTTGCAAAGAAGGTTGTTTAATGTTTAATGTGCTGAAGACAAAATGCTTTCATCCTGGCCAATGGGAAAGCGGCATTGCAGGAATAAAGACCAACATAATACTTGTGTGTCACAAAACCATAGACTTTGAATTAAAGAAGGTGTTCTGGAATGCTGAGGAGGCAAGAAAAAGGGGGAAATTAACTTTCATGAGTATCTTTCTAACAGGATGAAGTAAAACTAAGCCATGCTTCATTCTGTCTTCCAAGAACTTGCAAGTTTGACTTCTGCATCATGTTGTCCCTACCAGTAACAGCAAAGCAAGGTCTCTCCTGCCAAACAGGAGGGCTACTTTAACTCCATGCTGACTGAGGTACCCAATATTTATATTTTTTTAGTGAATCAAAGGACTCTTTGGGCCAATTAAAATGACAGAACAGCACAGAATGTAACAGTTGAAAAGTATTTAATGCAGCCATTGGTTCATTATTTCAATAGCAAAAGTCAATAACAATAAAATTGACAGTGACATGTAACTTGAAGCTTTTGAAAGTAAGGCTCCTGGCAAAAGAATACTTCTTCATCCCCAGTCTGCTAGATCAACATGCTTTTACATGCCAGAATTGGCATTAATGGTGAGCCGGGGTAAATGCTACAAAATAAAATTATCAGTAGCTGTGTTTTCTTGACAGTATTTGTTTTAACATCACCATTCCTCCTTTATATTATGTAACTTTACCTTTTTAAGTTACCGTGTTTCTTGTATGACTTCAGACATTGATCGCACATAAATAGCTAATTACCACAATGAATGAAATAATTTGGAATACTTGCTTGTAATATTGTTTCAAGTTCTAGGCACCAAGATTTAAGAAAGA
This sequence comes from Varanus komodoensis, assembly GCF_004798865.1. Lineage (NCBI taxonomy): Eukaryota > Metazoa > Chordata > Lepidosauria > Squamata > Varanidae > Varanus > Varanus komodoensis. The sequence goes on from NW_025335761.1 coordinate 7,501,964, forward strand.
TGCAGAAAAATTGGAAAAGGTCCAGAGGAGGTCAACAAAAATGATCCAGGGTTTGGAAACACTGCCCTATGCCGACAGACTGAGAAAACTAGGCATGTTCAGCCTTGAGAAGCCTGAGGGAAGGCATGATATCCCTCTATAACTACATCAAAGATTGTCACAAAGAGGAAGGTCAAGATCTCTTCTTGCTGATACCAGAGTGTAGGAATAATCATTTCAAGCTGCAACAACCCAGATTCAGGCTAGACATCAGGAAAAGTTTCCTCACTGCCAGAGCAATATGACAAGTGGAACCAGCTGCCAAAAGAGGTAGTGGGCTCTCCTACACAATAGACATTCAGAAAAGAAACAGAAGAGCCATCTGAGTGAGGTGGTGTAATGTGGTGTCCTGCAACAGCAGAGGGTTGACCCAATGGCCTTCATGACCCCTTTCATCTTCACTATTCTATGATTCTATGACATTCACCATCTATGTACATAGATTTTATGATATTCACATGTAGTGTTACATGTGCTTTGCGGGCACAGCCATAGGTGAATCCATCCATTTGGAAACAATAATAATTTGAAAAATCTGCATCTTCAAAACAATGGTGTTACATTAAGACCTTGGAATTTTGACATAGCCTTTCTGTAGTTCCCATCACAAACCCAATCTCATTCACTAGTATTTACAAGTGGGCTTCTGTTGTCACAGATCATGGGTTCCTATGGGACTGGGTGCATTTATTCATAGCTATCTCCCTTTGCCCCAAAATTATTAGTCAGAAAGAGAGAGATAATTATTAGGTGAAGATGAACAGCCTAATCCGCTGCCTTGAATCACCTCATTTTTTTCCCCTGCATTATTCATATTTCTCGGCTGAGTTCAGCAAATGCAAGCTGAATGCTAATGCCTGCATTGCTTTACTGGCTGCTGGCTGCCACCATATTTCTCTCCAGAGAGATATCTCCAGGGTGCACCTATTCTCTAGCTCATGATTTAGGAGTGTGCAGCACACATGACTCGCTCTCATTTATTCCTGTCTTTTCCTCTATACTTTTGAATTCTGGCTCTCAATGGATAACATGGTGAGGGTTCTGGGTACCATTTCCTGAACTATTTCAGTGAGCAAGTATGATTCTCATCTAACCTTAAAGACCTGCTCTAGGGAAAACAAAGGCGGTGTACTTTAAGAGAACATCTATGATTGCTTTTTAATCTCATGACATGTTATCAACACCAGCTAAACTTCATTGGGATTTGTGCCTTTGTCAAGTATGTGTAATCTGATTGCTAACAGAAACCTAAATAGAACCATGATGGGTTTGATCTGAGGCTAGAAGTTTTTGAGTTATCCCTGATGCATAAACCTTTTAGTTCATAATTAAATAATCAGAACTGAAACAAAAGGACAATGCCCCTTCCTCTCCTGAAATAGCACCACTCTAAGTGTCCTTAATTGAGTTCGGATGATTGCTTGAAAAGGCAAGAATAGATTCTTGACATCTGGGTACAAGAAGATTGCAAGGGAAATAGACTGAATACACATGTGCAAATTGCCATTTGTACCTTAAGTAATCAGAACTCCATAGAGAAAACAACCTCAAGAACAATTGTTTGTTTCCAAACTGTAGGCCACAGAACACTGTTGTGTATGTGCATAGAGTGAGCAGTGATTTTTCATGACCTGCTAGAAAGCAGGCATCTCAACAGCCACTACTCAGAACTGATTACAAACCACATATTGATTGGGTTTGCAGACATGGGATGACATAATGGCTTTTTATCCTAGGTTGTCTATCATGTCTCTCACATGCAGTTGTGCTATTTCAGCACAGTACGCTTGATCTTTAAAAACCACAGTAAGAAACCATGTTTTGTGCTATGGTTTCTGCTTCCATGATAGTTTCTCATGACATACAGACCCAGTATCATGGTTCCTATGGCCCTGCCATTGGATTACCACAGAGACTCCTAGAAGGAGCAGCAGCTGCAGGAGCTGCTCTAGCCATTCAGTCTCTACTACTCATCTTTGCCTAGTCACAGACATACAGCTCTTGTTTGCCCCTACAGGGCTTTCTGTTCCCATTCCCTTCCATCTTCTCGGTCAGCTCTGAGCTGCCTAATCAATGGGCTTTGAATTGCCCAGCCTCTGTACTGCTTTCTGCCTGTTGCAGTTTTCACAGATGCCAGTCTGAGTTATCTTTTTAAAATTATGTTTATTTTCATTCCAAAGTATTTGGCTACTTGGATACATGCTAGCATGGGGAAAAATGCTATAGTATGTGAGTGGGGAGATTAAATTATGGGCACAGCTTTTGGGCAGCACAGCAGCAGAAGATTTCAATAGGTATTCTTACAATAACTTGTCATTTCTACATGAAAAAAACTTAAAGAAAACCATAGCTTATTAAGTTGCTGAAATAAGATTGTAGTTTAATATAAAAGAGTTTTGCAAGAGTTGGAGGGGATGGATATGGGGCTGAGAAGTTTTGTCCCGGTAAGAAGAAAGACTGTGCGGTCCTTATTTCAGTGGGGATTGTGGGGAAAATTTCTGCCACAGGAGCTGAGCAGGGGCTCAAATGTGTGGCTTTTTGGGAAGTTGTGATGCATATTCTGGCAAAAGAGGGCCTTCAAGCTCATCCAAAGGGAGCTGGAGAAGCAGACAAAGAGTAAGAAGAATGTAGGGTTGTGAGTAGTAGAGGGAGGGGGGAATTGAAGTTGATGGAGGAAAAGCTCAAAGTGGAGACTGACATGGAGGAATGGGGAGAAGGTGAGAGCCAGTGTGGCATGATGGTTAGAGTGACAGAGTGCAGATCTGGGACCTGGGTTCTAGTCCTTACCTGGCCATGAAGCTCATGGGGTGACTTCGGGCTCCTCACGCATTCTCATCCTAAGCTACTTCACCATGTGGTTGTTTTGAGGAAGAAAACATGGACTGGAGTAGAACTATGTAATCTGACTTGAGTTCCTCACAAGAGGGAAAAAAAAGTGGTGCATAAAGGCATTGCAACGCAAAAAGAAAATGCAGCATCAATGAGACAAGAGTGAAATGAGGGAGGGATAGTGAGATGTTGGGGTATTTTTGGTACCTGAAGCCATCTCAAAAGAAGAAAAGGATGGAAGGTTGGATGGGTGGCTTCCAGAGGCTACCATCTCTGGGAACAGGTATTCCTGAGGCATCCTGAAATGGGGAATAATTCATGGGAGACAGAGTGAGGTGGAGGAATGCTGGAATGCTGCAGAAGTGCATGGAGAAGTGCATGGTGGGCTGACAAAGAGACAAGCCTTCCTACCTGATCTTTAACTGGGGAAGTGGGGGAGAGATGCTCACCACATGATGGTAAAGAAAATAAGAAAACACTGGCTATAGACATGGCCTGGGAAACGAACAACAAACCATGGCCACTCACATGCTTTCTGCAAGAAAGGATACCTGGGAGGGGAGAGTCTAACTGATGTGTTGATTGTTCCTGTGCAAAGTCAAGCCTCAGAGAGGGAAATAGGACACTATGTGTGAGTGAAGATGTTTTGAAATAGAGAAGAATCACAGTGGAGAAGGGTGCTTTCTATGGGCAGCTCCATTCATTAGCAGGCAGCTTTGGCAGATGAGGAAGGAAGGAAGGAAGGGAGAAAGGGGTTACAGAACACACCCAGGAAACAATTAGGGAGAAGCATGAAGGAATAATGCACTTTGGAAATTAATTTCAGGTGTGGGGGATAAAGGAAGATGTGCCAGAAGCTGGAGGGCTCAAAATAAGTTAACACATTATTATGATTAATAATACTAACAAGACACCAACTTTCCCGTGCATGTATTTAACCTGGGAATCTGGTGTAGCAATAGAATTTGACCCTGATTTATCTGGCACAGTGGTCATTCATTCAGTCATTTTTATCTCACCCAATAGCCATGTATTTGATGTAGATTTTACCTGATTAGATAGCGGACACTGTACTATGTAAAGCAGGATGAATTTCCTTAAAATTGATCAATCCATCCAAAGATTTATAAGCTGTCTTTTAGGACTAACCTTCAAAAGGCAACCTACAAGTAGATTAAAAGCTTTAAGAACAAAAAGAAAACATGAGTATAAGAAGAAATGCAATGATAACAAGATGTAATCAGAATTAATAGTTAAAAACAATGATTGCAGTAGAATCCTAGTTCAATTATGGGCAAAGCTTCTAGAACATGCTGTTATGGTGGGGCTTGATAAATACCAGTTGGAACAAAGTTCTGCAAGCATGAAGACATCAGCAAGAAAGTCCTGTCCCTCAGCCTCCAGCTCAGTCGTTCTTAAACGTGCATGCACAGCAGGGCTTCTCATTCTGATCACAAAGAGTATGGAAAAGTTATCTGGACTCAATCTGAATAGACCAAAGCCGCACTTTAAGTTGGGCCCAAAAATGCACATGAACTTACTACTTAACACCAATCATTATTCAGCTTTAAACATCTTTAAATATATACCTGCAGTGTCCAGTTGACAGTAATACATCTATGGATATCACTAAATCAAGGAAAATGGAGTAGCCACATTCTTCTTCAGATAAGATCACAGTTGCATAAAAAAGTCACTTGTGCCAAATACAGGAGAATGCCCAATTCCCAAAATGCATGCCTTTAAAAAAAAAAAAAAAAATGGGACTGCATGCCTGTCTAGGACTAGGTGCAAGGCACCATCCAGAATAGCCAGTATCCCTATCCAAATTATATTTCCCCACCACCAGCATCATCCATCTTCAATCCACCACCAGTTCAACAGTTCAGCAGCTTCTCAGGGAAAAGTTGATGGAACTGAAAGGTAGAAGGATTGGAATCTTTCCATTGAGGAGAACCAACCAACCTGCCCCATCCATCCTCTGGCATTAGGCATGCAGCTGATGGACCAAGGCTAGTCAGGTCCCAGAACTAGTTCTGAAACTAGATGAGAGTGTATCTAAATAATCAGCATCATTTAATACTGCCTGGAGTTGGGAAGCCACCAAAATAGGCACAGGATGGCACTAACTCTTCAACCAAACCAAGCAATATGCTATTAATGGAATCCTAAATTTACTAAACATGTTTCCAAAATTGTCCACATCTAATCCTAGGAGGACTTTATCACTGGAAAATACTCATGGAGCAAGATCAATCATATGCACATGTATGACTCTTCCAGATGTGCATTTCAAGAACGTGATTGTTTTATTTGGGAAAACTGGAACTTGTTTGTTTATTTTCACTATTTCTCCAGGATACAAGGCCATTTCTTCTTAATGTAAGAAAAGGAAAGGGGTGTGGGGGGGAGAAGAATGGAATTTAGTTTTGGCAAATAAGAACGTGTAAGTGTATCTATCTGCATAATATTTTGGGAACTGACTTCAGAATATTCTCCCATTGCTGATGGGTTCATTCTGTTCTTGGAAGTTATCAGATTCATTGGAGGTTTCCACTGAAGGAAGTAACTATTTCTGCTGATTCTACATTTCCTTCACAGCACTCAGCACCACTTTCCAGATTCTACTAGAGTTCACCCACTACTCCATCCTCCAAGATGACATTCCCTGCAGGACAGATTATTTCAGGGAGAAAGATGAAGATTGTCTGCCTGCTTCTTCCATAAGGAGTGTCTTGTAATCAGAATTACACTCATGGAAACTTTGAATCCAGTCCTGGGAATATATGAGGGAATTCTCTGTGAGGTTCCCTCCCACTATTGTCCAGTCAGAATCACAATGGCTGCAGGGTACACTGAGCTAAACAAAAAGGTGGATATCCTGTGGGTTTCCCCTTACAACCTTGCAACTTTGTGGTGAAATGTAGCCTGCCAACACATGCATGCTAGAACTGAAAACACATGTAACACAAACACATAGTGATAGCCATTCTGTGGGCCTCTCCTTTCTGCAAAGCTGTAGACAAACTATGGCACAGGTCACCTGCTTATTATAAGGGAAAAATACTGAGGCAAAAGATTTAAAGCCTGTACAGGGGAATTTGTTTTCCAGAGAGCCAGCTTTTCTGCAGAAAATGTGGAAGCAAGCCAATTCAAAATGAGAAAGAAGAATGAGAAGAAGGAATTAAAATTGGCCAGTAGTCTATAGCTTAACCTCTGTTGCTGGGCATTCTTTTTAAAGGTCTCTTTGTGATGATAAATTTATTTGAAAGATTCTTGGCTTCCAAGAATACACATATTTTAAAGACCCTCCAAACTATATCACTTCCTTTCACTTTATCCCAGAGAATGCAGAAAGTAAAGTAAATCCTCCGACTTGATGGAATGTAGTAAAGAGGTTATTATTTTTATTATTTTTAAGGAACTAGTTAGAACCAGGTGCCCAGTGGATCAAGAGTTCTGTACTTTAATCTAAGAGGAAATGTCAGCAGCTGCACACGGCCATATAATGCTGCAGAAATAAGATGGCATTTTGAAGGTGCAAGTTTTCTAATCATGGTAGCAATACGACAGAGGAGTGAAAATAGGGACTATTCCATTTCCAAAGAATAGCAATGCCTTAGTGTTCAGAGTCACTTGTTTTATAAAATGATATGTTTAAATATATTAAAGATAAAGACCTGAGGCCTCTATCTGGCCCTGTGGCGGACTCTACTACAGTCAAAGCATTCCTGAGATACTTGACACAATTTGACCCTCTTCAGGTTGAGGATAACTCTCATCTGAATTGGGAAAAGAAGCACATTCATTTCTCAATTTAATGCATAGCCCAGTATTAGTATCTGGGCAGAGAAGAATATTAGATAGCACTCCTCAGCTTCATGAACACTCACCAGCAATGTAACGGTGTGTATATAATGTTGGAACAGACAGAAGCCTTGATATCTTCTGACACACCAATCCAACTGACTTTGCCACTCTTGAGCCATGAGAGTCTTCACCATCAAGGTTAGACTTGGTTCTACAGGGGGCACTTTTGGGTGATTTGGAGTAGATGGGCAAGGATTTCCAAATCCCAAATGTTTGCCAAGGGTGATGGCAGCAGCAACAGTCCTCAGCTGCCTTGTTAATTAGGCTTCTGAAACAAATAAAGCATGGATGGCAACACAAGGTGACCCAGATGTTTTGTTTTGTTTTGCTTTGTTTTGTTTTTTGGAGTCTGCAGCTCCTATCAACCTTAGCCAGCATAGCCAATGTTGAGGAATCATTAGAGTTGCTCATGATCAAAAGATCCACAAGGCTACAAATGGCCTATTCCTGAAATAAAGCTTGGTGAGAAACCAGAGATGGATTTGTGTATGCTGGATTGCAATTTCAATTCTGGCACAGAAAACAAGCTCTCAAACTGAATTGTGTTCTTCAGTTCAGGGCTAAATGACACAAGCAACTCTATTTATTTTGAAGACAGCTGCCCTGAATCTTAGAAAGTAGATCTTTCCCTTTCTCTTTCCCGTGTGGTCCCAACAAAAATATTTCCTCCTGCAAATTTCTACAGCTTCCCTCCATATACCCTATAATCTTGAGCAGAAATAGATCCCACAGATCTTCAATTTGCAAACTATCTAAAAGGATCTGTACAATTGAATGAGATCAATGCAGTGGCACAGACATTTCACAACTGCTGCAGTGAGTTTTAGAGACTGAGATTCTAGGAAAAATAATATAAAGTAAATCCTGCAACCCTGGAGGTTGACTTTCCTTCTCCTACACAGCTAGGCATCTGGGTCAGTGTTTTCTTCTAACTGTGCAATACCTCTGGCAGAGATTTGTCTGAGATTTGACACTCTGAAACTGGAGAAGTTGAGTATTGGAGCTAAAACAGAGCTAAGATATACAGCCCAACTTTTCTCAGCATTTCATAAGGTTTGTGTAAAATGCCCCTGAATATTGATTTCATATTTGTGAGAAGAAGATATTCTAACTCTTATGGGAGTTTCTTACATTTTCCCAACATTTCTTTCCCTTTTGTACCTTTTCTGAATGGAAAAAGGGAATGCCACCAATCCCAGCCAATCTGCAGGGGATAAATAGTTGCACAAAGATTGGGAGCTGGAATACTTGGCTCAGCTCTGCCTGAAACCAATAAGCAATTGATATTTTATACATCTTGTATAATGGAAAAAGCATGAGGGGAAATCATTTCTCTGCCCCAAAACATACATGCATAAAGTAACTCTATTCATGCCCAATATATTTCAGAATATATTACCTTCCTCAGAAGCTGCCTACTTTTCTCCAAATGTAGAGCATTTAAGACTGAAGAAGCACTGTAAACATGGGGTACATTATTTTTTTAAAGTCTTCATTGCAGAACTCAGTAAAAGCATTACACAATACACAGGGATGTCCTGTTAGCACTGCACAACTTGGCCATGAAGCTCGGCTATGGGTGACTTTGGGCTGGCTATAAATTCTTGGTCCAGACAACCTCACAGGGTTGTTGTTGTGAAGATACATTGGAGCTATGTAAGCTGCCTTGGGTTCCTCCCGGGAGAAAAAAGGGGGGATATAGATACAATGTAATAAAATAATAATAACTGTAACTCTGCCCTATGATGCAACTAATGCTATATAATCTGTCATTAACTAATGCCACAGCATACCTGTTTTTAATGTAACTACGTTAGAGCAAGCAGGAATCAAAAGCAGCTCATGATGATTTGGCACCAATTTCCTTTCTCATGATGGCCGGGGCTGTCAAGGCAAGGTTCCTTTGTTTTAATAACAGCTTAAAAGACAAAGCCAGGTTTATTTATTTATTTATTATTTATTAAAACATTTTTATGCCGCCCCATTCGCCGAAGCCTCGGGGCGGCTTACAACATAGATAAAACAAGTTAAAATCCATATAAAATAATCTTAATTAAAACTCACATTATAAAATAAGCCGCCCTGGCCAGATAAAATTCAATTGTATTTAGCATTTAAAATGTTGCTTAAATAAAAAGGTCTTAGCCTGGCGCCGAAAAACAAATAACGACGGCGCCAGGCGGACCTCTCTGGGGAGCGCATTCCATAACTTAGGCGCCACCGCTGAGAAAGCCCTTCTCCGAGTAACCACCCTCCTAATTTCTCTCACGGAGGGCTCCCGGAGAAGGGCCTCTCCCGCCGATCTCAGGGGGCGACTGGGCAAATATAGGTTGCAAAAATGAATTTGACAATGTGCCAAAAAAACAGGGAGCATCCTCACACATTCATACTAGTAATATTCTCTCTTAACACATCCACAAAACAAATCAGTTCTTTGCTTTTGTGAGATCCTCTGCATTTGGACCACTTGTCTGCATCACTAAAAATTACACAGGATGATATTGCTATTGTACTGGAGAAGATCCCATCATTGCATAAGACCATCCTCATTTTCTTCATTACCTTATTATCAAATCAACATTATCTGCAGGAGTGACTTTTGCTCCAGAAGGAAGCCAGGCAAAGGCTGCTACTGAAAATGGGGAGACCAGTTTCCACATTCAGCCAAAATAATGTTCCACTGAATTTATTAGAATGGCTGATTAATAAGGATGTGTGAGAAGTTAATCTGCTACAAAGTCAACCTAATGCACAGATGTTGGGCTGTATTTATTTGCTGCTAAATTTATTCGTATTTAGCAGCAATTTGTGAAATTTGTTTCTTATTTTCTTTTCCCTTGTTTTTTTCACTTACATTTGTGCAAAGGATATCACAAGTTTTTTAAAATATGTATTTTATCAAGGGTATTGGGCAAATCTAATTGTCAATTATTTATCCCCACAGAGACATATCCCTATTATACTGTAAGTATTCTTGTCAGTTTCACTGACACCACCCACTTCTTCCTTTAGCCTTCATGGATCACTGCCTTGTCATGGCGAAGAGGCTTGCGTAGCTCAATGAAGCCATGAGCTATGCCATGCAGGACCACCCAAGATGGACAGGTCATAGCAGAGAGCTCTGACAAAACGTGATCCACTGGAGAAGGAAATGGCAACCCACTCCAGTATCTTTGCCATGAAAACCCCATGGGCAGTACCAAAAGGCAAAAAGATATGACGCCGGAAGATGAGCCCCTCAGGTCAGAAAGTGTCCAATATGCTACTAGGGAATAGCAGAGGGCTAGTACTAGTAGCGCCAGAAAGAATGAAGCAACTGGGTCAAAGCCAAAAGGACACTCAGTTGCAGATGTATCTGGTGGTGAAAGGAGAGTCCAATGCTGCAAAGATCTATACTCCATAGGAACCTGGAATGTAAGATGTATGAATCAAGGCAAGCTGGATGTGGTCAAACA